>NC_139705.1:9898344-10098344 GCF_964188405.1 Protomyctophum parallelum
GAGGCAGAGATTTGAGTACTAAGATAAGAATATGGGTGTTCTCCGGTAGGAAGCCAGCAAGGAATTGTGGTCTTGTCACTTCACTAGCAACTCTGGTCGGGTTGTTAGCAGGAAGGTAATCTGGTGGAGATGCATGTGTTAAACCTGATATGCCCATATACAGTATAAGCACGACCACATCTCCTCTGACAAAGGCCGACTAATTGACTCAGACATATTGGTCGGATCGGCGGTGCAACGTAGTTGTGACGGACCTGGTTCTCTACATTACACCCTCCCAAGGCCGACTGTGAAGCTTAGGGAGTGGGTGGAGGGAGGGGGGTATTGGCAAATGAATAATAATAAACAATGCGTCATGGATGCTACACATTGAGAGCTTGTAGGTCGACTAAATACTGGCATAATACTCACCCCAGAATCGAGTTCGGAGGGACATAAATGCTGTGTGCTTTCAAAACATGCACTATTCACTATTCACTCCTATTCACTGCATTACCGGTCCTTATAGTGTCTGGTGAAAAGAAGCGGCTCTTGACTCCATGTGTGTCAGAGGAGACACGTTGTTTTCTGAAGTCTTGCAGTGCTTTTCTAACTGTAGTATCTCTCTGCCGCCATACTATTGTACATCCTTTCAGTGAAATAGGCTTTCCAAAACATTAAAACAACAATCATGCATATTAGTTCTAGTTACAGATTCACTCTGCACTCAATGCTAGTAAGATCCTTTGGATGCTCCCTTGGTGAACCATCCTTTGATTTAATATTTACAAGTGTAGTACCTATTTGGAGCGTATGCCCATTTATAGTGGAATGACTATACTTGACCCACGGAACTTGGAAGTGCTGCTTACAGCTTTCTCAAGGATCATTCATCCGATCAATTTCATACTTGACACTGCTCTCCCTAGTATCCCCAGCAAAATCGATCGGATGAATAATTCTCCAGATATGTGAAAGATATTCAGACAGATATAGGCTATATGTACAGAGTTTCCTGGAATATACAGGTCAATCGTTGGGTAGGGATGTGACATGAAGAGATTTCTTTCTTAGGTCCTGGTCCTGGATAAAATTCCTGTATCTGGGAACTTGTCTGGGATTGAGTTTGAGGCAATAGTTTAATTAAATAGCAGACCTACAAGCCACTCGGTGGCGCGCTATGAGCTTGTAGATCTGCTATTTTTCAATAGCTAAAGTATAACATAATGCTTAGTTAAAACACCAAAAGGGTTCCCGCCCAGAATGGGTTTTAAGGTTTGGTCATGGGTGACTTCATTGCTGTCTGGACTGGTGCCCTGGGCCTCAGTTTTGCATCCTCACAAACTGTATCTCTTTGAAATGATGGCGCTTCATTGCGTCTTTCTCTCTTACAAAGCAGATTTGTCCTTGCCACACTCATTGCAGGAAAGAAAACTACAGTAGGCTATATGAGAGCATAGTTTACTTCTGCTTCTGGAGGGAGGTGGGGAAAAAAGCAATTTATCGACTGGCAACAGATGATTAACAATATTTACTGTAGCCAGCAGGTACTGCACACACACACACACGCGCGCGCACACACAAACACACACACACACACACACACACACACACACACACACACACACACACACACACACACACACACACACACACACACACAGGCTGTCATTCTGACCAAAACTTTCACACCGACACAAGAAACCACTTGTCTCTCAAGTCTCACCCTGTCTTGATGTAAATTGTATCCGTGTTTGTCCTTCATGATAGAGTGTCATATGAATGGATTCACTAGCAAGCAACCAAGTTCATAGATTCACAGAGCTAAATAGAGAAGCTGGATATTGGAGGGGTGAGAGACAGGACAATGAGGACATAACTCTGTTCTTCAGGGAGTGGACAGACAGACATTCATATTTTCAGTTTCAGAGAGAAACAAGCCAGTGAGTCATTAGAACCAACCATTAGAGTCAACCAATCAGTCAGGTTCTGCGCCACGGAGTGCCAGAGGGGGCCTGGAACGGTTTTGCCCCCTCCGTCATTTCATCCTGGAGCCGAGCCTGCAATCAGTAGAACTAGTAATTATTACAAGTAAATCAGAAGAACCATTCAGGCAATGGAATCAGTTATTAAAACAAGTCAGTCAGTAAAACCAGTACAACCAATGAGTTTGTTAAAGCAGCCATTAGAATTGTCATTAGAACAAGCCAGTCAAAGGAACCAGTCAGTCAGTCTTTACAAAACAGCAAATCAATTTAACACGATTTTGCTGTGTAGAGACTAGCGAGAGAGGGTGATGAGCGGCATGAGCCTCATTCACATTATGTGCTGTAACCCAGTGGTTATCTAGACAATTAACCGGTATGTGTGAAGTCGCAAATGTCCGACTAAGTAGGACATTTGCATGCAGCGGACTTTACGCTGCCAGCTTCTTTGAATTAAGTCAGTGTAAAGTTCTATTCAGCACAAATGGCTCAATGTGTGAATGGACCAACGGTGGAGAATTCCCATGTTTCTATTTGAAATAACGTTCCGCAATATACTTATAATGGTGCAGACTGCAGTATTGCCTGTAGAAGTAGTACCTGTAGTACTACTACTGTAGTAAGGACTTTCTTACACTGAATGAGTCTATGCGTTGGTTAGGGTTGGTTTATATGTGTTATTACATAGCCTACCCTTAGTAATTGGACCTGCAAATAATATTCAAATTGAAATATTAACAGATTCCATTCCAACAACCATTATGAAACAGGGTAGCGTATTTCAGTATTAACTGGAGTGCTCCTTGGAGCACGCAAGTCATGTCTGCACTATACTGCTAGCAGTCACTCTATATTGTGTTTAGATTTGATTTGAATGCTACCGTTACAGAATAGAGAGTACTGAGGACACAATACACACACTGCAACCAAAGAGGGAGAGAGACAAAGGTATAGTCCCTAAAACTTCAGTTAGGCCTCCTGTAGGCCTACTAACTAATAGCCTACAGTTATTGCCTGATTGATTGATTCAATACTTTATAACAGTTTGCAAAAAGCACAGGAAGAGTATGTTTAATATACAGTGCTAAAAGGGTTGAACCTGCAAGAAAGCAATATGGCTAATAAGTTTCCATGGGGTCCTCCTGTGTCAATTCAGTTTCACTGTAGATGATTTGACTAATCACATACTTTAATCATGAATTAGTTCACTGTTATGGAAAATGAACTGTTGAATCTGTATTAGCCTATGTATTGTTTTTATGTTGTTGCAGTTGTACTGTGTCTGTCTGGTCCTTTTTACAGTCTATGGTCTGGTCTGAGTGGTGTCTGGTCAAAGGAGGCGATACAATCCACATGGACGGTCAGAACGGACCATAGCAACTCACAGAGACAGGGGGGTGTTCATTATTGTCAAATGGAGACAGCAAACCTCCCTCTCTAAACTACAGTCTGTTTGAAGAAATGTGATCTCCGACTAGCGGAGATCAGAATATATGGCTATCTTTTCATAGTTTTAACAGCAAATACAAATATACCGGTAATTAAACATTTGAGGGAACCCCCGTCCCGTTTGGTTTCGCCCTCAGCAGGCGGTATGAGAGCGAACGAGACGAGAGTGAGAGAGCCAGGGTCAGTGTAGTTTACTGTAGAACAGATGTGTGTTGCATAGTTTGGTTAATAGTAAAAAAACAACAACATCTTTTTAGTTTTTACTTTAAACGTTCTATTTAACGGATTTAAAGGTTTAACCCTTAATGCCGCGGAATCTTCTGTCTATCGGACCGGAATACGTTTGTGCAAAAGTAAGTTTCTACAATATAGTGTATGTTGTAGCAGGAGACTGGAGTGTACAGAACTGTGTGAGTTTGTTGATGCATACCTGCTGGCTGGTCAGCCTGCACTCTCTCTCTCCAACCCGATGTGTTTGTGTGTGTGTGTGTGTGTGTGTGTGTGCGCGTCTACTGTCCGTCCGTCTAGTCTACCCCACTCTAGCGGAGCGGAGAGAGTCAGAGAGGTCAAACATTCCTAACTGTAACCAACAAGACAGTATTCTGACCAGTATTAATACGATTAGGAAAGAAAGTTGGGAGAGGGGAGGGTGTGTCTGTGTGTGTGTGACTGTGTGTGTGTGTGTGTGTGTGTGTGTGTGTGCGTGTAGGCAACTTGTCACTGTGACTTGTGACAAAAAGTGATCTCGCTTAATCTTTTTACATTCAAAAGAAGTTGCAGGAAAAAAGTACTGGACTTTGTCTCTTTGATATGTTCTACAAGAAAGCAGGGGTATTATTGGAGAAGTGGACTTCAGTTCACACCACACCAATTATGTCAGTAGGAGAGAGACACACCAGCTTCAAATTTGTCACTCAGCACATCTTTTGTTTCATCACTTCCAACATCATTGTATCCTGTATCGTAGTATATGAGTAGTTCTCTCTCCTATTTTGGATAGCATTTGTATCCACACTATCCAGGGTCAGGGACCATGCAGGCCTGATGTTTTCCTCTGTTTGCCGAAGTCAACCTTGCCCATCTGATTCCCCAGACGGCCTCTCTCTACCACTGACAGTGGGTAGAGAATTAATAGAGGTATATGATCTATCTAAATCTTAATAGATGGAGAGAGAGACCCCTATATCTCAACAAATATCTAGCAGTTTTGCTATTGGAATACAGAACAGTTTGACACTTCAGTGGGCAAGATCCTTTTAATACTTTTAACAAAGGAATACACTCACACACTGGTGGTTGCAGTAATTAGCTTTACCGATAAAGGGATCTATCCATTATCCAGTTGGTGACAGTCATTGTTTTTTGTTCAAGAGTATTGCGGCCTGGGGGGGTGCTCATTTAGTGGAGGCAAGGAAGCAACCAGGTGCTCAGGAGGTGTGCACTGCAGGTATACAACATGTATACAAATAGTAAAAAGGTGCTCCTGGGATCAATCGGGATAACACATCTATAGAACAAAGCGGAGATCCGGGCACACTTAAAGGTTAAAAAGGAGGAAGACTTTATTCAACCGACATGTTTCGACCTACAGTATACGATCTTCATCAGGGCTGTGCTTGCCAAGTATTGGTCAAGTCTCTTAAGTCTTAATAGTCTGCTTCATTAAAACACCTGCTGTTGTTTCAGAGTGATTTGAAGGAAAGAATGTGTTTGGATTTGGAACTTGAGTTGTTGGTTATGTGTTGTGCTGCTGATTGACACAACAGTCCAGAATTTACTTGACTTTATTTGTTCATTTAGACGGGACACCGCATATTAATGAACATTACATAGCAATGCGAGGTAAATTCACTGGATTTAGAAAATATGCTAATTTACATCTGCAGTCCCCACAGAAATGTTATATAAACAAAAACAGGCATACAGTGGAGTAGATCTCATCACCTTACACAGGGAAACAGAGCCTAGAATGTAAATACAGCAGGTACAATGTTAAATGTGAGCATGTGGAATCTCAGTGCCTTGCTCAAGGACACAGTCACTGCTGCAAGGATTAAACGTGTTACCATCTGTGAGAGTCTGCAGGCCTGCAGTAGCAGAGAACTCAGAGCCACTTTATTACCTGTATGTATTTGGGAAATCGGGACGGTGGTTTTGGTCATGGTGCCGTATATTCTCCAACATACTTCTAATATGTTGTGCATTGTGTCACACGTGTCACAAAATAGGCGATCGATCTACAGTATAAGCTACTCCATGGTATGACTGAAAAATGAGCTGATCTACGCGTGTAGGCGCGATGAGCCTGTAGACCTGCTGTTGTTGTATGACAAAGCATAAATCATCTCCATAAATCATCTACCTGCCTACTTCTCTCTCCCTCTCTCTGTTAAATATTTGACTGAAATTAGGGATGCTCCGATCAGGTTTCTTGGGACGGAAACCGATCACCGATTGTTTTTCTCATGAACGGCCGATACCGATAGGTCCGATGCCGATACTGATCTTGTGAAATCTTGCAAATTGTAATATTTCCAAACTGATTATATCGCCAAAACTGTTCCTGTGTGTGGGGAGGAAGGGGAGAATGTTTAGGCCTGTCACAAAAAATGCTAAAATGACGTTATGCTATGTATCTGATTGACATTTATACCACTTAAACGGTGTAAAAGATCAGTTTCTCCAGATCGGGTAAATTGCCAATCACAGATAGGGTAAATGCCGATTACCGATCAGAGTGAATATCGGGCCGATATGCGATCACCGATCGCTGGCCGATTATCGGAGCATCTCTAACTGAAATGTTACAAACTGATGCCAAAACATCTGATGGGTCTGATGAAAAAAGTTCTCCCTGTTCTGGAAGTCTTCGTTGTTGTCCTTTCTCTCTGGGGACGTCAGTGTCTCTAATTAGTTTGTCTGGTCTGGTTGGCTTTTCTTTTTTAAGCACTGGCTGCCTGCTAACCAGGGATATAAATCATGCATGTGTAATTAGGACTGTTGATAAGTTACAATGTGTGTTTCAGTGGAATAATTATAGTGTTAGAGTTAGAGTGACCAACACAACTCAAATGCAACCATACACAGTATGACACATTTGCCTGTGAAATGATTATTCTACAACAATTACAAGTAGACAATTATATTAATTTGTATTTGAAGGTAATTTGAAGGTAAGGCTGTATACGTAAATAGAACATTCAAAAACACCTGAACATAGAAGTAAAGAGTAAAGTAAAAAAGAAAGTGTGAGATGCAGATACACTTGTTCTTATTGGTTAATTATGTCAAATATGATATATCATATCATATATCATCATATCACACATGAGAGTGTGATCAGGTGTGTACGGTGCATGGTGTGTGTGTGTGTGTGTGTGTGTGTGTGTGTGCGTGTGCATGTGTGTTTAAACAAAGAGACAGACACACACGTGTGTGTGTAGCCTTGTGGTATATCTATAACAACAACAACACACTCACACACCAACAAACTGTTGGTGTGTGTGTGTGTGTGTGTGTGTGTGTGTGTGTGTGTGTGTGTGTGTGTGTGTGTGTGTGTGTGTGCGTGCGTGTGCACTCTGCAGGCCAGGGTCTCTAAACCGTAAATGTGTTATTTCCTCCTAGTAGGAACACACAGCTCTCTCTCTCTCTCTCTCTCTCTCTCTCTCTCTCTCCTTCTGTTGCTGTATTAACCTCCCGCCAAGTCATCAGCTGTGAATTCCTCGCTTCCTTTCCCCTCTCTCTCACTCTCTCTGTGTTTATTGTCTCTCTCTCTCTCAGGTCTCACCTGTTTAGTGCTGAAGGAGGGAGAGAAGACAACAGATGGCTGAACCCCCTCACTTCCTCTCTCTCTATTTGTTTATTTACATATATAAGTCAATATACATACATTATGGGTCTGTGGCATGAAAAAGTTTGAAAACCTGTGTTAGGGATTCTGTCAGTAATATTCGTCTTTTTACTCCTGCAGTACCAATCAGAGGCTAGTCTGAGAGATAGAGAAAGAGAGAGAGAGAGAGAGAGAGAGAGAGAGAGAGAGAGAGAGAGAGAGAGAGAGAGAGAGAGATGAGGGCTAACAGAGGAGTGGAGACAACAAGCTGGAACATGAAAGAAGGAGGAATGTCAGAGAGGAGAGGCGAGAGAATGAGGGACGGAGGTCACTGTGGCTGCTTCTTGAGTGTGCTGATTATATATTATTATTCATTCCTTGCCATTGTCTGTGGTCTCTTTCTCTAGCACACACATACATGCACACAGCGTGTAAACAGTTATTATGTGGTTCACTCAGTTGACAAACAGTTTGCGGTTCATTTTAATCATGTCCGATCAGTCCGTCATGTCCCACCTGAAGTTAAAGTCTTGAGTTTTGTCCAAGAAATCAGCTAGAAAGCAAGTAAGAAAGAGAAAATGCGGCTGACAATTACAGAGCTGATGGGAGCGTATTGTGTTGGGAATCACACATTGGAAAGTGCATATATACTGTGAATACTACTGCACCAGCATATTATATTATGCTATTATATGCACATAAATCCATGATGTGATTCACATTATGGGCATTGAGCACATATACTGTACTTGTCACTAGTCAGTCAGATGATTGTGAATGCCTCCTAACTGGTCCACTTGACTAAAATGTAACCACAATGAATGTTATTGTCTCTAGCTGTCTTTATGCTATGCCACTGTGATGAATGTGGCATCAGCAACAACAGTGCCAATTTAAGTGAGTGTAACTGTAAGTAGACAGCAGCCCTTCTTTGCAGAGGCGGCATTCTCCTGAGGTGAATTCTCCCACAATGAATGGCCTGGCAGTCATGTGTCATGTGCAGACCATGGTCATTTTCTCATCATGGATTTACGTGCATATAATAGCATATAATATGCTGGTGCAGTAGTATTCACAGTATATGCACTTTCCAATGTTTGATTCCCAACACAATATGCTCCCAACACCTATGTAATTTGTCATTGGGTAATTTGAAGGCTACAGAACCGATATGTGTACAGTAGGTCAGTCACTTATGCACAGTGAATAAAGACAACAATAATAGTGGTAAAATGCTAAAATATGTGTAAATATATATATATAAAAAAAACTCTTATGAAAGATAAATGAATAGAAGAAACATGATAAATTGTGCTCTTCATTCAGGCCAAAGACTTCCACCGGTAAAGAAAGAATGCTGTGTAAATCCGACATGCTTCTCTATGAAGCAGTTCATTGATCCTATCACCACCTCTTAGGGATGCGATTTGCTACGGGCTAAACGTTGGCTGCTCATCGCGGGCTGGGAGGAAAACAATATAGCCTGTGGTGGGGGAAAGTAGACCCTTCAAGCAGTTACCATTACTTTCATAGTGTGCCGCCGAGCTGTGTGCATGCAAGGTCACTTCAGTGGGAGAGAGATTGCTATATATTGTCAGGCCCGAGAGGGACACGTCAGAATTCTCCAGGTCAGACAACCCTCTGGCCTGCGCTTCGCGGGGCCCCCAAATCTGTGGACTGATATGATCTAATCCGAATTTGTGATGTAACAGGTCGTATTTGCTTTCATATATGTCTTTGCTGTTCATATGGATATCACATGACCATTCGATTTGGGATAATTGTGGGCAATCAATAAATGCCAGATCTTGTGAATCCATAGTTTAAGTGTACAGCCTGTTTATTGGACTATTAGATAACCCTCTCACAGGATGGCGCTTCACCTGTAAGCCAACAGCTGTAAGTACGTCCTGTGTTTTTAAAGGTCAGAGTTCATGACTAGTAGGGTTTTTTGCCATTTGTCTCTGTAGGACACTTAGTGGTGTTGTTTTCCCTGTAGAAACACATTTTGTTGCTCGTCTCTGTGGGACATTGTCTCTGGCACAGACAATGTTTGCTCGTCTTTGTAGGGATGGACAAAATGTGTTGTTTGTCTCTTTAGGACGGACAGATTGTGTTGTTATTGTTAATCGTCTCTTGTAAGACAGAGAGTTTGCGTTTGAGTTTGTTTGACTCGCGCGCACGCGCGCGCACACACACACACACACACACACACACACACACACACACACACACACACACACACACACACACACTGATCCACTCTCCTCTCTGAGAACAGGAAGAGGAAAGGGCAGGGCAGGAAATGGGAAACAGGAAAGCGGAAGAGAGAGAAGGAAACAGTATTCTCAGAGAACGAGAGAGAGAGAGAGGTGACTGTTGACGGTCCAGTTTCATTACATAACCTGGTCACCTGCGGCTACACAAATGGCAGATTTGAATGCAGTCAAATTCACATGACACCATGTCCTACTACACCCTCATCTATAACCTCATCCAGAATCAGCCTGCATCCTCTACCTAAACATCCTCTCAGCTTTATTTTATGTTATCCTACGTTTTTTTTGTTTTTTAAGATTTGTTTTGGGGCTTTTTATGCCTTTATTGACAGTGAACAGTAGACAGACAGGAAAGGGGGAGAGAGATGGGGAGTGACACGCGGCAAAGGCCGTCGGGCTCGGGAGTCGAACCCGCGGCACGCCGTCCGGCTGGCGTGGCAGCGTAGGTGCCCAGACGGTTGAGCTAACCGTCCGGGCCTATCCTGTGATTTTTTTTGCCCAATCTTTTTCATCCCGTGTCAATTGTCTAATCTAGTGTAAGCCTAAAGGCGCTACACACCCTCTGCCAACCTGGGGAGAGAAACGGACTGACATGTTTTTTTTAATGCATGAGGATCCTGTCCACAGCCCACAGCTTCCCCAGCGGGAATCGAACACAGGACCTTCTAGTTGTGAAGCAACAGCACTACCGACTGCGTGACCGTGCCCCATTTTACAAACACTAGACCGGTGCCTGCAGAGCCTACAGACAGACGTACTGTACAGAGACATGGTGCATAAATGCCCCGTGCATTTAACATGATCATAAAACCTGAACCTTCTACTAAGACCTCATCCTGCATAAACAAACACCCTATAAACAAACACAGTTTTATAGTTACTGCCGATTGCTGCGTGCTGTGCACTACATGTACTATGTACTTGTTACACTGTACTGTACTGTACTGTACTGTACTGTACTGTACTGTACTGTACTGTACTGTACTGTACTGTACTGTACTGTACTGTACTGTACTGTACTGTACTGTACTGTACTGTACATTCCTTCCTGTGTTATACCCTATGTGTTGATGGTCAAGGTGAAGGAATGTGATAGAAGGTGTGTGTGTGTGTGTGTGTGTGTGTGTGTGTGTGTGTGTGTGTGTGTGTGTGTGTGTGTGTGTGTATGTGTGTGTGTGTGTGCGTGTGCCGTGCGAGGTATCTCATCAGATATCAGGGATGTTTTGGCTACAGAGTCTCAGACATACAGCATGAACCCTTCACCTGTGTGTGTGTGTGTGTGTGTGTGCGCGCGTGTGCGTGTGCGTGTGTGTGCTTGCGTACGTGTGTTCTTGCGTGTATGCAAGAGACTGTTTTAGGGCAGCTGGCAGCCTATGACTTCAAATAATATCACGATTATTTATAACTTTTGCCTCGATTACAATTAATTAATCTATTAAAAATGAAAATAGAATGTTATTGTGTTATACTTGTATAATAACAGAGAATAGATCTATCGCTTGTGTTGTATTACTTAACAAAATGAATGTATCTTTTTACAGTTTCCATTAATAAAACATATGAAATAATTAGTGCAAACAAATGTAGGCTCAAACAAATCTCACTTCTACAACGAGAAACTGAGTAGGTTGCCATTTCAAAGGCAGAAGAAGAGTAAGAATAGGTCTAGAGTTCAGATTAATTGTGGGTAAATACAATTAAGATTATTCCAGATCACCCCATCAGTCTCCTGGTGGTATAACAAAATAGGTTACTGTGGATGAGTTCAGAGGCGTTAGGATAATTGTATTCATAGTCAGATCATCACAGGTTAACATATTTCAGCTCACACGGCACACTGCCCATCAATTATCTTTCAACACACCAACCAATCAGCAGAGAGAGAATGTGAGTCACAGAATTGAATAGGTCACAATTGTAGGTCACTGGTTTTAACCCTATGATATGATAATGAAGACTTCTGCATCATTAACCTCAATGAACCACAGCTCCCTTTCACTGTTCTCTTCTTGCTGACATAATGCTGAAGGAGTTTATCTATAATAACTGGAATAAATATAGTGCTTTTCTGAGTACCCAAAGTCGCTTATCTCATGTTTTTTTTTGTCCATTTCACTCTCAGCTGCTGTGCCAACTTTTATCTGTGCCACCTGCAAACCAACCGGATTACTGCAGCCACACACTCACCCAGAGTCTGCTAGCCAAACCAGCAAGCCAACCAACCAGTCTGCTAGCCAAACCAGCAAGCCAACCAAACAACCAGTCTGCTAGCCAAACCAGCAAGCCAACCAAACAACCAGTCTGCTAGCCAAACCAGCAAGCCAACCAAACAACCAGTCTGCTAGCCAAACCAGCAAGCCAACCAAACAACCAGTCTGCTAGCCAAACCAGCAAGCCAACCAACCAACCAGTCTGCTAGCCAAACCAGCAAGCCAACCAACCAACCAGTCTGCTAGCCAAACCAGCAAGCCAACCAACCAAACCAGCCTACAAGCCAGCCAGTCTGTGCTAAACCTGCCAGCCAGATGGTGTATGGCCTATTCAGGTTTAACCTACTGGAGCGTCCATGCGTTAAACTGTAAGGTAAGATTCTGATTCTGATTATTCTGTTGATTATTAGACTGATTATTAGTCTGTTATAGTGTTTGTAATGATCTCTGCCATACTGCAAGCCCTGGCTGGCTACTAGGCAACCCAGCCTGGCAGAGATATCTGTTTTGGAGCTGTACGTCACTATTTGTCATAACGGAGGTAATCACATAACAGCTACAAGAGGTGTAACCAAAAAGACTGCAATATATATATATATTCTTTACACAGTATGACTTTAAAGGAGCATTCAGTGATTTAGGTGATTTGGAAAATACCCCGGTCCACCCGATAACAAGATGTGCACATGCACGCACTACAGTGGGGGGGGCATGCGACAGGCCAACAGCACACAAACCAAGGACCGGCCCCGCTCAATCATGATTGGCCGGAAGGCCCCCTCTATCCTGATTGGATGAAGGTTGGGCCACCTAGCCAAAAAACGAAACCTAAGGTTTTTTGACCCCCAGGGGTTAACTGGGGACAGGGAGGAACTCCTTATTATGGTCAGCACACTCTATAGTAGGGAGGATTATCACAACAAAACAAAAACAGAAGTGATATTTGAATTACCGGTAAGTGAAATCACTGAATATACCTTTAAACGTCTTAATAATTATTGTGCGTCCTTTATTTTCACAGAATGTCATGGATAGATACTTTGATTGATTTATTGATTGATTGATTTGTATCGTCTCCTCAGCAGGAGAACGTGGTGAGCGAGGAGGAAGGGAGGGGCACAGACACATGGGACACAGAGGTCATGGAGGTCAAAGGTCATCTCATCACTGGGTCAGGTGAGAAGTCGCTGGATGTGTGTGCGTGTGTGTGTGTGTGTGTGGTCACACTCCCCCCATATACCCACAACCTTATCTACTACTGGTATATCTTAACCCTGGTCTAGAACACTAAACAGGTGGACAATTATATATTATTTTTGTAATTTGTATTTGTAATGTTGTTCATATCTGAGGTGGGTTGGGTCTTTCAGTACCTTCATGGTGCTTAGTGACATCATAGAAGGTAGGTTTGTTTCCCTGCCCACATGCCGGTTCTTTTCTACAGGCAGGTGTTCGGGTCAATTTCACCCGTGTTTAGTGTGATAGAGAAAAATCCCATACACCCACAATGGATCTTTTTTACTGGACCATTCTCACATGACCCAGGAAAGGGTGGGCCAACGGAGTATTTCCCTGTTCCAATATGTTTTAAAATAATATGCACGTTTTTCACCAATTTTGCCCTGCTATGATATGATAGGGCCCCCCATGATATCTATTATTCGTTTTTTTTGTGAAAAAGTATGATGAAGAGTACCTCAAGTTGCCTTGCATTGCTGTACTTCAATATATTTTGATGAGAAATATTCTTTATGGAATATTTTACATTGTGTAAATGATTAGTGATGGTGTGACAAAAAACATGTGTGCGTGTGTTTGTCTTGGCGTAGACCCTGTGCGTTGTGAGGACACTAACATGTGTGCGTGTGTTTGTCTTGACGTAGACCCTGTGCGTTGTGAGGACACTAACATGTGTGCGTGTGTTTGTCTTGGCGTAGACCCTGTGTTGTGAGGACACTAACATGTGTGTGTGTGTTTGTCTTGGCGTAGACCCTGTGTGTTGTGAGGACACTAACATGTGTGCGTGTGTTTGTCTTGGTGTAGACCCTGTGCGTTGTGAGGACACTAACATGTGTGTGTGTGTTTGTCTTGGTGTAGACCCTGTGCGTTGTGAGGACACTAACATGTGTGCGTGTGTTTGTCTTGGCGTAGACCCTGTGCGTTGTGAGGACACTAACATGCGTGCGTGTGTTTGTCTTGGTGTAGACCCTGTGCGTTGTGAGGACACTAACATGTGTGCGTGTGTTTGTCTTGACGTAGACCCTGTGCGTTGTGAGGACACTAACATGTGTGCGTGTGTTTGTCTTGGCGTAGACCCTGTGTTGTGAGGACACTAACATGTGTGTGTGTGTTTGTCTTGGCGTAGACCCTGTGCGTTGTGAGGACACTAACATGTGTGCGTGTGTTTGTCTTGGCGTAGACCCTGTGTTGTGAGGACACTAACATGTGTGTGTGTGTTTGTCTTGGCGTAGACCCTGTGTGTTGTGAGGACACTAACATGTGTGCGTGTGTTTGTCTTGGTGTAGACCCTGTGCGTTGTGAGGACACTAACATGTGTGCGTGTGTTTGTCTTGACGTAGACCCTGTGCGTTGTGAGGACACTAACATGTGTGCGTGTGTTTGTCTTGGCGTAGACCCTGTGTTGTGAGGACACTAACATGTGTGTGTGTGTTTGTCTTGGCGTAGACCCTGTGTGTTGTGAGGACACTAACATGCGTGTGTTTGGGGGACAGCTCTCCATTCCGAAACCCCACCATTCCGAAACCTCACCATTCCGAAACCCCACCATTCCGAAACATTGCCATTCCGAAAAATATTTTTCGGAATGGTGGTGCTTAAAAAGCACCACCATTCCGAAATTCGGAACACCACCTCCACCCACCTCCACCCACCTCCACCCACCTCCACCCACCTCTACAACCTCCACCCATCTCTAGACTCCTCCACCCAACTCTACAACCTCCACCCAACTCTACAACCTCCACCCACCTCCACCCACCTCTACACCTCCACCCACCTCCACCCACCTCTACAACCTCCACCCACCTCCACCCAACTCTACAACCTCCACCCAACTCTACAACCTCCACCCACCTCCACCCACCTCTACACCTCCACCCACCTCCACCCACCTCTACAACCTCCACCCACCTCCACCCAACTCTACAACCTCCACCCAACTCTACAACCTCCACCCACCTCCACCCACCTCTACAACCTCCACCCATCTCTAGACTCCTCCACCCAACTCTACAACCTCCACCCATCTCTAGACTCCTCCACCCACCACTACAACCTCCACCCATCTCTAGACTCCTCCACCCACCTCTACAACCACCCATCTCTAGACTCCTCCACCCAACTCTACAACCTCCACCCACCTCTACAACCTCCACCCACCTCTACAACCTCCACCCACCTCCACCCACCTCTACCCACCTCCACCCACCTCTACAACCTCCACCCACCTCTACCACCTCCACCCACCTCTACAACCCCCACCCACCTTTGTTTTTTTACTTGGAAAAGCAAACAATGATGTTTTCATATATCCAGTTGCTTGGAAAGTGCAATGTTGGCAACCTGGCTGAGTGGCCCTATTGTTTGTTTGCTTGTTTTTATTTCCGTCTAAAAGCAAGCATGCATGGCAAGTGTCAATGTTTCTATATACCAAGTTGCTTGGATGTCGAAAATGTGTCAACCTAGCGGGAATAGTGTACTGTACTGGACTGGACTGGACTGGACTGGACTGGACTCCACTGTACTCCACTGTACTGTACTGTACTCAACTGTGCTGTACTGTACTGTACTCCACTGTGCTGTACTCCTCTACTGCTCTCTTCTCTTCTGTACTGTACTGTACACTACTGTACTGTTCCATACTGTACTGTGCTGTGCCTTACCATACTGTACAGTACAGTAGGCCTACTGTAGCATACTGTGCTGTACCGTGCTGCTGTGCCTTGTGTATATGTGTGCGCGCACGTGCGTGTGTGCCGTAAAAAGGGAAGGTGCCAGGGAATGAGAAAGTTGTGATGTAATTTGCGTCACAGCTAAATGTTGCGCAATAACAGTGTGTCTGACAAAAGTAATATTTGTACAGTAAATATGACAGTTGCGTGGATGCAATGTAGTGAAGCTGGATTCTGGGAGTGCAGATTTATTTTTGCATGGATAGATGTGTGCTAACCGTGTGGTTTTGTAGGAGCACGAATAAACGGCCATGTGCTTCTGTACCCCCTGTCCATTAGGGTAGAAGGATGTCACACACCAAGTGTGTTCAAATAAATTCACACACACATGCACACACACAAGTGAGTTCAAATAAAGTCACACAGTACACACACACACACACACACACACACACACACACACACACACCCCCACACACACACCCACACACACACACTCTCACACACACACACACACACACACACACACACACACACACACACACACACACACACACACACACACACACACACACACACACACACACACACACACACACACACACACACACACACACACACACCACAAGTGAGTTCAAATAAAGTTTAGTTGAGAAGAATGTGGGACAGCTATGAGAACTTTGCTTTAATTGCTTTGTTATTGAATCAAATTAGATGTTCCGTTTGTAATGGATTTCAATCATATCACACTTATAGTTTACTCATCTGCTGCCCTAAATCATTAACATGGTGAAACACATCTTGATGATGTCATCAAGATGTGTTTCACCATGTTAATGATTGTTTTCATAATTACAGTATAGGTATATTAATGACATAGTCATGTTTTTTAAATGAGTGGAATGCCCCTTTAACTCTCTAAGACCCAGCGTTGCTTTTTAGCAACAATTTTATTTTATTTAATTACTATTTATTTTTATTTTTTTCTGTTCTTTTTTCACCTAAACGTCATCAGTGATGTTCATTGCAATGCCATTTCAATGCCATTGGTCATGGTTTTATGCATATAAATACCCCCCACAGAGGCTGAAATTCACACAAATAAAAAAAGTCTGGACTCTGTGCAATTTGGAACATTTTTTAACCTAAGACTTTTGAGCTTTACCCTAATAAAAGTATGTAAAAAAATTGTAATATATGTTTTTTTGTGATCATTAGAATGTCTATAACATGTTTTATTAATTATTGTGAAAGATAACCCCAAAATGTAAATTATTAATTTATTATATTATTATAAATGTTTCATCAAACTTTTTATTTTTATTTTTTTAACATATTTTTTTGTCTTAGTCCTAAAAAAGTAGTAGTAAGGTTGAAATCTATTTTTTGCAAGTAGAAATTAATGAGGGTTAAACACACTGGCTTGTCTGTCATGATGAGGAGCTGTCTGTGGTGCTGAACTGACTGGCCTAAAAACGCTCCCACGCAGATTTTGTTTGATCTGCGTGGGAGCTATTCTCAATCATCAACTACACATGTGTATCTCTGGAACTTCAAAGTACTCAATTAATCCAATCATAAACAAAACGTGGGTACTTCGGGAACTTCAAAGTACTCAATTAATGTGGGAGAGCTATGAGAACTTGGCTTTAATTGCTTTGTTATTGAATCAAATTAGATGTTCCGTTTGAAATGGATTTCAATCATATCACACTTATAGTTTACTCATCTGCTGCCCTAAATCATTAACATGGTGAAACACATCTTGATGATGTCATCAAGATTTGTTTCACCATGTTAATGATTGTTTTCATAATTACAGTATAGGTATATTAATGACATAGTAAAATGTTGAAAATGAGTGGAATGCCCCTTTAAACACACTGGCTTTTCTGTCATGATGAGGAGCTGTCTGTGGTGCTGAACTGACTCTGGCCTAAAAACGCTCCCACGCAGATTTTGTTTGATCTGCGTGGGAGCTATTCTCAATCATCAACTACACATGTGTATCTCTGGAACTTCAAAGTACTCAATTAATCCAATCACCTGTGTACCTCGCGAACTTCAAAGTACTCAATGAATCCTAATTATCCTTTAATCTAAAGGCCAATAAAAAAGTAGTGGTATAAAAAGAACTCAATCAATCAATCAAACTGTAGGAGTAAGGAGTAAAGCAAACATGGCTTATCTGCAAGTGGCAAACAGCCGAGGGGGAAAAGCTCTCATTATCGATAATTTTCGATATTTGAGAAATAGGTCCATTGTGGGCGAGAAAATATATTGGCGTTGCACCCAGTGCAACGTCTATGTTCACACCCAGTGGCTGGACGTCGACGCTGACCCACCAGCCGACATCGTCGTGTTGAGGCCTCCGGGGGACCACACACACAACGCTGAGGAGGATCTGGTCGCCAGCACCGCTCTAATTGAGCGGATGCTTGAGCGTGTGGCGGCCGATCCAACCATCCCCATAAAACGGATATATGATGAAGTCGTGGCCCAAGTAGCAGTTGGGGAAATGCGGCATATGCCGACTTTTAATTCAGTGAAGTCGCGGCTGGAGAGGCTTCGGGCGAGCCTCATGCCCCCCATTCCGCCCACCGTACAGGAGGTCAACGTGGACGGTGAATGGGCTCTAACCTGGGGGGGGCAGGAGTTCATGGACAAACACCACCGCCAGCATGGCTTTGTGGTGTTTGCAACCGACGACAACTACCTGAAATTGAGCCAGTGTGACCAGGTAAGATCCAACCCCTCTCCCATAACACATATGCATGTTAAATTGCAATGTAGCCTAATAATTTATTTAAAATGACGTATTATGATATATTATATAATTTTTTTCTTTTTTTTATTGTTGTAGATATATATGGACGGTACATTTAAGACCTGCCCAAGGCCTTTTTACCAGTTTGTGTCCATACATGGCCTATATTTGGGCAGGGTCGTACCGTTCATAATGATCCTCATGTCTGGAAAAACCACGCCCATGTACCGCGCTGTCCTCCGCCGTGTGAAGAGGAGGGTTGCGCGCATTACAGGAGAACCGTAAGTGTGTGTGTATGTGTGTGTGTGTGTGTGTGTGTGTGTGTGTGTGTGTCACTGCAACTGTAATAGAAATATTTTGTGGAAACTAGAAAAATCGTTTTTTCTCATCTATCACATGTCTGTCTGTCTGTATACAGATGGAGCCCTACTCGAGTCCTCACAGACTTCGAAATGGGGCTCATGAATGCGTTCCGGGAGGAGCTACCAGCGACACGGACCACTGGCTGCTACTTCCACCTCTGCCAGAGCATGTGGCGCAAAATTCAAGAAGTTGGGTTAGCAGGTTAGTGATGGTGTATTTACACAACCAACAAAGAGTCATTATTATTATAGTTTTCTTGGTTGCATGCATGCAGACCTGTTGCATGCAAGTTATTAGGTTATATCGTACCATTTAGGTCATATCCTTAAAACAGCCAACAAACACATTTAGCAGAATTAATGGGGTCATATTTTTTAATAGGGCTTACATCGCCACATTCTTAATTATTATTAAAACTGTTGGATTAATATTACCATTCATTCATTCTTGGGGTTGAAGTTTTTTTGTTCTTTTGTAAATATATATATAATTTATATATTAGCATTGAACACTGAGTGCTTATGAAATTAGTAGTAAATTAGATTTTAGTAAGTAAACATTCTTCACTCGTCTTCACACGTTTACAGGTCCATATAGGCACGACGCGGTCCTCAAGGATTGGGTGAGGAAGGCTATGGCCACAGGCTACCTCCCCGCTGACCGTCTGGTCAGGAAGTTCAGGGCCTTCTGCAGGAGCAGAGAGACCCGCCAGCTGGTCCGCCAATACCCCCCACTAGGTGACTTCATTCAATACATGGAGGACACCTATGTGGGGGAACAGGCATTGTTCCCTCCTGCAGTGTGGAGCGTCTATGATCGTCGCTCCGACAACAGGAGCAATAACTGGGTGGAAGGTAACGCCTAATGCTATTATTGTTGTTGTTGCTGCTGTTGTTGTTTTCATTATAATTATTGGTATAGATTTCTTATTCCAAATCTGTTCCGTTTTCTTCGATAACACTGAGCAATGTGGGAATGAAATGTAAATGTGCCATGATATGTGTGCTAACTGCTTATGAATAATTATTTCAGCTTGGCATCACAGATGGAACTCCCGGGTGGAGAGGCGCCGACCCTCCCTCTGGGTGTTCATCAGAAAACTCAAAGATGAGCAGAGGATGGTGGAGACAGTGTGTGGCCATGCCGACCGCGGGGATCCAGCACCCATCCAGCGGCGAAAATGGCGGCAACTGGAGGCCAGGTTTGAGAGTTTTTTATATATGAAAATAATAATCACCTAATAAATGGCTGTACGGGTCCAGGGAGCGGGTGGAGGCTTTTATTAGATGGATTGATCCTTTGAAGAGCATCCACATTCATTAATTACTCATATTAATTAAGCTACATCTGCTTTTATCAAACAGGCTTCGGAGGATCAAGAGGCAGTATCGCCGTCAAGCGAGAACACTGGAGCAATATTGGGAAGCAGTGAAGTTCTGCGTCCACAACTTCCTGTAGGCCCCGCTGTGTTGCTGTGTTGCTGTGTTGCGTCTGAGAAGGACGCACATCAGGCCTTTCTCCCTGCGGGATGCATCTCAGAGGACTTTTAATTTTTTTTTAATAATAGGCCTACTGACATTTGTACTGTTCTGACCTTTTTGTATTATTATTATTATTATTATTATTATTATTGTTATTGTTATTATTATTATTATTATTATTTTTCTGCATTTTTCTGCATTTCTGCATTGAAATAAATGCCAGCTGTGAAAGGTCACTTAACAATTTAAGCCTGGACTTTGTTTAATGTATTGCAAAAAAAAGGAGCCTACTAATTTGGTTTGGAAAAAATGCTTCATTTGTCATTGTTGCATAAAACAAGTTTAAGAACAACGAAATTGGAGTAAAGCCCTAAAGTGCATTTAGACAAGAACATATGTTTAGATAAAGATATAAAAAGCATAGAATATGAAGTTATAAAAGTAAAAAGTAAAGTGGCCCGTGTCATAGCTAATATTAGTGCATTTAGAGCGTAGCTCTAAATAATAAAGTAATAAAGGTGTTTATTACTCGTTGTGGCATACAAAATAATGGGAAACGATATATTTACATATGTATTCAATATGAATTACATTGGTTTTTACCAAAAGACAAATGGAAATAATCAAAAGCATTCTAAAAATAACCTCTTGAGTTTTAAATACTAACCTAACAACGAAAATAAAGTGCCCTACTATTGCCTATAATCTAAGCTATAACAAACTGTACAAAAAGCAGGCTTCCGTGGCCCGGTGCTCAGAATATAGAATGACTGCATGGTTACAGCAATAAACGGGTTGACGTTCATATACTACTCTGTGCATGCTCTCTTTGCACGGAGGGCGCACTGCCTCTAGCCTACTCCACTCTGGAGTAGGGAATGAGAGCTGGGAATGAATGCCGTCAGGTGGGCGCAGGTGTAGATGGTGGTTGAAGCAGCGAGATACGGAGCAGGCAACCAACAGTGAAGCGTCGGGAACGCTCCCCACCAATGGCTGCGCTGACGGATCTGCAGGGAGGGAGTAAGCAACTGTGCACTGTGCGCACCACGGCACCAATACAGACACACGGCCCAGACCCAGACAGACATAGGCCTGCGGCCGTAACAGTGACAAAGACAAATAATTGTCCATAATGAATAAATCATAGATAAGTGCACAGGATAAATAGGGCTTTGAATGGGAGTGAAAGGCTTCAGTCGTATAGGATCAAAGGCAATTACGTTGGTTTGGACAGACGCATGCATATATGGAAAGAATGGACGGCGATCGACGGAAGTCTTTAATAGATAGTTAGCCTACTTCTGTCATTCAACATATAGTATTTTATTAAGTGGTAATCAAATCATGGTCGATACAGAAGTATTAGTAACATACGCTTTTATAGGCCTACACACTGTGACACACGAATGGGAGAAATGCGAGGCCCTGCAATTACTACTAATCAAAAACTATTCCCTCTATCAATAAGGCCAAACTTTATTTGAACAAATATTGATAGTTAATATGAAAGCCTTTTAAAATGTTTCAGAGAGAGGGGGGGGGGGGAGAGAGAGGGGGGGAGGGAGAGAGAGAGGGGAGAGAGAAAGAGGAGAGAGAGAGAGGTAGAGAGAGGGAGAGAGAGAGCGAGCGGGGAGAGAGAGAGAGAGCGAGAGAGAGAGAGGTAGAGAGAGGGAGAGAGAGAGCGGGGAGGGAGAGAGAGAGAGAGAGAGAGAGAAAGTGTTGTTGCGGCAGCGGAGACATCAGTATGGGTGCGCACAGCCGCACGCACACACGCATTTTATGGACAGAGCAACTAGCGGAGGGAGTCCGAGGGACTCGGGGAAGCCACACAAATAACAAATAATAGGCTATATTCGGAATTCGGAATGCCGAGGTGTTATAGAAAAGGGTAAAACCCCGCCATTCCGAATAATGGAAGTCAATCTTCGAAAAGGCGATGCGTTTTTTTTCGGAATGCCAGGGTGTTATAGAAAAGTGTAAAACCCCGCCATTCCGAAACATGGAAGTGAACCTTCGGAATAGCGGTGTTTCGGAATGGAGGGGTGTACCCGTGTGTTTGTCTTGACGTAGACCCTGTGCGTTGTGAGGACACTAACATGTGTGCGTGTGTTTGTCTTGGTGTAGACCCTGTGCGTTGTGAGGACACTAACATGTGTGTGTGTGTTTGTCTTGGTGTAGACCCTGTGCGTTGTGAGGACACTAACATGTGTGCGTGTGTTTGTCTTGGCGTAGACCCTGTGCGTTGTGAGGACACTAACATGCGTGCGTGTGTTTGTCTTGGTGTAGACCCTGTGCGTTGTGAGGACACTAACATGTGTGTGTGTGTTTGTCTTGGTGTAGACCCTGTGCGTTGTGAGGACACTAACATGTGTGCGTGTGTTTGTCTTGGCGTAGACCCTGTGCGTTGTGAGGACACTAACATGCGTGCGTGTGTTTGTCTTGGTGTAGACCCTGCGTTGTGAGGACACTAACATGTGTGCGTGTGTTTGTCTTGGCGTAGACCCTGTGCGTTGTGAGGACACTAACATGTGTGCGTGTGTTTGTCTTGGTGTAGACCCTGTGCGTTGTGAGGACACTAACATGTGTGCGTGTGTTTGTCTTGGCGTAGACCCTGTGCGTTGTGAGGACACTAACATGTGTGCGTGTGTTTGTCTTGGCGTAGACCCTGTGCGTTGTGAGGACACTAACATGTGTGCGTGTGTTTGTCTTGGCGTAGACCCTGTGCGTTGTGAGGACACTAACATGCGTGCGTGTGTTTGTCTTGGTGTAGACCCTGTGCGTTGTGAGGACACTAACATGTGTGCGTGTGTTTGTCTTGGCGTAGACCCTGTGCGTTGTGAGGACACTAACATGTGTGCGTGTGTTTGTCTTGGTGTAGACCCTGCGTTGTGAGGACACTAACATGCGTGCGTGTGTTTGTCTTGGTGTAGACCCTGCGTTGTGAGGACACTAACATGCGTGCGTGTGTTTGTCTTGGTGTAGACCCTGCGTTGTGAGGACACTAACATGTGTGCGTGTGTTTGTCTTGGCGTAGACCCTGCGTTGTGAGGACACTAACATGTGTGCGTGTGTTTGTCTTGGTGTAGACCCTGTGCGTTGTGAGGACACTAACATGTGTGCGTGTGTTTGTCTTGACGTAGACCCTGTGCGTTGTGAGGACACTAACATGTGTGCGTGTGTTTGTCTTGGTGTAGACCCTGTGCGTTGTGAGGACACTAACATGTGTGTGTGTGTTTGTCTTGGTGTAGACCCTGTGCGTTGTGAGGACACTAACATGTGTGCGTGTGTTTGTCTTGGCGTAGACCCTGTGCGTTGTGAGGACACTAACATGCGTGCGTGTGTTTGTCTTGGTGTAGACCCTGTGCGTTGTGAGGACACTAACATGTGTGTGTGTGTTTGTCTTGGTGTAGACCCTGTGCGTTGTGAGGACACTAACATGTGTGCGTGTGTTTGTCTTGGCGTAGACCCTGTGCGTTGTGAGGACACTAACATGCGTGCGTGTGTTTGTCTTGGTGTAGACCCTGCGTTGTGAGGACACTAACATGTGTGCGTGTGTTTGTCTTGGCGTAGACCCTGTGCGTTGTGAGGACACTAACATGTGTGCGTGTGTTTGTCTTGGTGTAGACCCTGTGCGTTGTGAGGACACTAACATGTGTGCGTGTGTTTGTCTTGGCGTAGACCCTGTGCGTTGTGAGGACACTAACATGTGTGCGTGTGTTTGTCTTGGCGTAGACCCTGTGCGTTGTGAGGACACTAACATGTGTGCGTGTGTTTGTCTTGGCGTAGACCCTGTGCGTTGTGAGGACACTAACATGCGTGCGTGTGTTTGTCTTGGTGTAGACCCTGTGCGTTGTGAGGACACTAACATGTGTGCGTGTGTTTGTCTTGGCGTAGACCCTGTGCGTTGTGAGGACACTAACATGTGTGCGTGTGTTTGTCTTGGTGTAGACCCTGCGTTGTGAGGACACTAACATGCGTGCGTGTGTTTGTCTTGGTGTAGACCCTGCGTTGTGAGGACACTAACATGCGTGCGTGTGTTTGTCTTGGTGTAGACCCTGCGTTGTGAGGACACTAACATGTGTGCGTGTGTTTGTCTTGGCGTAGACCCTGCGTTGTGAGGACACTAACATGTGTGCGTGTGTTTGTCTTGACGTAGACCCTGTGCGTTGTGAGGACACTAACATGTGTGCGTGTGTTTGTCTTGACGTAGACCCTGTGCGTTGTGAGGACACTAACATGTGTGCGTGTGTTTGTCTTGACGTAGACCCTGTGCGTTGTGAGGACACTAACATGTGTGCGTGTGTTTGTCTTGCCGTAGACCCTGTGTTGTGAGGACACTAACATGCGTGTGTGTGTTTGTCTTGACGTAGACCCTGTGCGTTGTGAGGACACTAAGCGGTGGGCGGAGCGAATTACAGAACTACAAGACAGGAGGCGGAATCTCCAGACACAGCTCAGCACCCGATTGGCTGAGCTGAAACGCATCTGCATACAGGAGGCGGTTAGTGATGACGACGACACACTAACCACACGCACACACACACACACACACACACACACACACACACACACACACACACATACACACACACACACACACACACACATACAGTGCTTATTTAGTAGAATGTAACAGTGATGACAGACCAGTTGAATGATGAATTGATGAATGACTGTGTGGTTTGTGATTGCTCAGGAGCTGACAGGGGCAGTACCAGCTGATTACCCTGTAGAAGGGGGAGAGAAGAGGGGGGAGGTGAGACCCAAGCATGTCTGTCTGTCTCCAATCAGTACTGTATGTCTCTACATAGAGACATTTAGACTGATTGTCTAAATTAATTTGATTTGGTTATGACTTGAATAAATGACTATCTGTGTGTGTCTGTGTGTATTTGTGTAGGAGGAGCGTGTGAAGCTGAGGAAGACTTTGTTCAGTGGAGCTCGGCGAAGACACACAGACTCACAACACAACGCACACACGCACAACAGCAAGAGAACAGTACACAGAGGATGTCATACAGGTATGCAAGGACCTTGAATGTGTGTGTGTGTGTGTGTGTGTGTGTGTGTTCCATCAATTTCTTTCCAAACTACCGGCTGCTGGATTGCTGTCGAATTTGCTTTGCACCTTCATGCTCCTCCGGAGAATGGTCTGCACTGATTTTGTTGACCCCATGGCCTTTCCACCCTTATATTAAAATGTGGACATTTACACAGGATATGTCCAAATCTAATGAGCAGAATGGCAGTTTTCCACTTTGTCCTGCGGCTCCTCCATTTTGATTGGTCAGTTGAAAAGAAAAGGTGACATTGATGAGTGGCGTGCCTCTCCAAAAATGTAACTCTTTTCTACTTGAGGTGCCCAGGGCACTTTGCCAAAATATACTGGACGCCTGATGTTCGGCTGATGAGCATGTTTTTACACCATAGAAATGGTAGCTTTAAAAAATACTTTCTGTAGACAAAAGGTATCCTCCAGTGCAGCATTTCCCTGCTATTTAGAGAGTGTGGTAGATAGTAGATTGACCTATGTATGCAGCCCACTGCATACATGCAATAAAAAAACCCAATCTAAATGCAACTCAACAATAGAAATGCAGATAAACTAATTTCAAGTACTTGATTTTTCATGTTGTGAATAATAATGACGATGTCTCTGTACGTGTAGACCCCCCCCCCCTGATATTATCGGATGATATTAAGATAAAATATATTAATATCGGAAAATAACTGTATCGGTTTTATATCATGGAATTAACACATTATGTCTAGTAATTGTATTATAAAATGAGGCATAATTATATGCCTAATTTTGATATTAGGAATTGATAGGAATTAAATAGTGTCCTGAGTCCTGCCATTCTTTATCTTTCTCTGTGAAATGGACGGTGATGAAAGTACTCAATCCATTTTAGAACTCCCGACACAAGACACACGGGAGAGGACACTGCAATGTCTCATCTTTAATAGGTGGTTTAAATAAGAACTAATAATGAACTAAGCGTGTATGTCAAGATATCACATGTGTTGGACATAGCCTAAAGAAGGAGACATCGCTGGAGGAAGATTTGATTTCTTTCATGCCCATCTCCCCCAACTCCTGAAATCATAATCACATCATTAAAGCTTAATAGTTTTCCTCAGCAAAAATAGTTTTGCATCTCCTCCAATCCGTCATTTAAATAGCAATGCGCCTACTAGCTGAACTACCCATTCTCTTAACCCATCAGACCTGAGACCGTTTATAATAATAATCTGAAAACTTTATTATTTTATTTTATACAAAAACAACAACTACTGTGACACAGATGCTGTACCGGATTGAACGATAAAGGGGACACACCCATGACTAATTCAAAGGCTTGTTAAGTTGTGCCCAGATAACGTGCTGTCTAACTATAGTGAAATTGAGGCAGACACACCCCAGACGCAATTGCATCCTGCACCCTGTTACATGGATCGTAGGCTATATATTTATCCGATATAGGAATTGGGAATGATCATAGAAAGGTCTTCTGTGAGACACATCCAGTACGATGCACTGTTTATACCCATACTACTGTAGTACAGTACAACGCAGCAACAGTCAACAATGTACGTGTTTCGAAGGCCGATAGGTCAAAATGTGTACGTTGTTGACTGTTGCTGTGGCATATTAAAGACTTTTTAACTTTGTTTGTGAGTGCGGATGGCTACTTTGTTGTACTTTGTGAGGTTCATTTATGCCAGGTTCCTCCACTTCTCTGTCTTGACCTCTCTCACACACACACACACACACACACACACACACACACGCGCGCGCACACACACACACACACACACACACACACACACACACACACACACACACACACACACACACACACACACACACACACACACACACACACACACACACACACTCACTCACGTGTTCTGTAGAACAGAGGCCATTGTTGAGAGGAAGAGGAGGAAATGAAGCTCTTCCTCCCATTATTCACAGACCGTGTGTGTGTGTGTGTGTGTGTGTGTGTGTGTGTGTGTGTGTGTGTGTGTGTGTGTGTGTGTGTGTGTTTTCAGATGATACAGTGAAGTCAGAAAGCAGTTCGACGTCTGACTCAACAGGACATGACAATGGTAATGGTAACACAGACATGGTGCAGCTTGATATGGTACATGGATAGGGTAGAACATGAGCAGGGGAAGAGATCTGGGTTTGATTCCCAGCAGCGTGTGTGTGTGTTAAGCCATTTTGACCTGAGATCCGATTCTAAAAATGTCTTCTACATCCTGACAGTTTTCTGAAAAAGCTATGTTTCTATGTCAGTCGTTCTTCGATTTAAAAAAATAGCAGACCTACAAGCTCGTAGCGTGCCGCGCTACGAGCTTGTAGATCTGCTATTTTTCAATAGCTAACACCAAAAGTGGTTCCCGCCCAAAATGGGGTTTAAGCTCTCGCTGGGTTAGCAATGACAGGAGGAATTAATGGTCAACTATACCTCACCTCAATGGCTATTTCTTTTATCACTGCATGAGCGTCGCGTCTCATTGCCGTTGCCGGAGAATGCACTCGCAACTTCTGGAGAACGTGCCAAAATACAACAGTACTTCCATGTTTGATGTTGAAGCACTATTCCACGAGAAGAAATTTGTAATTATGTCATTATGTCATTGCAAGAAGCTGTGTGACAGTATGCATGTCATTTAGTGTTTGTCACTTTTTCAGGAAGGATTATTGGAAAACCTGTTCGTTTGGCTTGTATTAATTTAAAATGTTTACTATAGTTTCTCTTTTTTATTTTTTAAAGCTGCTTAGCTTTTTGGCTTTTTGGCATTTTTCCGAAAGACCGCAGAAGTCTGCAAGGACCTTTACACAGTTTGCCATACAACATATAACATATAAAGTGTGAACCCAGTTATATTGTGTATTAATGTATTCTGAATTAAATATTGAGGTATGACCTTTTGTCCAATATTGTGCAGTCAGCATGCACATGCATGAGCACCCTCTCCAATAGCACCCCCTTCTGGAACACTAGACAGGAAACCCTGCAATGTGTTGTATAACTGGACACTAGTAGCTTTGCTTCCATTACTAATAGTTTGGTGACCGTGGTCCATTAAAGTTCTGTCACTCCCTCTTCTTGTATCATAGGACGCTGTTTGTGATTGTTGTTGTTAGAAGTACATGGTTGATTTGGTTGTTGTATGTTATGTTGCTGATGTAGACATTATTCTACTGTGTATTTTCAGAGTGTCGCCCCCTGTTGTACAGTGTATCACCTGTGGAACTCTACTATGACATCAGAAACAGGAAGAACTCACTGGCAACTTCCAACAATAGGTATGCGCCCGTGCACACACACACACACACACACACACACACACACACACGCACGCACACACACACACACACACACACACACACACACACACACACACACACACACACACACACACACACACACACACACACACACACACACACACACACACACACACACACACACACACACACACACACACAATAATTCCAACACAGACACAGAAACACTTACACTAGTATCACTGCTTAATACAATGATACTCCTACACGTCCTAAAAATACTAATGTTTATATGTGTGTGTGTGTGTGTGTGTGTGTGTGTATGTTGGGGGGGGGGGGGGGGTGCTCTAGTCCTAGCCGTGTGTCCAATCCAGATGGGAGCAACGTTTTGACCACACCCCTCCTGTCTCGTAATGGACAAATCACAGTACACATCAGGTGAGCCTCAGCCTCTTCAATATCCTGATCTGTTGAACAAAAAATACAGTTTACCCAGAATCCATCTGAGTTGTTTCCGGGAGACTCTGTCTCCATGGACACCATGAAGATAGCTAAAGCCCTCATCCACTACATCAGGCTCAGACATTCTTCATTGCCAGTATGAAGGATGCATACGCGGAACTGGTTTCGGTCGAGACGCAAACAACTTGCATTGCAAACCGCAGTGTGTACAATGTGTAGGACGGTGACAGCTAGGAATTATATATTTACCATGTAGCGTGATTAAAAAGCACTGGCTGTCACTTCTCTCACTCTGTACTCAATTTCTGTCACTCCTTCTGTCTTTCTTTATCCATCTAAACCCTAATTTATGCTCAATCAAGCAATGGAGTCGCGTGCAGAGAATAGAAGACCTACAAGCGTTGTGAGCTTGTAAATCTGCTATATGTTCGGGACGGAGTATGAATCGCTCTTGACTCTCTCTCTTCTCTTCTCCACAGAGCAGAGGAAGGCCAAAGCCACAGACTCCTCCCCCAGCCTAACTTCTCCCCAGATGGCTCCTCCCCCTCAGTCCCCAGCCAACCGGGAGGACGGGAGGGGGACGGCGACAGATGCAACGAGGGCGGAGTCAGTTCCGAAGAGGAGGAGGAGGGAGGCGTGAATGGACACAGCAGAACCGCCAGCCATGAGCTGGCCAGAAGGGCCGAGAGAGGACGAGGAGGTTACAGTGACATCCTGCTGGACTACATCTGGAGCAAACAGCAGAAGACGCAACAGCAACGGCAACACTCCCAGGGCAACTCCAGGCAGCCAATCGTGTTTCAGCACTTCAGCGACAACCCTGCCGCCACCCCCACCGGGTCCAGGAACCTGCCGTGTGACGCTCATCGGGCCAAGGTGACTCGGACCAAATCCTGTGGGCCGTTTCCGCAGCAACACAACCAAGCTGACCTTCCGCTCCATCACTCTACTCATCCTCACCTCCAGCCTGACCCCCACCCGCACCTCCACCCCCCCTCCAGGCCCCCTCCCCCTCCTCCCAACCAGGAGGGACAGCTGGAGGAAGCCACGAGGAATCTACACAAAGCCCTGGCACTGGAAGGTAATTTTTCTCCTGCTCCTAGTACTGTTACTACTACCACAAGTAAGACGCGCAAACGCGGGAAGCGAACGCAGCTCGTAAATGGCAATAACAACAATTAGAATAAATTACATACTTTTTTAAGGTTTTCTTTTTAAAGTTCACTTTTTTGTGTTTTTTTAAGATTTTAAGATTTATATTTTAAGTTAAGTTTTTTTAAGTTAAGTGTTTTTAAAGTTTTTTTTAAGTTAAGTTTTTTTGTGTTTTTTTAAGATTTTATTTTTAAGTTATGTTTTTTGAAGTTAAGTGTTTTTAAAGGTTTTTTTTAAGTTAAGTTTTTTCTTTTTAATTTTAAGTTAAGTTTTTTTTAAGTTAAGTTTTTTTAAGTTAAGTTGTGTGTGTGTGTGTGTGTGTGTGTGTGTGTGTGTGTGAGAGTGCGTGCGTGCGTGTGTGTGTTTTGTGTGATACAGCTGCGCCCTCTGGTGGCGGGCGGGTGGTGTAACAGCGGGACAGACACACACACAGACAGACAGACAGACAGACATGATCTGCAGGGTCTCATAGTTAGTGCTCATTGCATTCACAACTATTACTATACTAGTTCTACTTGTGGTGCTACTAGTATCAGTACTACTTGTACTAGTGATCCTCATACTACGACTACTAGTAATAGTGTGTAATTTGAGTTTAATAAGTTAAAAGCAAATGTGATTGGTGGGTCTGTTTTTGATTGGCAGGTTTAAGGGATTGGTACTTGCGGAACACCTTAGCCTCCGGCCAGCCTAACCAGCTGAATGGAAAGGTCAGTGCGAAGGTGAAAGGTCCCGTCGCCTCGGGAGGGGCTCTGCAGCGCAGACGGACCACTCATGGCGCCACACAGATTTCAGCCTATCAGATGGAGACAAAGCTTCAGTACCCGACCACAGCACACCATAAACCTGCAGCACACCTGCCCCACTCAGTCACGTTCCATGGACACCCACTGCATGGCAGGTCAGTGTGTTTATGAAAGGTTCATGTCTGTAGCATGTGAATCACTTCTCATTATAATGTAGGTTGTGGGAGTGTGTGTGTGTGTGTGTGTGTGTGTGTGTGTGTGTGTGTGTGTGTGTGTGTGTGTGTGTGTGTGTGTGTGTGTGTGTGTGTGTGTGAGTGTGTGAGTGTGTGTGTGTGCGTGCACGCGTACATGCGCACGAGCGCGAGCGAGCAATGAAAGAATACTTGAATTCACCTAAATACAAAAGGCATGTTGGAGTAATTCCCTCGCTCTTTCCCTTTTCTGTATTTTCATCTCTGTCCCTCTCTCTATCTTGTCTGTCTGTGTGTCTCTCTCAGGTCTATGGACGGCTCTCTCTACCAGGACTCCTTCCCAGCTCAGAAACAGGAAATGCATCAGATGGAGAAAACAACAGAGCTACCTTCTCCTGGCACCCTGGTCTGATCCACGTATCAGGACACCTGGGCAGTTAGACGGACAAGTCTTTTAACCAATCTTAGGCTGGTATCCTTGATGACGGCCATTGATGTTGTTTTTTTCTGTGTGCTGGGACCATGCACTGACATTATTTTAAAATGATTCTACTCATTTAACTGACACAGACAGTGAGAAGAGAACTTCAACAAGCCACATTGGTTGTTGATCACATCACATGGCCACATTGGCCATTTAATCTGTTGTGGCGATTGAAGCTTGGCGATTGTTATAGGACCAGCATGGCTGATATTCACACACCTTCATGAGAACAAACATTTAACATAAACTCATTCTGATTCCAACTGAAACCAGTTAGCTAGTTATTGGAATCTGTACCTGCTGTAATTCAGTGCTAGCTCATGGTCGTCACAGCCGAGCTTGTGGAGACTGTTAGAAGCTGCAGAACAGCTAGTGAAGCTAACTAAAGCCACGCAGTGTTTACATGTCTGCTATATGTACCAACCCATGGTACCGGAATACGCCCGCTATGTAAAACCAATTTTAGCAAATGGTTTACTATTAAACGCCTAAGTTATACTTGTGCAACGGTGTTTTTCACCAAAAATAGCTGATCTACAAGCTTGCAAGGCTTCGCATTGTGAGTTTGTAGATCAGCTATTTGTGGTGTGCGACACCCACATGCAACTAAGTATAATGCAGGCTTAACAGTAGCTTGTCTTCAGTGCCACTGCTAAATTAGCACACGGAGAGGTGGTATATGTGAGATATAAATACAGTAGTAGTGGGAGAGCTCCCTGCTCAAGAGCACATCGGCAGTATTGGCAGTACTTTCTGTACTGCAGATTGAACCAGCAGTCCTGAATGGATTCTATCATCATCTCTGTCCATAACTGAGTGAACCTGTTGAAACCAGCCGTCAGCCATCACGACAACCAAACGAAATGCTCTAAACCAGGTCTAGAGACTAACATAGTGACTTTCACATCCTGTGTAAATGTATGTTGGAGCTCTAGTCTTAAGATGTCCTTACTCTTTCAATTCAGGTTCTCCTGCTTGTACAATCAGGTCCGATAGCCTACTAGAAAATGATAATAATCAATACGCCAATGTTTTATAATATGAACCAGACTTTTGATATTCAGTGTTTTTGCAGATTTTTGTCGGTCCGTAAGTTTTTAAGTGAAATCAGCAGCCTAATAATGGACAGACACGGGTCTACTGTCCTATCAAAACAACCAGCAAGTTATTCAAAAGAAAAAGAAATATATATATTCCACTTTTGATAATCAGTGGAAGATTTTGATCAGGTCATAGTGCTAAGCCAAATGAACAGGATTAGTGACTCTCAGGTTTGTACTGGAAGACGCCAGCCTGCTCAGGACAGGCCACAAGGTGTATAATACAATCAAGCACAATAGAAATAAATGTGTAGAGCAGACATTTCCATTCATAGCAACGCTGTGCGTTCGTGTCAAACACACAGGAGAGGAAGTAATCAATGTGACGCATTTGTTCAATGTGAGGATGCACTGCTTATGATATCCGATAGCAATAAGAGTCATGGGTCCCCAAGCAAGGCAAAGTAGGTGGCTGCAAGTTGCAACACGGAACCAGAACCCTTATAACCAGCTATGCTTTTACATGTATATGAGCACGATATTGATAGTTCTAAATGTGGATAGCTTGTGGCTATGTCCTTAATGTAACAGGTATCAACAAGACGGGACATGTTTTCCTACGCAGTCACTGTTGTTTGTCCCTGTTGGACAGTGTTGGTGTCTCTGTAGGACACTGGTTCCCAAACAGTGGGTCGGGTCATTGTTATGGGTCCCCTCTGTTTTGTTTCCTACATTTGGTTTTTATTTAGTATTATTTCAAAACGTTTTCAAAAAAGCAAAACTTTTCATGAATTAATAACACAATCCAATGATTTTTTTTTGGGGTACCGGGGCAAATATCCAATTTCTGTTTTGGGTCACGGGCTGAAACGTTTGGGAACCACTGCTGTAGGACACCACCATTGGTATTGTTTGTCTCTGTGGGACAGACACAGGGAATGACACACCGTCACAAAGAGACTAAGAGAGTTGAGTCTGATCTGCTGTAAAATAAGGGACGTGCATCCAGTGTTCATGTGAGTGGATTTGTAACAATCTGTGAGAGGCAATAAGAGTCAGCATCACCGCCGGTCGGGTCTTATTTGGTTGTTTGGTTGAATTAGCTTAACAAATGTCAGTGAACTGACTAACTGAACTGACTGATTGATTAAATTATCAATGAGCTGATTGACTGATTTGTTTTTATATTATGTTATTGTGGAAAGGATCAGAGTAACGTCTACTCAGCCAGTCTGTTACACTGACAAATTGTACAGGTCAAAATGAGATATGCATGTATCGAAATGAAAAAAAATGTATGTTTGTTGTTTTTAAAGTTGTGAAATTGTGTTAAGAATGCCAGCGGCAAAAAATATTGTTTGTATAAAAAAGTGATGAAATATGAGATGTTGTGTTAGTGCATCAAATGGCTAAAGAAAGACCTTAAGGCAGTCGCTTGGTTTCTCAGCTCCATCAATCAGAGCTGATTTTCTCCATAGGAGGCAATTCCAATGGAACCAGTTGTAAAAACAAAATGTATAAAATAACAGTTATTAAAAATAAAATGACACTTTAACACTTTAAATGTCAATGATTTGAAAGTTATTGAGTTTTAACATTGAGTCGTCCGCAGCTCTGTGGTGTCTGTCTGTAATGAAATATATTCATCACATGTTGGAAGGCGTCTATAAGAATCTGCACCTAGGCTAGGATTATCAAATACAGCTTTAAGTACTGGTAGTTTAGTTTTAAAATGTCTTTCTATTTAGTTACCAGTGTGGAAATTAACAAAAATACACCGGAGTTTGACACCGATCCCAGTGTTGGTAAAACCTACATGCAGAGTTCCAGGGGACTGAAGGGTTAACCAACCCTAAAGTCAAGATACAAATGTAATCAGACGCAGATCCAGATGCAGGCATATTGCAGCACCCCTCCCAACTCCTTTAGCCAAGTTGGAGAGATGTAGAGATCAGACCCCTGTTACTGAAGGATAGAGCTGTTTAACATAACTTATTTGAAGAAAAAACGTCACTTACCCTACCATTAATACAGGAAGAAATGTATCCAAAGCTACCATAGTTATACTTTTTAGACTTCATACGTTAGTGCCTGGACCGTTTTTGATATACTATATATATTTGTAACTCAGAGTGTAGACTAAATGAAACCCAATAGGGTTGTGCACTGTCTCAGAGATACTTTAGGATTTTACAGTACTGTGCATAAAATTGTCATAACGTTCATTCCTATAACCACAATATTGTCCAACACCACCCCCCAGAGGCGAAAGGTGTTAACTGAGTTTGGAAACAAAATGACTTCAAAGTTAGTTTCCTGTTCTTGTGTGAACTAAGTATCGTAGGCTACAGTAGTAGCAGCCCAGGTCGCTGTAGTTTTTACTGTAATGTTGGGACGACGGAACAGAGGCGTGTTCAAAGCTTTCATTTGCGAGCTGCAGCGTTGAGTGACGGAATTAGGCGACGTGGAAGGAACTTGGAAGAATGCAGTAGGATAAAACAATGTTCACCACGACAGAGCCCATGGGGAAATAGTTTTTATTTTATTTTAAATGTTCCCACACAGTAGCAGCTGTTTTCACTGGCTGTTTTAGATTTTCCTGTGATAGAAGAAAGTCTGAAAGTTCCCGTTTTAGTCGTTGTCTTATGTCGTATTTGATCGTGATAACTCTTTTAATGTGCTTTTAATTTCGTTTGATGTGTTTTATTTAGCGCATTAGCTTCTTCGGTGTAGAAGCACCGGTTAACGGGAACAAGGCTGGCTAAACCTCACTGGAACTGAACTGGGTGAAAGGTTGTTGCACGTGAGATGGCTCAGTTGGGGGTTCATGTAAGCAAGGTAGCCAGTGGTCCTCTTATAAATGTGTAGAAAACATCTTTTATCATTAGGGAAGTCAGTCATCATGATAGTGGGCTTAGTGGCTGTAGTGTTTAGAGAGTCATGCTGCTGAAGCTGAAGGTGTCAAATACACGGATCTGATGATAAGAGATAGACTGTAGACAACTGGAATGAAATCGACAATCGAATACATAAAATAGTCTTCTTGAGGTTAAGTTTAAGCAGTGAACGAAGGCAATGGAGCGGGTTGTGTCTCAGTTGAAGAGGAGTACTCGCACTCAGCAGGGGGTCGCTCTGTTGCTCGCCGCCTACGCCGTCAAAAAACTCTCCCCTTACGTCTGGAAGAGACTGCAGGTGACACACCATATTCATTACTAAGTTATAGCATAAAAATCACACCCGTGTGAAGTGATGGGCGCTATATATTAAAGTCTAACTCATGTTCATTAGGTGATCTGTAATGGTGATGTAAAACAAACGGTAATTCCCTTCATTGTCAATGGCGTTTTTAAAACAAACATTGAACTAAAGACAAACATTAAACTTGTATATAGGGGGGATAAACGCCCCTCAAAAATATATATAAATCACATGTACCAGTCCAGTACTACTCATCATCAATACATGTTATTTCGGCTATGCAACAAGAATTGATCAACAAATCAAATCTGTTTGAGTCTAGTCAACAAGTATGATCAGTTCAATTTAGATCCTTCCAAACAATTAAGCTGTGGTTATCTAACCATCTGATGTAACAACACAGTAACTAAATCTGTTTGTTAACCAGAAAGGGGCCCGAGTGGGTGCGCCTTCTACACCGGTGGGCGTGGCCAATGGCTCCCAGATCTGTCCATTGGATGAGGGTGCAGGAAAGAAAAGCAGCAACAGGAGGTGTGTCATGACGTCCGCGTAGCATACATGAACTACATCTATCTAATGTTTCAATGTTTCCTATAGCTTTCTTTGCTGAAGTAAAATAAATCATATTACAATAAATGTGTATGTGTCTAGGTCTACTGCAGTGGACAGGGAGTTCCTCCAGAGGCTAACCCAGTTGTTGAAGATCTTGTTTCCCAAACTGCTGTGCAAGGAGCTGGGTTTACTGGGACTCCACTCTCTGGCTCTCATAAGCAGAACATTCCTGTCCATATATGTAGCCAGACTGGATGGTATGGACTGTGACATTGAAACTGTGTGTGTGTGTGTGTGTGTGTGTGTGTGTGTGTGTGTGTGTGTGTGTGTGTGTGTGTGTGTGTGTGTGTGTGTGTGTGTGTGTGTGTGTGTGTGTGTGTGTGCGTGCGTGCGCGTGTGCGTGTGCGCCATGATCATCTCTCTTAACTGCGTTACTGTGGGTGTAGTGTAGCGGTAAAAAAGACAAACACAATTTCATAGCCTTGGATCAAGGCTATCAAGATCAACTATCACAGTTGTATTTTATCGAGTAAAAGTAAAAGTCGGACTCGATAAAATACATCTTGTACGAAACAAAAAAAACATTATATGATAAATACATTTAAATTATCACCTGCGCATTGATTGTTCAACGTTATCCAACCAATGGCCTGTTTGGCTTGAATTGATGCAATCAGGCCAGAGGCCGGCTGCCGAGGGCTCTGACAAATTCCTGGGTGAATTAGTTAATCACATACCCATACATACCCATGGTCAGTTATTATTTCGTAATTATTTTTACCTTTATTTGGCCAAGCAGTAAGTGTCATTGCGATGAAGAGGTAGTACAGATCACAAAAATCACAACATGTAAAAAAAACAACATACAATATATACTATATATTGTATGTTTTTTAATGTTATGCTATATATTATATAGCATAATATTAATTTAAAAAAAAATCAGACTTGTCTGAAATGAGTGGTGCTGTACTGTACCCATGCTGATGCTGTAGTACTGTACTGTACTCTGTACTGTACAAGCCCTCCTCCCTGGCCTGTGTGTGTGTGTGTGTGTGTGTGTGTGTGTGTGTGTGTGTGTGTGTGTGTGTGACGCTGCGCAACAGTGCCATCCAGTGATATTTGCTGAGGTGTTTCAGCTGTTTGTGCTCGGACACAGGGACACGCATACATACAGTAGGAATGCACATGGAGTGGCTGCTCCACTCAAAAGTCAACCCACAATAAAACATAAAAAAACGCTATTCAATCATTTACAGTGGCCTCTATAGAGGTTATCAGAGATCAGATCACCCTCTACGTTATTTTATCATTCACCCCAGGCAGGGAAAACTAGATGCACACAAGTAGGCCATACATGGCCTACTTCTTATTGATTGATTGCAATATTTATTAACAGTTTGCAGAATTACAGTACATTTCAAGCACAAACTCAATACAAAGAGTGGACGACCCAATTAAGCATTACACTTGTTCAATTCATCAAAACATTTAGAGGCATACAAATAGACACTTCTATAATAGTCAAAGAACAGAACAGGAATTCATCATGTTGGCCGGTGGACAACACCGACATACATACATACATACATATCCAGCCGATCGCAGTGCTAGCACACTCTGCTTGCGCAAGTAATAAAGGCTAATCGTCATAATAGTAATATCTGTGATCGTTTCAGGTATGATTGTGAAGAGCATCGTCAAGAAGCAGCCCTATGAGTTCCTGTTTGAGCTCAGTAAATGGGTGCTGGTTGCTGTTCCTGCTACATTCATCAACTCAGCCATTAGGTTCCTGGAGGGGCAGCTGGCCTTGGCCTTCAGAAGCAGACTGGTTAACCACGCGTACACACTGTACTTCACTAACCAGGTTAATACACACACTGTACTTCACTAACCAGGTTAATACACACTGTACTTCACTAACCAGGTTAATACACACTGTACTTCACTAACCAGGTTAATACACACACTACTAACCAGGTTAATAATAATAAAAAAAATACATACAGTTTAACAAACAAATGCACAATGTTTTTTTCCATTGATTTAATTTTCAAATGTACATTAGCAGTCCTAGCTTTCATTTAATAATACGTCATTCCCTTTTTTCTGTGTGTGTGTGTGTGTGTGTGCGTGTGTGTGTGCGTGTGTGTGTGTGTGTGTGTGTGTGTGTGTGTGTGTGTGTGTGTGTGTGTGTGTGTGTGTGCGTGCGTGTGTGTCAGACATACTATGCAGTGAGTCATCTGGATGGTCGTGTGTCTAATGCAGATCAGAGTCTGACCGATGACCTGTCGATCTTCACTGCGTCTGTCGCTCATCTATACTCCAACTTAACTAAACCTGTCCTGGATGTTGTAATGACCTGTCTCACTCTCATTTCCACGGCTCAGTCTAAAGGTAGGGCAGACTGTGTGCATTTTATTGTGATTGTAAAGTCCAATGTTTCTAAGACACATAAATACTGTCAACAACAAAAACCCTGTCAGATATTAAGTGGATGAGAAGTTTCTGATAATCACACTATTAACCCATTTCCGCCTGTTATGTTGTTATACCTTTCAACCTGGGAAAGCATCTGTGTAATAGTTTTAGTTGCTATGCCGTATGTATGTGTAATGTTTTTAGTTGTTACTATATACATTTATATCGTCACTGTTCTGGAATCCTCTGAGTTTCAAATGTGTGTTTTTAAATTAAATTAAAGCCTTACTTCATCATATAAGAGTGTCGCGAGAAAGTAGTTTAAATAGCAGATCATAGATTTTCACTATTATTTTCACTAGTTTTTAGAAAATAATTGGAATGGTTTCCATCCGTTTTTCAGAAAACGTATACCTTCATAAAAAGGTTTTAGAATGCCTTTTGCTCTGGCTGTATATACTATACATATCATGTATTGTAGGCTATTGGATACTACTTATGAATCTGTGCTCCCTACCATGTCAACATGGTCGTGAGTTTATGATGATAAATGGTGAATTGTGCCTTTATTTAGCACCTTTATCCAAGGCGCTTTAGAGAGATTGTGCATTACACACATTCACACACCGATGCCGGAGGAAACCATGCACCAAGGCACCAACCTGCACATCAGGAGCAATTAGGGGTTCAGAATCTTGCTCAAGGAAACTTCGACACTAACTCTGGGGGAGCCTGGGTTTGAACTGGGAATCTTGCGGTTCCCATTCGGTCACTCTACCCCTGAGCCACTGTCGCCGGCCCCCTTGATGATGATGATGATGATGATGATGAGAAGGCGTTTTGAAAACGGGCTCAGGTCTAAATGGGTTAATTAATGAGTGATAATGAGCTAGGATATGATTCTTATGCTTCTTCCTGTTGGTTGATACTAATGTTGCTGATCCAGGATCTGATCATTGTACTCCCTTACTTCTCTCCTCAGGTGCCAGCACCACATGGCCGGCGGTGATAGCGGGAGTCGTCGTGGCGATGACTGCCAAGGTTCTGAAAAGTTGTTCTCCTGGATTTGGGGCTCTGGTGTCAGAGGAGTCCAGGAGGATAGGAGAACTACGATCCAACCATGCTAGAATAATCGCTAACGCTGAAGAGATAGCTTTCTACAGAGGACACAAGGTACTAGTACTACTGTTCCTGCTGCTTCTTCTATTACTAAAGTCATACGATTTGTCACACACGTTACCACAGTGAAATTTGTTCTCCGCATTTGACCCATCTCTTGGAGCAGTGAGCCGCAGCCAAGGAGCGGTGAGCTGCAGCCGTGCCTATACTACTATAACTGCTACTACTATTTATTAATTAATTGAATTGAATTAAAGTAATCACTCCATAACAACCTGCCTAACACGTGTTTATGATCATGAACTTATACTATACTATACTATACTATACTATACTATACTATGAAAGAATGAATAGTTTTATTTCGGTCTTAAATCAACATGTACATGATTATTACTGCAGCAAAATCATTTTACAGGACATGTTGAAAAAGGTGTAGGCTGAAGCCGTAGCTTATATGGTGCCTATCCTTTTTTAGTTACTTATCTTACATTAATGTAAATACTATACTATACTATACTATACTATACTATACTATACTATACTATACTATACTATACTATACTATACTATACTATACTATACTAGCAGTGGCGGCCTTATATATGTTTCAATTGAAACGGGCCTCGAGCCTCCAGGGGCCTTCCCAAAAAATATCGTATTCTTTATTTATTTTTTGGTAAAAACTAAATAGTAGTAGTAGTAATAGTAAGGTAGTAGTAGTAGTAGTAGTATAAGTAATATTGCATTGCATCGCAGCCTTCCAATCAGCCGTGTCAATTATTCAGCCTCATCCTGTACATCCACTTACCTAGTTGGCAGCAGCTAATAATCACTGCAGGTCACCGACCTGTCATGTCACATTGACCTGTGTTGTTTGGTTGTATGTGTGCAGACTGTGCACTCACTGCACTAGCAGCGCTGAGAGTTGCGATTGCATCATTGTATAGCCTATGCTGCCTTCCAGTTATACCTTAAAGTAAAACATTGTTTAATCAAGCTGCTTTTGTGTAATTTTCTACTTGGCTGTGTATGCTGTTCATGCTTTGAAGTCCGATAATACACACTGACAAATAAATGTTTAAATAAATAAATATATAATTATTAAAATGATGACGTCATGAAACCTCTCGATCCTTAAGGCCGCCCCTCTATACTATACTATACTATACTATACTATACTATACTATACTATACTATACTATACTATACTATACTAAACTATACTATATTAAGACACCCTGAGGCCGAGGGAGAGAAGCGAAGGGCAAGGTCGTGTGCACGCATCCGCCTGGGTGATGGCAGACTGCTGGGCAAGTGCTGGCGCTTTGGCATGGGGGGTCAGATCAACATATGGAATGAATTCTGTACTGGCCATATATATATAATGGAGCGTGTCTTGAGTGTAGACTGAGGTTTTGATGAGGTCAGATCAACATAATATTATGGAATGTCAGAACAGTTCAGCTCCTTATAGGCCTATGGAGATTTAAGGGTGGCAGCGGGGGCATTGTCTTGAGTGTTCAGGGTTTGATGAGGTCAGATGAGGTCAGATCAACAGATGGAATTAATTCTGTATTGGCCATATATGGAGCGGACTGACCGACCTACGGTCGCAAATTACTACTAACATACACACTTACATACTGTGTATCCAGTTCCTATATGTAGACATAAGGCATCTTTGTTTGTTTTCTAGGTGGAGATGTCCCAGTTACAGAGGGCATATGAGTCCCTGTCCTCTCAGATTAATGTGATCCTCCTGAAGCGCCTCTGGTACGTGATGTTGGAACAGTTTCTGATGAAGTATGTCTGGAGCTCTGCTGGACTGCTTATGGTGGCACTGCCCATTATTACTGCTACCGGTTACGCCGAATCTGGTAAATATACATTACATACATGCCACTATGTTGGCAGAATAGTACTGTAGTATTCTCTAGAAGCATGGGTCTTCAGCAGGGGCTCCGTGACCCCTAGAGGCTCCTCAGAGTTACTACAAGGGGGCACCACATCTTTGTGTGATAGGAACATCTTTTAGGTACATTAACCACTTGACACCGAGCACCCCTATTCTTAGATGAACATTAGCCGAAAATAGCAGACCTAGGAGCTTGTATATCGCCTATATTCTGCAAAGAGGTTTGGCGTAGGGTAACAAAAGAGCAGACAAAGTTTTGAGTGTTTAAAGGACAACTTTAGTTTTTTTCAACCAAGGTTCATGTTTTAGGTTGTTATTAGAGAAGCTAAAAGATGAGTGTTATTTTTTTCAATTACTGCTTTCTTTTGTTTTAGGGATTTTAGCTGTTTTTGACAGGGGGGCGGGGGCATTCGAGCATGGGGCTAAATATGTATTTCTTTACAAAATCTTATAGCGATTTTTTATTTATTATTTACTATAGTCCTACTAGACCCCAATAAATTACATCTGGCCACAAAAGATCACGGGATCTACTGAATGTGTCAAACTGACATATTGGCCCAGGCCGTAGCGTAACGGTCTGGGCACCAGACTGGTGATCCAGTCGCGGTGTGCCGCGGGTTCGACTCCCGGACCCGACACGGCCTTTACCGCATGTCATCCCCCCATCTTTCTCCCGTTTCCTGTCAGCCTACTTTCTATCCCTTAAAAAATCAATAAAGGCGTAAGCCGCAAAAAAATATCTTAAAAAAAAAAAAAAAAAAAAAAAAACTGACATATTGAGCCTATTACAGTGTGGCTTCCCCCCCAGTATAGGCTACATTCATATTCAGTAGATCCTGTGAACTTTTATGGCCAGATGTAATTTCTTGGGGTCTAGTAGGACTATAGTAAATAATAAAAAAATAAATCGCTATAAAATTATGTGAAATAATACATATTTAGCCCCATGCTCGAATGCCCCCGCCCCCCTGTCAAAAACAGCTAAAATCCCTAAAACGAAAGAAAGCAGCAAATGAAAAAAAAATAACACTCATCTTTTAGTTTCTCTAATAACCTAAAACATGAACCTTGGTTGAAAAAAACTAAAGTTTTCCTTTAAGTGGTTAACTGTCTCAAAATACATATTGACAGTGGTGTCAAACAAGTCTTTGAAGCTATCTATGAAATCTATAAAAAAGTCTGCAACACAATTTAATTAAACAATATACACTTATAAATTATAATATAGTATTCTCTATGTACAGCACACTCAGGACACTTACTGTATATGTATATTCCATATAAACACAGGACGCTTCAAATATGGTATACTGTGTATAGACAGGGCAATATCTCTACTCTGTATACACAAGACACTTGCAGTATGGTATATAATTAGATAGATAGTTTCATTATTCCTTTTGCACCAGGCAACAAGAATCACACAATATATAAACAAATCACACAGTACATATACTCTATATATAAATGCAGGACATCCTCTCCTCTCCTCTCCTCTCCTCTCCTCTCCTCTCCTCTCCTCTCCTCTCCTCTCCTCTCCTCTCCTCTCCTCTCCTCTCCTCTCCTCTCCTCTCTCCTCTCCTCTCCTCTCCTCTCCTCTCCTCTCCTCTCCTCTCCTCTCCTCTCCTGCAGACTCAGAGGAGGTGAAACAGGCAGCGTTACTCCTCCCAGAGGAGGAGTTAGTAAGTGAGAGGAGTCAGGCGTTCACTACAGCCAGGAACCTCCTCAATGCAGCAGCAGATGCTGTGGAAAGAATCATCTCCTCCTATAAGGAGGTATAACCCCCCCCCCCCCCCCCCCCACACACACACACACACACACACACACAATTCAATTCAATTCAATTCAAAGGGCTTTATTGGCATGAGAAAACATACGTTTACATTGCCAAAGCAGAAAGAACGATACAACACACACACACACACACACACACACACACACACACACACACACACACACACACACACACACACACACACACACACACACACACACACACACACACACACACACACACATATACTTTCTTTCAAGTTAGGTAAAAATGTTGATATGATCACTTTCCCTTTCCCCCTGAGTAGTGGGAAAAACAGGCTCCCTTCAAGGGAGTTGGCATGCTATACCGTGTTCATTGCTGTGACAACATACAATAGTGGCTGCAATAACAAAATGATTGCCTATTGTCACCCCAAACAATGGAGAATATAAGTATTATGGTCCAGGAGTCAAGACTATCCTGTCCAGCCTGTTCTGTACACCCTCCCAAAGATTCACAAAACACAAACAAAGCACCCCATTGTTTCTGGTATCGCATCTCCCTGAGCATATCAACAATATGTGGACTGGAACAAATGACCTGCCATGTTCGTACTGTGGATGTCTCCAGTCTGCATCTCAGCATGTGCAAGTCCTAGAGGCCAAGCATTGCAGTATTTCTCTGATAATAGAGAGGAACCACATCCACCGTCCATCGTTTTTTATGTCCGGTGTGTCCCTCTCCTCAATGGAGGGAAGTAACTGCAACGATGTTAAAAATAAAATAAGATGTCGGCACATCTTGTGTATCCAATTTGGTACCGCATAACAAGTTTCTAATTTTGTATTTAATGTTTATGAATTTTGATATCAACTGTTTTGACTTTGTTATCAAATTTTTTAAACTTCATTATATATGGAAAATCATATATCAAATGATGTGATTAAATGTTAAAACAGCTTGCCTTATATTTGATACAGGCATGTCGCTAACACACGCACGCTGCACGCATGCACACACGCACTCACGCACATACACAAATATATTTCACATATATTTCAAGACACAACTGTGTGTGTGTGTGTGTGTGTGTGTGTGTGTGTGTGTGTGTGTGTGTGTGTGTGTGTGTGTGTGTGTGTGTGTGCACGTGTATGTGTATGTGTACGTACGTGTGTGCGTAGGTAACAGAGCTAGCTGGTTACACAGCCAGAGTGTCTCAGATGTTTGAAGTGTTTGAAGAGGTGAAAAGTGGAGTCTACAAGAGAGGAGAGGACAGAGGAGGAGAGGGGAGGGCAGGAGAGGAGAAAGGAGTGATTCAACATGGAGTGAGGGTGGATGGAAGAGACATGAGAGGTAACCTCAGTGCTATTATTTCTACTACTACTACTATGTTATTATTACTACTATTTCCTGCTGCAACCATTACTATTACTATGTTTACAACTAGTAATAGAGGGTATGCCATCATCGTTATGCGGGACATAAGACATTAAGTTTGTGTTCCTTATGCTAGGCATTAAAGATTGCACAGAGAGAAATAAATGAGTGCAAGGCTGAAAATGACAGTGATGATCAGGTGAGAATAAAGTATTTATCATCACCACAGATTGCTAGAGTTCGTCATTCAACATGGCATCTTATCACAAACTTCAAGGGTCATTATTCAAAGTAGACACGAATGGTCTTTTGTGACAATGACTGTCAATCAGGGTCATGTTGAGGGGCCTCTATAGGGGGCACTGTTACCATGTTGATGGGCCTCTATAGAGGGCACTGTCCCCATGTTGAGGGGCCTCTATAGAGGGCACTGTCACCATGTTGAGGGGCCTCTATAGGGGGCACTGTCACCATGTTGAGGGGCCTCTATAGAGGGCACTGTCCCCATGTTGAGGGGCCTCTATAGAGGGCACTGTCCCCATGTTGAGAGGCCTCTATAGAGGGCACTGTCCCCATGTTGAGGGGCCTCTATAGAGGGCACTGTCCCCATGTTGAGGGGCCTCTATAGAGGGCACTGTCCCCATGTTGAGAGGCCTCTATAGGGGGCACTGTCCCCATGTTGAGGGGCCTCTATAGAGGGCACTGTCAACATGTTGAGGGGCCTCTATAGAGGGCACTGTCACCATGTTGAGGGGCCTCTATAGAGGGCACTGTCCCCATGTTGAGGGGCCTCTATAGAGGGCACTGTCCCCATGTTGAGGGGCCTCTATAGAGGGCACTGTCACCATGTTGAGGGGCCTCTATAGAGGGCACTGTCACCATGTTGAGGGGCCTCTGTAGGGGGCACTGTCACCATGTTGAGGGGCCTCTGTAGGGGGCACTGTCACCATGTTGAGGGGCCTCTATAGAGGGCACTGTCCCCATTTCTGGCGTGGTGACGACTGACACAGCCCTGACACCAGTCGTGGTGGCTATCCCTGACACCAGTCGTGGTGGGTATCTCTGAGCAGTGCACTCCGATCACACTTATCACTAATGACATGAATCATTCATGATTTGTAGTTACTTCTACCAATTCGATCCTATTTATCTCAGAATGTTCTACTTACTACTACTACGACATACTACTAGTATTATCACTATTATTACTGCTACTAATACTACGGTATTATATTACTATAAACTGTGTGTGTGTGTGTGTGTGTGTGTGTGTGTGTGTGTGTGTGCGCACATGTGCGTGCGTGCATGCGTGTGTGCGTACGTGCGTGTAGGTCAGGTGATTGATGTAGACAATGGGATTCGCTGTGAAAACCTGCCAATCATTACACCTACTGGAGATGTAGTGGTTTCTAGTCTGAACGTGCAGGTAAATCACACAAACACAGGCACCAACACACATGCACGCACGGTCGCACACACACACACACACACACACACACACACACACACACACTGACACACGTACGCACACATTAGGGCATTAAGCAACTAGTCGACTGTTCAACTAGTCAACTAGTAAATCCACTAGTCGACTTTGTTGGTACTAGTTGTTGATAAGAAACTAGATAAGATGTTGTAGGCCTCAAGATCAGGTAGATTATAGTATAAAAGTATAGTATATAGTATAAAATTATATATATATATATATATATAATTTTATAAATATATATATATTTATTTTATTTTATATAATAGTTAGTTAAACAACTAGTCGACTAGTAATTTAGAACTGGGCAATTAACTGAAAATATCAAAACTGATATTGGACCCAATAACTTAATCTTGCTCATCGACACGAAAACAATAAAAATAAAAATAAACCTAATAATAAACTAAATCAATCTGGTTAAATATTTATTTAACCCTGTATTATATCTGTTGTACAAGAATAGCTTGTTGAGCTTCTATTCTCGTGATTTTAAGTCATAATCGCTCACCACAGTTGCTCTTGTGGCGGCATCTTGTGGACTAAACTGTACACACAGGCACTAAAACACATAGGACACAATTAATACTCATACATCGCATGTAGTGACACAGTGAGACAAACATTATTTTGTCTCCAACGCTTTAAGTATTGTCTACTTGAAGCACAGTATTCTGATTCCAACCTGAATTCTTTATTTTATTTTATGAAACTGACACTTCCCAATGCATTCTGTGTAGGATGATAGGAATCAGGTTAAAGATGGGCAAAGTTGGCCGTTAATTCCCCTTTGAACCATATTACTTTCTGTGTGTGTGTGTGTGCGTGTGCGTGCGTGCGTGTGTGCGTGCGTGTTGCAGATAGATGAAGGGATGGACGTGTTGATTACAGGACCTAATGGATGTGGGAAAAGTTCTCTGTTCAGGATCCTCAGTGGTCTGTGGCCGATCTACTCTGGAGTCTTACACAGACCTCCACCTACATACATGTTCTACATACCCCAGAGGTACCACTATTACTACAGCTTGTACTACTACTAGTGCTATATTATTACTACTACTATGACATAATAATCACAATCATAATCATGAGCTGCAGGTAGCAACTTATTGGGTCCTTGAATCTGTACCTGCACATTGGTTAAGATGGCACAAAGCAGAACTATAAGTTAACTAGAACTGCACTCTGTCGAGTGCATACTTGCTTGTTGCACACTAGTAGGCCATAAATGGCCAACTAGTGCGCAAGCAGAGCGTGCAAGTACTTGCGACCGCTGTAAACTGTCAAATCTCAGTATCTCTGTGAAGGAACGTTTGAAATGTATAATTATTTGCTACCTACCTACTTTATGCATATAAACACCTAGTATTATTAAGTATGGTTCAAGTTTCTATCTATATAAGAAATACACTTTTATCGGTGTAGATATATTCTGGATCCCTTTTTAGTTTTTCAAAGAAAAATAAATCATTGATATGTGATGAAAAAAAGGTATATAAATTGAATTAAAATATATTATTCAGTATAATTATTTTATTATTTATTGTAAATTGTCAATTGTTAGCTCTAAATGATGACGTAAGACATACGCATACATATACATATACTATATAGAGTATGTAGTTGTAAGTTGTATACTGTGGTTACTTTGCGCCAAAAACCGCGACAGCCAACCCGCCATTGTATGCGTATGCCAATAAAACAGCAGATTTGTGCCTGGTTTGCTGGGACCAGATTACACAAATGACCATATTTCTTACGTCATCATTGAGAGCTAGTCATACATATACACACCACGTACTCTGGTCCCAGCAGATCATGCACAATTTGCTATTTTATTTAACTGATTATGTATATAGTATACGTATGACTAGCTCTAAATGATGACGTAAGACATACTTATACATATACATATACTATATAGAGTATGTAGTTGTAAGTTGATTAGCGGTATACTGTGGTTACTTTGCGCCAAAAACCGCGACAGCCAACCTGCCATTTTATGCGTATGCCAATAAAACAGCAGATTTGTGCCTGGTTTGCTGGGACCAGATTACACAAATGACCATATTTCTTACGTCATCATTGAGAGCTAGTCATACATATACACACCACGTACTCTGGTCCCAGCAGATCAGGCACAATTTGCTATTTTATTTTACTGATTATGTATATAGTATACGTATGACTAGCTCTAAATGATGACGTAAGACATACGTATACATATACTATATAGAGTATGTAGTTGTAAGTTGATTAGCGGTATACTGTGGTTACTTTGCGCCAAAAACCGCGACAGCCAACCCGCCATTTTATGCGTATGCCAATAGAACAGCAGATTTGTGCCTGGTTTGCTGGGACCAGATTACACAAATGACCATATTTCTTACGTCATCATTGAGAGCTAGTCATACATATACACACCACGTACTCTGGTCCCAGCAGATCAGGCACAATTTGCTATTTTATTTGACTGATTATGTATATAGTATACGTATGACTTTACGTATTTGCTGTTTTTTTTGCATACGCATAAAATGGCGGTTTGGCTGTCACGATGAACGAAGACCGGGCAAATTTATTACTTGCGCGCTCTGCTTGCGCAAGTAATAAACAATAATGTGTGTCTGTGTTGCAGGCCCTACATGTCTGTAGGTTCTCTGCGTGATCAGGTGATTTATCCTGACTCTGTAGAGGAGATGCACCTCAGAGGAATCACTGACTCCCATCTAGAACACATCCTACGCACTGTACACCTGCTCTATATACTGGACAGAGAAGAAGGTAGGCCTACAGTAAGGTTCTGTATATACAGTATACTGGACACGCAGATAAGAAGGTACGATCCACTACAGTTTTGTATATACCGAATAGACCCAGTAGGACTACTGTTTATTCTGGACTATGAGAGTATAAATCAGAGGTAAAGAGAGGTTGAATGAACTTGAGGTCTATGTAAACTTGAAAAAGAGGTAGGAACTGCTATACAGTGCACAGAGAAAGTGTTACAGTAGATGTACTCGTCACCAGAGAATGAGGTAGAACTACTGTAGTGGACAGAGAGAAGATCCTACCAACTACATATTTAGAGACGGTAGTTTAGTAGAAGAGGAATGATGAATGGATCGGTGATGTCATAAATTACATACTGTAACGTGTGTGTGTGTGTGTGTGTGTGTGTGTGTGTGTGTGCGTGTGTGTGTGTGTGCGTGCGTGCGTGCGTGCGTGCGTGCGTGCGTGCGTGCGTGCGTGCATGCGTGCGTGTAGGTTGGGATTCTGTTAGTGATTGGAAGGATGTTTTGTCTGGAGGAGAGAAACAGAGGATGGGGATGGCTCGCATGTTCTATCACAGGTACCTGTCTGTCTGTCTGTCTGTCTGTAGATTTTTCTTTTTCTTTTTATTGGATCCATTGATCTACCTTTGGTTACTTTATTCCAATATTTGCACAGCGTGTTTCGTCCTTTAGTCCTCATCTGGTACACAGTTATTGGACAAAGCCTACACGGCCAAACGCATTGTGCAAATAGATTTTACATTAAGCATTAAGTCTTGTCCATCCAGTGTCTTTGGAGTTTGTGGCCTCTTCCTATAGTTTTTTTTCTTACTTAATTTTGATTGATAAAAAGACAATGTCAACAGGAAAGAAAAAAAGACAAGGAAAAAACAGACAATTACTTTCTTTTCTTTTCCAGTATTTCCCATGCTCTACTCCAGCGGTCATAGAAATATAAATTATACTTTGAATTCAGTTACTATAATGATGTTGTCGTGACGTCATTGCACTCTGGGCTGGTAGATCGGTTATTTTCAAATAATTAAATGACATTACACGAAGCTCTGCCGATCAGAGTAAGCAGATGGCTCGGGGTAGCCAATCAGGGATTTATACAAGCTTAGTGGCGCAAATGTCATGTAGCGCTCCGTGGATCCGTGGATCCGTGAAGCCGGCGGTTTGCGTTTGGCTAATCAGGGAAACCAATGCGCCAGCTGCGTCTAATGTGGCCGCCGCCCTCGTTAGTAATCAGCGCCAGGCGCATTATATGGTCATGCCTCGTGACATCACGCCTCCATGTATGGTCATGCCACATGACATCACGCATTGTGACATGTCACGTCAAGATATTCACACTAAAATGGATTTTTGAGCGGCGAGCCTTTCGTCCCGCCACGTGTCACAGATTAAGCTATTGACAATGAAAGGAGAATTTACGTCATATGTGGATGAGCGAATCAGCATTTCTAATTACAGTGCAACTGTTTTAATTCATTTTCACGAGAGCTATCTGTTTGTAATATTTAATAATATCATATTTATGTACAGTAACATTATCACCTGAGCATTTGTTGTTGCCTAAGATTAGGTTTGAAAGTATTACAATGCTATTGGCATGCCATGCGGTTGGAACTCCCATCTGCATATTACAATTGTTATATTTAGTAAGTGTGACCCAAGTGCACAGCAAGAGAGGAGGCGTTGTTCAGGTTTATTCACAAAAGTTTGTATGGAAGGGAGTGGGGTAGTAGTGGATCAGTGGCTCTCCAGGTTGGCCTAGCTCAGCATGGGATTCCAAACACTGAGGAGAAGAAGGAGAGGAGGCGTCAGTCTTCAGGTAAACAACAAAGGCAGGAGCTGCAACCGTGTAAAGCTGCACGGCTGGGCAATAGCTATGTAAGGCTAAAACAATAACTAGCACTATAACTCAGTTTAACAACACATAAAGGCTTGAGCTGTACTTTACCATACATGTAGACATGTGAAGCTCTGGCGTGGAATGAAGGGCAGACTGGGTTCTTGTAGAGGCAGTGCTTGATTGCAGAATGGAAGACAGGTGCAGAGGATTGGTGCAGGAGAGCAGGTGTGCTGAGTAGAGCCATGGAGTAGTCAGTGAGGGGGGAGTGGCTAAGCAGTGCTTGCATGTGAAGGTGAGGAGGAGTGAGCCGTAACAACAATGCTATTATTGGATAATACATTATGGCAAATAATGATTACTGGGTGAATTTAAGGTATTTATTCACAAAGAGGATAAAACAGCATTGGGACTTTTCCAGTATTTCCCATAATCTACTCTATATGTACTTCACTACTCCATGAACATTTTAACACATGCAGCTGTGTGACCACAAAGCTTGTATAAGCCACTCTCAGCCATTATCTTAACATTTTTAGCCAGTGTCTGTCAACAAGTGTTTGTTTCTCTTCACACTGTTTTCAAGTCACTCTTTCTCCTTCGCTCTCCCTCAGACCGAGGTATGCTCTGTTAGATGAATGCACCAGTGCTGTTAGCATCGACGTGGAAGGAAAGATCTACCAGGCTGCCAAGGATGCAGGGATATCTCTGCTGTCAATCACACACAGACCCTCCCTATGGTCAGAACACACACTAAAATACATACTGTACGAACTTAGAGTATATATGATACTAGTATATATATACTCTAAGGCCACACCCTGTACTACTACAGTACCACTAGTAGTATACTACTATAGTAACTACTGTTATTCAAGTAATTCTATCACTAGTCCACCAGATCAGTGGCCTTGTGGTTAGAGTGTGGTCAATCCCCGGCCGGGTCATACCAAAGACTCTAAAAATGGGACCCATGCAGTGCCTCCCTGCTTCTCAGCATCAAGGGTTGGATTGTGGGTAAGTCCGGGCCTGCGACATACTAGCCGCGTCATGTCCAGGGGGTGTACTTGTACATCAATCAAATATCTGGCTGAACAGCAGCTGGACTTGATTTTATAAATGTATATAGATTTGATTATACAGAAATGCATTTCATATTGCTTTTATTATATACATTTTATTTTCTGCTGTTTAGACAGTACAGCCTATTATGTCTGCTCCATCTGTCTGTCTGTCTCTCTGTCTCTCTCTCTAGGAAGTATCACTCTCACCTGCTCCAGTTTGATGGAGAGGGAGGATGGAGCTTCGAACCACTGGATGCCTCCACTCGTCTGTCTCTACAGGTACCTGTTTGTTTACAGCCTAATTTATGCGGCCGTCGCACGATGGTGTCTTTCAGCCAACTTGATTTAAGTTGGCTGGAAGAAAAGAGCTGATTTTATGAACAACAAACTTTAACACAGGAATATTACATTTATAACTCAATTTCCTCCTCCTTTACAGTATTGTAACATCTCTCTGTCTCTGTATCTCACGCACACACGCATGCATGCACGCACACACACGCATGCGCACACACACACACACACACACACACACACACACACACACACACACACACACACACACACACACACACACACACACACACACACACACACACAGCATTTGATACTTCTTGTACTGTATTATCCTGATATATCCTCCTGTATCCTGCTATATTGGGTGCAAAATTACAGGAAGTGCACACTCTGCAACACTTTGTCATAATATTCCGTTTTCCATGAAAAACATAGGCCTGTCTAATTGTCTGTCTCTCTGCGTTTCTGTCTCTCTGCGTGTCTGTCTCTCTGCGTGTCTGTCTCTCTGCGTGTCTGTCTCTCTGCGTTTCTGTCTCTCTGCGTGTCTGTCTCTCTGCGTGTCTGTCTCTCTGCGTGTCTGTCTCTTTATGTGTCTGTCTCCTAGGAGGAGAAACAGCGCTTGGAGAGCCAGTTGTCCGGAATTCCCAAGATGCAACAGAGGCTGGGCGAGCTTTGCTCTTTACTGGGAGAGAGAGAGAAAGAGGCAGATAGGGGGGAAGAGTTAGAGTGATAGAGAATGAGAGGGGGGTGGAAGGAGACATAGAGATTCCACAAAGTGTAAGACTGTGGGCTGTATTTTGCGTGTCTTAAGTACCAGGTCTTATTACTGAACTTAAGACCTGGAGGCGTGATCAATGTCATTTGGCTATTCTGAGTGGCCAAAGAGCATTGACCACGCCTCCAGGTCTTAAGTTAAGTAATAAAACCTTGTACTTAAGACACGCAAAATACATACATATTGCTGGTTAACAAAAACTACCTCTGCCAAGGCAATGTTTACATAGCCTGGCTAATAAGCCAGACCGAATCAGCCGTTGGCAAAAAAGAATTGCCTGCCGGCGGATTACGGTCTGGAGAGGCTCAATTGTACGCCCATTTCCTACACCAGAGAACTGGGGCGGCCATTCAGGACACGGTATGCAATATGGGCGGGCTTTGGTACAGTGACTTTCAATGCTTGAGACCTTTGACTGACAGTAGCGCTGACCAATTGCGTCAAAGAGAAAATGTTTGAACCCGCCCCCCGGGAAACAAGATCCATGCACAGCCTCTCCAGACTCAAATACCACACGACAGTTTGATATGAGTCTGGCTTATTAGCCAGGCTAGTGTTTACACCCCCATCTGTCTGTCCATTAAGAATTTCCCATGAACAGATTTGCACAAAACTTGGAAGAACCACTTTCAACCTGTGTGTCCCTATTTTGGGCATGTCCTTATCAGTGAACAGGTATTTTCACTATTTCTCATGCAAGGAAGTAGAGCTTGCTTGCTTGTGGTTAGGTTTTCATGCCGATTGACCAAACGGGGGTTAGGAAGTGAGTGTGGCCGGTCCCACCCATGTCATAGACCGACTGCCACCTTGGTGGTCAGAATGTGAAGTTCCTTTACATTTCAAACATTAATTTGATCTGGTCATCATTAAAATCGATTTGATCTCATCTTCAGTCAGAGTAATTTTATGTATTTGATATGATCTTCATTCATATAAGTGTACAATGTGAAGTCGTTAGTGTCAATGTTAATAGATGGACTGTCTAACTCTAAACTGACTGTTTAGGTAAACAGTTTCCGTGCCGGGAATGGATTTCTCCAGGTTAATGTCGCTGCCAACCCCGCTAATACCGCCTTTTGTTTTATGTGTTTAATCCGCTGTATTGTAATAAATAAAAAGAAAATCCATCTTCGTCGCGGAGATTAGAGAGAGAGTAGATGCATTCGCTTTGATGACGAAACCGGAAATCGTCACATGCTGTGGGCTGCTAGGGCTTCTGGGAAATTGAGGCCAATAGAAATGCATGGGGTGCAACGCCTCATTGAGACGAGTCTTGTGTGCGTCTTCCGGGTGCACCAAGATGGTGGATGATACGCTCGGATCACAACAAACCACGGGAGCTTTTTTTGCTGGATTTTCGCGGATTAAAAGCCCAAATAATTCAGCTTATGCTCTAAAGATAATACAACAATCTCGGCAGTGAAGGGGGGTTGATTAAAATGCGGGTTAAGCGTGTAAAACAGTCAAACTGTTTTAATGTGTAATATTTTATTCATATATACTGTATGCATATTCTATTAACTCATTTTCATTCCATATTAAATCAGAAGTATGAGTGCTAAATAAAATGATCAGATGAAGCGTGACGTTTACATGCCCCACAGTAAATAATCTGAAAGGTTTTCTTACATGCACAATTATCCTGTACACTGTCACCAGCTCAGTGGCCTTGTTGTTAGAGTGTCCGCCCTGAGACTGGGAGGTCGGGGTTCAATCCCCGGCTGGGTCATACCTCATGGCTCTGTCACAGGCAGATCTGAGAAATGCATGCACTGAGTCATTCTTAAAGTGGGATCTGGGTGGGAACTCCTTGAGGAGTTCCATTTGTAAACTATGTGGTTCCATTTGTAAACTATGAGTTTAGTTAACGACAGATTTTACAGTGTTGATTGTGGTCCTTGAAATTAAAATGTTTGAGAGCAGCACTGTTCTAAATCATGTTGTCACAATCCATCTTGACTCTATAAGCTCCACCTAAGGCTGTTCGATCACCATGGAACCTCACCCTGTCCGGTAGATATACCCATACCCACATCTTCGCTCTATGTTGGATTATATTCAGCATGAGATGACCAGTAGTAGAAGATTTTTTGGCTTCCATAGTTTTGTTGATAGCTAATGAGGAGTCAGGAGGAGGTGCTGCAGGCATTGGAGGAAGAGATTTGTCTTGTTATACTTTGAAATACTGTAATACAACAGCTTGTTATCCTAATGGAACTCATTTGTCACAAGGAACTGTTATGTGTTGCTGTTGCACAATGCAGCTTTAATATCATGCATGTTATTCATGTTAGTCTTCCATAAACTGTTTTATTTGATGTGATGATTTTAACAAATTAAAAAGATTGAAAGAAAATGTGTTCTCTCTAGTCTCTGCGTGTGTGCGTGCATGCATCTGTGTGTGCACGCACTTGTTCTGTTCCACACTCAGCGTATTCTATATAGGCCTACTTGATAACATGTAGGTTTAAATAAAATATCTAAGTTGATTTATTTAACAGGTTTAATAAAGTACAAATCATTAAAAAAAAAACAATTAATACCGACTTCTGGGCGGTTGACCACAATACCAGGTCCGGCCTGAGGTTAGTTGATCTCAGGCGGGAAGACAAGTTTCTTGTCCAAGTAGTGTTACGCAGAGAAATATAACTTTTGGTCACGTTCTGACCATGTGATTGTGGCCTTTGTTGAATTTTCGACAAAGTTGTTCAAGTCCATATGAAATCACACTCATGGCATCGGATGCGTCTTTGAAAGGCCTTTCTTAGTGTATGTGGTTCAGTGCTATAGTATACTCCAAGCCGGAGAAACAAATACAAAACTAACCCTTTGAAACTTGTAAACATTGCAACTGACAGATCATGCTAGGGTTAAATTAAAAGCACACCTGCTGTTAATTCCTGATTGCAGGTGTTGCCCCACCCAACACCCCTATAAAAGCCTTCCAGTACCACACTCCTGGTTTCTCAAATTATCAGTCAGTCAGTCAATGCACTGAATGCAGCACAGAACTGTGGCATGTCCTCATTGTCCTGTTACTCATGTGATTTTTAGTTTAGATGGCTTTTAGTTCAGGAGAGTGGTTAGAATGGTCCTATGTGGGACTTGCCTAGCTCCTCTCCTTTCTTTTCTCTTCCATTTTGGCTGACATATCCAATTTTGGTTATTCTTCTGATTGACTCCTGAGTTTAAATTCTACTTTAAAATGAGTCATTCTGAATGAAGTGCATGTCATGAGAGTGACTAAGACATATTTTTCACTCTGCCTAAATTAAATCCATGAAATCTATGTATTAGCATTAGTTTTTTGGTAAACTCAAGATTGCAGTGGGGAGTGAATCAGAGCAGTGCAGGGCTAAGTCACTGGCAGGTGCTTCCAGTTGTCTAATTGTGCTGTCCTGATTCTACCAATGCCTTCAGTATAGTTCTCAAACTTTCGTGCCAAGGGACCCCCAAAATTATATTTATGGCTGTGGACCCATCTGAAGATTTGTGCCAGGGACCCCCCAGAAGTGAACATTATTGATTATTCAATATTCAACATAGTTTGTGAAAGAAATGTTAAATAATGGCCGATCTACAGCCTTAATTTCAGCGCAAGTGTCTATTTTCTTCAGAGCCATGCACTGTTTTAAAGAGTTTTAAGAAAATCATATGTTGCTATATTGCTAAAATCCCAAAAGACTGATGCTTTCCCGGTTTTAAAATCTCCAATATAAAGGGTGTTCACAGACACCTGTTTGGGGGTTTAGGAACAGTTTCTGAGACTTGTGGACATTGAAAAAAGGAAATCCCATTGGGATAAATAGGTTTTGACATTAAACAAAGACCTCTTGAACCAAATGTCTGAGAAATATGTTGCTTGCACCTTTAGAAGCACGTGTTTCAGACCTTTCATTTTAAATAAGCTAACCCTATGGTTAGTAGTAGTGTTACGCAGAGAAATATGACTTTTGGTCACATTCTGACCATGTGATTGTGGCCTTTGTTGAATTTTCGACAAAGTTGTTCAAGTCCATATGAAATCACACTCATGGCATCAGATGCGTCTTTGAAAGGCCTTTCTTAGTGTATGTGGTTCAGTGCTATAGTATACTCCAAGCCGGAGAAACAAATACAAAACTAACCCTTTGAAACTTGTAAACATTGCAACTGACAGATCATGCTAAGGGTTAAAATCTGCTCAACTAGCTTGTGCTCCTTATTAGGCTGCACACCTGCTGTTCATTACTGATTGCAGGTGTTGCCCCGCCCATCACCCCTATAAAAGCCTTCCAGTACCACACTCCTGCTTTCTCAAAATCTCACTCAGTCAGTCAATGCAGCACAGAACAGCGGCATGTCCTCATTGTCCTGTTACACTCATGTGATTTTTAGTTGAGAGTGTTTAGAATGGTCCTATGTGGGACTTGCCTAGCTACTCTCCTTTCTTTTCTCTTCCATTTTGGCTGACATATCCAGTCACTTTTGGTTATTTTTCTTTGATTCCTGAGTTTTTTCTACTTTAAAATAAGTGATTCTGAAGGAAGTGCATGTCATGAGAGTGACTAAGACATCGTTTTCATTGTGCCCAAATTAAATCCATGAAATCTATTTATTAGCATTTTTTGGTCAACTCAAGATTGCAGTGGGGAGTGAATCAGAGCAGTGTCACTGGCGGCAGGTGCTTCCAGTTGTCTAATTGTGCTGTCATGATTCTACCAATGCCTTCAGTATAGTTCTCAAACTTTAGTGCCAAGGAACCCCCAAAATGATATGTATGGCTGTGGACCCCCATCTGAAGATTTTTGACAGGGACCCCCCAGAAGTGAACATTGATTCAATATTCAACATAGTTTGAAAGAAAAGTTAAATAATGGCTGTAGTGTAATTGCTTCTCCAGGGACTACTTTATGTGGCAAACCACTCTGCCTTGTGCTAGGTGCTCTTAGGTCCTGCGCAGCTGCATTGTATACCCTTGATTGATGTGTGTCAGTTCTGGCTTTGACCAGTGAAGTACTATAAACCTGAACTCCCTTCTCCAGTGTTTTATTTCGTTATTAGTTGTGTTCATAGGCCACATACACAATGGCTGATCTACAGCCCTAACCCTAAAGCTGCACAGACTTGGCGAGCTTCAGGCACCCAGAAAAGATTCTTGAAATTTTGTTTCTTTAATTTTTAAGTTGATCGATGAATTGATTTGATTTGGTACTGTAAGTATATTTTTCAATATTGCCAATATTTTTTATACAGGACTTTTACTTGCAACAGAGCATGTATACATTGTGGTATTGCTACTGTGGTATAAGTACTCCTATGATCCTACCCTGAATCCCAGGGTACTTGGCCATGAGAGGAGGCTCCAGCATAGGGTGGTTGAGGTGGTTTCAGTAAATGAAATGTATCTCCAATTAACAGGCCAACCACAGCAAACAAATTCAAAGTAACATTCAAGCATTCAACCAGCAACAGGAATTGAGTCAGCCTCTCTCTGCATCCTGCTATGTGATGATGCTCGGAGTGGTGACGTAGTCAGCGCCGCAGGAAGTGATTTACATTTAGTAGGTGCGGAACGTTAAGTAGGAGGTGCCCGCACGTGGCTTTTTCTTTCCCTCTCCATGTGCAATTTATGAACAAACCGACACAAGCAATTAACCGGGCTAAGGCTTAGCTGATACTGTGATACATCATATTAAATATATTCATTAGGCCTAGTAACAGCAATCTGTTTTGAATGATATAAATAAAATAAATGCAGAATCGCAGCAGGCTATGGCAGTCAGACCGTCAGAACACAATTTGGGCCCACCAAATATATCACTACTCCTTTTCTGAGCCATGCTGACACTGACCAGACAGATTCATGCAAATTGTCCGTAAACCGGAAACAGCGTCAGCTGTGTAGTTTAATACATTTTAATTTTTAACATTTCATTAAATATGAATCATGGTCACAGGTCCATCTTGATGAGATGAGATGTCTGTTCAAAAAAAAAATAGAGAAAATTGGAAAATGGTAAAATACCAAAAAAGAATTTAAAAATCCTGTTCAAAAATAGATAAAACTGAGTAGTCTGCTGTTAAGAAATATAGGGAAAATAATAACTGAACCAAAAACACACACCAGCCCCGGTGAGGTCAAAAAGGTCAAGGTCTTTTTCCACAGCGTGCTCCAAGATCTTTTCTTTGTTGGAATCCATGTATTCCTTCAATTCCCCCATGGATGTGAACTTGTATCCTCCAGGGCTGACCACAAACAAAACAGAATGGTAGATAAGTATATTACTGGGTTAAGCGGTTAATAACACGTTTATCATGTTGGTTAATTGATATAAGAAAAGATAAAAAAATAAGTGCTTCTCAATTATTCGGTTATAAGTCTAACTGACGGTTATTAGTTCTAATCAAAGGTTTCTATATATTTTCAGTTAAATGACACACACACACACACACACACACAGTGTTATATTCAGTGGTGTCAAGTTTTTTTACGCGCATGAGACCACTGGTTATATTACTCTAATATTCAAACAACTCACTTTGTAATGATGACCGCCACCGTTCTTGTCCATCCGTCTGGAAGGTAGTCAGCTGGATCCAGATCCTTTAGGTTTAGAGTCTAAACAGACATTTAAATGTTTGAGAACCACTGACATAGAAACCTAAGGTTTTTCAGAAAACTGTCAGGATTCAGAAGACATTTGTAGAATCGTCCTCAGGTCTTAATGGGTTAAAGAGAAACATTGACTGACTATTTGCGTTTTACAAAATATTTTGGTTTGATGAAGATGAAATACATTTGATTTAACTCTACCAGAATTCTCCATGAGAATGATTCCCATGCTGCATCTGACTGTATCGATGTCCAGCAGGTCCTCCTCCACCCTGGTGCCCAACACCAACATCTCTGCAAGCTTAAATAATAATAAAGTTAGTGTTAGCCGTGTTCTTTAAGAATGCATTACATTGTTAGGATATATAATCTTACTTTGCACACAAACACCCCACATGCTGTGGGATCCCTTTGGCGGGGATGGGGGATTGTTTCACAGCGCCACCGCCGTGAAATGGTTCCCCCTCTCATCCAGCGCATATAAGCTCTGAAGAAGAAAAAGTTTGTTACTTGCATATCAGAAAACATTGAACATTACAATGAATCTTGATTTACTTGCCTTGTTGCGTTTGCAGCCTGTTGAAGCCCTTCTTCTTGGGCACCCATTGGGTCAATCATGACCACACGGTCCTCTTTGGGATACAGGACCTTCAGCAGATAGGATACTTTATGCAACTATATTTACAACTAAGCCTTTGAAGTTTTAATTTGAATTGATTAAAGGTCACTTACTAGCAGAGTATAGTGGCCTTTTTCGCACACCACCCCCACAATGACCTCCCAGTCCAGGGCATCAATCTGCAAGTGATCATTTAATTTGTTAACATCGTCGTGTGATCAGTATCTGGCCCTTTGTCCCTGTCCATATCGCTGTGAGAACTGGAAATATAGAACATTTCAGTCATTCAAAGTTGTACATTGGGCATCATTATTCTTGATGTTGCATTATTAAATGGGATTTACCATCCAAAGTTGAAGGAGGGGGGTCAGTGGAGGGGCCTGCGGATGGTGGGTGGTGGAGGGCAGGAGGAGGCCCAGAGGGGCTGAATGAAGGCTGTGCAGGGCTCAGGTCAGGAAGAGGGCTGGAGGGACTGGGTGACAGTTGGGGAGGGTGAGGACCAGGAGGAGGAGATAAAGGACAAAGTGGTGGAGGGGGGCGAGCCAGAGGAAAGGTTTCAGCTGGCTTTAGATTCTAAAGCCAGCTGAAACCTTTCCTCTGGCTCTATATGTAGCGTGAAAGCTGGTCCAAATTAGCAAATTGCTTCTCTCCTTTGTTCCCAACCAAGTACACCGCTTTCCCCTTTATCTCAGTGATGGTGTATGGCCCCAGCATCTCTGGGGCCATTTTCCCACCCTTCCTCTGATCTTCCCTAATGTTTGAGGACCCTATCCCCAACTGCCATGACGTCATCCCAGCCCTGCGCAAGCTTCCTCTTCCTGACCTTGTCCTGTTGCACTTGGACATTGCCCTGCACAGCCTCATAAATGGCAGGTTGCTTTTTCAGCCCCTCCGAGACCTCCTCTCTCATCATGAGGCCCTCCACTTCTTCTGGACTCACCTATAGAACAAAAACACCAGGTGGGGTTATTGACAGTATGTTCAACATATTTTCATTTAAGTTCATAAAGTTAAGTATAACTAAATGCATTTGAAAAAAAATAAGTTACTTTTCAGGATTCCAATTAAATAGCAAAACAATAATTCAGGATTTAAATTCAAATATAGCAAAATAGCTGATCTATAAGCTTAAAGCTTGTGGAAATATAGTGGCCCGGTCCATGGTCAAAGTTGCCCACCCCTGAAAATCAATATGCAACTGGCATTGACCTCCCAGAACACCATTTCATAATGCGTTGAGAGACTGTAGATTGTCCATTTGTATAAAGGAGGTTAAACTGAGTTGGTGCAATTGAGCCACTTACATTATAGTCCTCCAGGACCTCAGAGGGATATCTGGCCTCCCTGCCAAACATGAGGTAGTATGGCGAGTATTGGCTTGTCAACTGTTTCTTTGTCCTCAGGGCGAACATTATCGGTTGGAGGCGTTTGTCCCACAGTGTGGGGTGCTTATTACAGAGTGCTGTAAGAGACCTAAAAATAGCCACATAACATAAGAGCAGACATTCAGACGCTTTTAATGTACACCAGTCATGTTGTAGAGGTGTATCTGACAAGTTGACAGTATGCAACATACCTCTGGATGGTGCCGTTCATTTTTTCTACCAGCCCATTGGTTTGGGGGTGGTATGGGGCAGAAAAGCTCCGCTTGATGCCCAGAGCTTGGCACAGCCCATAATTCACCTTAAATTACATTTTCCATTAAGAATAAATGGGGATTCGTAACATTTGACACAATATTTAAATACATAACACTACAATTAACATTCCGATCAACGGTTTGAGTCCCTCCCCAACTATACACAGAAAACAATGATAATTTACCAATACAAATGTAAAGTAGCTATAAACATTTTGATGCCATTTTATTTTTAGTATTCAGACAGCGAGCAATGGATTTTACACAGGCACTAGGATGCCATCACAATAATAGAAACTGTAATAGTGGAATAGTGAAATAGTGTAATAAGTGCAATAGCCCTAATAGCGTAATGTGCAAATTTGGCACATACCTAAATGTATATCTATTGTTTGTGCTAAATTGCTTTAATGCTTTGAGTGAACTCGGTCCCCTGGTCTGTCAACAGACGCTGGGGGGCCCGAATTTGTAGACCCAGTCCAGGACGCAGTCTGTCACCACCTGATTGATTGAAAATTGGATTAACTTTTTTTTTATTATTGTAGAATGGGTGAAATTCATCAGGAAATTGAAAGACATACAGAAAGAAAGAAAAAAAAAGATTTATTTTACCTCTGCCTTTTTGTTTGGCAGTGGATATGCCTCCGACCACTTCGTAAAATAATCCACCATGACACAGATGTATGTGTTGCCACTGGTTGTGGTCTTTAACTTAATTAGGTCCATACCGACCAGCTCAAATGGCTCCTTAACCTGAGAAATAAAGAAATTATTATGTTGGTAGCCCATCTCAGCAAATGTAGATGCATGCTATATTCAGTTGAACACTCACAGTGATTGGCTGGTATTGGACCTTCTCCTTGAGGTTGCCTCTCTTCACCTGGCACTCAGGACACTCCTTGATCTTAAATCAAATTATATGAACATTAATGTATATCACAGGCCTTATTGGTCAAGCACAAACAGTAAGTGAAGGTGATCTACAAGCACATGAATTTAAATTGATGCTTCAATTTGACATTGTTTTCCTAAATTGGCCAGCATGTACAAAGAATATTAATTTGGATGAAACTTGACCCTTCCAACTTACCCATTTGCGGATGTCATTCTGCATTCCAGGCCAGTAATATCGGCGGATCACTGCGTCATGGGTCTTCTCCACACCGCAGTGACCACCGATATCACTGGCATGGAATTCCCTAAAGAGGGCAGAGGCCTCAGCAGCTGATGACACCACCTGCATAGGTAAATAGCATATAGAGATGAGATTGACAGATACTGAAAGGACCACTTCACCACTTTTCAACCCATCTTCATATGATTTATATATAGCCTAATTGCATTCATCCTCACTATATGAAGACAGGTTTAAAAGTGGTGAAGTGGTCCTTTAAGATTCCTCTTTTGATCAATTCAATTGTTTGAGCACTAAGTAACCATGAAACACATTTACCTTTGCATAATGGTTCTCCTCATTCTTGCGGTGCTGGCAGAGGTAATGAAGGACTCCATCTAGTACAGATGAATGAACTTAAAAAAAACTTAACTTAAAATGATAAAGAAAAAACTTAACTTAACTGAGTCATTCTTAAAGTGGGATCTGGGTGGGAACTCCTTGAGGAGTTCCATTTGTAAACTATGTGGTTCCATTTGTAAACTATGTGGTTCCATTTGTAAACTATGAGTTTAGTTAACGACAGATTTTACAGTGTTGATTGTGGTCCTTGAAATTAAAATGTTTGAGAGCAGCACTGTTCTAAATCATGTTGTCACAATCCATCTTGACTCTATAAGCTCCACCTAAGGCTGTTCGATCACCATGGAACCTCACCCTGTCCGGTAGATATACCCATACCCACATCTTCGCTCTATGTTGGATTATATTCAGCATGAGATGACCAGTAGTAGAAGATTTTTTGGCTTCCATAGTTTTGTTGATAGCTAATGAGGAGTCAGGAGGAGGTGCTGCAGGCATTGGAGGAAGAGATTTGTCTTGTTATACTTTGAAATACTGTAATACAACAGCTTGTTATCCTAATGGAACTCATTTGTCACAAGGAACTGTTATGTGTTGCTGTTGCACAATGCAGCTTTAATATCATGCATGTTATTCATGTTAGTCTTCCATAAACTGTTTTATTTGATGTGATGATTTTAACAAATTAAAAAGATTGAAAGAAAATGTGTTCTCTCTAGTCTCTGCGTGTGTGCGTGCATGCATCTGTGTGTGCACGCACTTGTTCTGTTCCACACTCAGCGTATTCTATATAGGCCTACTTGATAACATGTAGGTTTAAATAAAATATCTAAGTTGATTTATTTAACAGGTTTAATAAAGTACAAATCATTAAAAAAAAAACAATGAATACCAACTTCTGGGCGGTTGACCACAATACCAGGTCCGGCCTGAGGTTAGTTGATCTCAGGCGGGAAGACAAGTTTCTTGTCCAAGTAGTGTTACGCAGAGAAATATAACTTTTGGTCACGTTCTGACCATGTGATTGTGGCCTTTGTTGAATTTTCGACAAAGTTGTTCAAGTCCATATGAAATCACACTCATGGCATCGGATGCGTCTTTGAAAGGCCTTTCTTAGTGTATGTGGTTCAGTGCTATAGTATACTCCAAGCCGGAGAAACAAATACAAAACTAACCCTTTGAAACTTGTAAACATTGCAACTGACAGATCATGCTAGGGTTAAATTAAAAGCACACCTGCTGTTAATTCCTGATTGCAGGTGTTGCCCCACCCAACACCCCTATAAAAGCCTTCCAGTACCACACTCCTGGTTTCTCAAATTATCAGTCAGTCAGTCAATGCACTGAATGCAGCACAGAACTGTGGCATGTCCTCATTGTCCTGTTACTCATGTGATTTTTAGTTTAGATGGCTTTTAGTTCAGGAGAGTGGTTAGAATGGTCCTATGTGGGACTTGCCTAGCTCCTCTCCTTTCTTTTCTCTTCCATTTTGGCTGACATATCCAATTTTGGTTATTCTTCTGATTGACTCCTGAGTTTAAATTCTACTTTAAAATGAGTCATTCTGAATGAAGTGCATGTCATGAGAGTGACTAAGACATATTTTTCACTCTGCCTAAATTAAATCCATGAAATCTATGTATTAGCATTAGTTTTTTGGTAAACTCAAGATTTCAGTGGGGAGTGAATCAGAGCAGTGCAGGGCTAAGTCACTGGCAGGTGCTTCCAGTTGTCTAATTGTGCTGTCCTGATTCTACCAATGCCTTCAGTATAGTTCTCAAACTTTCGTGCCAAGGGACCCCCAAAATTATATTTATGGCTGTGGACCCATCTGAAGATTTGTGCCAGGGACCCCCCAGAAGTGAACATTATTGATTATTCAATATTCAACATAGTTTGTGAAAGAAATGTTAAATAATGGCCGATCTACAGCCTTAATTTCAGCGCAAGTGGCTATTTTCTTCAGAGCCATGCACTGTTTTAAAGAGTTTTAAGAAAATCATATGTTGCTATATTGCTAAAATCCCAAAAGACTGATGCTTTCCCGGTTTTAAAATCTCCAATATAAAGGGTGTTCACAGACACCTGTTTGGGGGTTTAGGAACAGTTTCTGAGACTTGTGGACATTGAAAAAAGGAAATCCCATTGGGATAAATAGGTTTTGACATTAAACAAAGACCTCTTGAACCAAATGTCGGAGAAATATGTTGCTTGCACCTTTAGAAGCACGTGTTTCAGACCTTTCATTTTAAATAAGCTAACCCTATGGTTAGTAGTAGTGTTACGCAGAGAAATATGACTTTTGGTCACATTCTGACCATGTGATTGTGGCCTTTGTTGAATTTTCGACAAAGTTGTTCAAGTCCATATGAAATCACACTCATGGCATCAGATGCGTCTTTGAAAGGCCTTTCTTAGTGTATGTGGTTCAGTGCTATAGTATACTCCAAGCCGGAGAAACAAATACAAAACTAACCCTTTGAAACTTGTAAACATTGCAACTGACAGATCATGCTAAGGGTTAAAATCTGCTCAACTAGCTTGTGCTCCTTATTAGGCTGCACACCTGCTGTTCATTACTGATTGCAGGTGTTGCCCCGCCCATCACCCCTATAAAAGCCTTCCAGTACCACACTCCTGCTTTCTCAAAATCTCACTCAGTCAGTCAATGCAGCACAGAACAGCGGCATGTCCTCATTGTCCTGTTACACTCATGTGATTTTTAGTTGAGAGTGTTTAGAATGGTCCTATGTGGGACTTGCCTAGCTACTCTCCTTTCTTTTCTCTTCCATTTTGGCTGACATATCCAGTCACTTTTGGTTATTTTTCTTTGATTCCTGAGTTTTTTCTACTTTAAAATAAGTGATTCTGAAGGAAGTGCATGTCATGAGAGTGACTAAGACATCGTTTTCATTGTGCCCAAATTAAATCCATGAAATCTATTTATTAGCATTTTTTGGTCAACTCAAGATTGCAGTGGGGAGTGAATCAGAGCAGTGTCACTGGCGGCAGGTGCTTCCAGTTGTCTAATTGTGCTGTCATGATTCTACCAATGCCTTCAGTATAGTTCTCAAACTTTAGTGCCAAGGAACCCCCAAAATGATATGTATGGCTGTGGACCCCCACCTGAAGATTTTTGACAGGGACCCCCCAGAAGTGAACATTGATTCAATATTCAACATAGTTTGAAAGAAAAGTTAAATAATGGCTGTAGTGTAATTGCTTCTCCAGGGACTACTTTATGTGGCAAACCACTCTGCCTTGTGCTAGGTGCTCTTAGGTCCTGCGCAGCTGCATTGTATACCCTTGATTGATGTGTGTCAGTTCTGGCTTTGACCAGTGAAGTACTATAAACCTGAACTCCCTTCTCCAGTGTTTTATTTCGTTATTAGTTGTGTTCATAGGCCACATACACAATGGCTGATCTACAGCCCTAACCCTAAAGCTGCACAGACTTGGCGAGCTTCAGGCACCCAGAAAAGATTCTTGAAATTTTGTTTCTTTAATTTTTAAGTTGATCGATGAATTGATTTGATTTGGTACTGTAAGTATATTTTTCAATATTGCCAATATTTTTTATACAGGACTTTTACTTGCAACAGAGCATGTATACATTGTGGTATTGCTACTGTGGTATAAGTACTCCTATGATCCTACCCTGAATCCCAGGGTACTTGGCCATGAGAGGAGGCTCCAGCATAGGGTGGTTGAGGTGGTTTCAGTAAATGAAATGTATCTCCAATTAACAGGCCAACCACAGCAAACAAATTCAAAGTAACATTCAAGCATTCAACCAGCAACAGGAATTGAGTCAGCCTCTCTCTGCATCCTGCTATGTGATGATGCTCGGAGTGGTGACGTAGTCAGCGCCGCAGGAAGTGATTTACATTTAGTAGGTGCGGAACGTTAAGTAGGAGGTGCCCGCACGTGGCTTTTTCTTTCCCTCTCCATGTGCAATTTATGAACAAACCGACACAAGCAATTAACCGGGCTAAGGCTTAGCTGATACTGTGATACATCATATTAAATATATTCATTAGGCCTAGTAACAGCAATCTGTTTTGAATGATATAAATAAAATAAATGCAGAATCGCAGCAGGCTATGGCAGTCAGACCGTCAGAACACAATTTGGGCCCACCAAATATATCACTACTCCTTTTCTGAGCCATGCTGACACTGACCAGACAGATTCATGCAAATTGTCCGTAAACCGGAAACAGCGTCAGCTGTGTAGTTTAATACATTTTAATTTTTAACATTTCATTAAATATGAATCATGGTCACAGGTCCATCTTGATGAGATGAGATGTCTGTTCAAAAAAAAAATAGAGAAAATTGGAAAATGGTAAAATACCAAAAAAGAATTTAAAAATCCTGTTCAAAAATAGATAAAACTGAGTAGTCTGCTGTTAAGAAATATAGGGAAAATAATAACTGAACCAAAAACACACACCAGCCCCGGTGAGGTCAAAAAGGTCAAGGTCTTTTTCCACAGCGTGCTCCAAGATCTTTTCTTTGTTGGAATCCATGTATTCCTTCAATTCCCCCATGGATGTGAACTTGTATCCTCCAGGGCTGACCACAAACAAAACAGAATGGTAGATAAGTATATTACTGGGTTAAGCGGTTAATAACACGTTTATCATGTTGGTTAATTGATATAAGAAAAGATACAAAAATAAGTGCTTCTCAATTATTCGGTTATAAGTCTAACTGACGGTTATTAGTTCTAATCAAAGGTTTCTATATATTTTCAGTTAAATGACACACACACACACACACACACACACACACACACACACACACAGTGTTATATTCAGTGGTGTCAAGTTTTTTTACGCGCATGAGACCACTGGTTATATTACTCTAATATTCAAACAACTCACTTTGTAATGATGACCGCCACCGTTCTTGTCCATCCGTCTGGAAGGTAGTCAGCTGGATCCAGATCCTTTAGGTTTAGAGTCTAAACAGACATTTAAATGTTTGAGAACCACTGACATAGAAACCTAAGGTTTTTCAGAAAACTGTCAGGATTCAGAAGACATTTGTAGAATCGTCCTCAGGTCTTAATGGGTTAAAGAGAAACATTGACTGACTATTTGCGTTTTACAAAATATTTTGGTTTGATGAAGATGAAATACATTTGATTTAACTCTACCAGAATTCTCCATGAGAATGATTCCCATGCTGCATCTGACTGTATCGATGTCCAGCAGGTCCTCCTCCACCCTGGTGCCCAACACCAACATCTCTGCAAGCTTAAATAATAATAAAGTTAGTGTTAGCCGTGTTCTTTAAGAATGCATTACATTGTTAGGATATATAATCTTACTTTGCACACAAACACCCCACATGCTGTGGGATCCCTTTGGCGGGGATGGGGGATTGTTTCACAGCGCCACCGCCGTGAAATGGTTCCCCCTCTCATCCAGCGCATATAAGCTCTGAAGAAGAAAAAGTTTGTTACTTGCATATCAGAAAACATTGAACATTACAATGAATCTTGATTTACTTGCCTTGTTGCGTTTGCAGCCTGTTGAAGCCCTTCTTCTTGGGCACCCATTGGGTCAATCATGACCACACGGTCCTCTTTGGGATACAGGACCTTCAGCAGATAGGATACTTTATGCAACTATATTTACAACTAAGCCTTTGAAGTTTTAATTTGAATTGATTAAAGGTCACTTACTAGCAGAGTATAGTGGCCTTTTTCGCACACCACCCCCACAATGACCTCCCAGTCCAGGGCATCAATCTGCAAGTGATCATTTAATTTGTTAACATCGTCGTGTGATCAGTATCTGGCCCTTTGTCCCTGTCCATATCGCTGTGAGAACTGGAAATATAGAACATTTCAGTCATTCAAAGTTGTACATTGGGCATCATTATTCTTGATGTTGCATTATTAAATGGGATTTACCATCCAAAGTTGAAGGAGGGGGGTCAGTGGAGGGGCCTGCGGATGGTGGGTGGTGGAGGGCAGGAGGAGGCCCAGAGGGGCTGAATGAAGGCTGTGCAGGGCTCAGGTCAGGAAGAGGGCTGGAGGGACTGGGTGACAGTTGGGGAGGGTGAGGACCAGGAGGAGGAGATAAAGGACAAAGTGGTGGAGGGGGGCGAGCCAGAGGAAAGGTTTCAGCTGGCTTTAGATTCTAAAGCCAGCTGAAACCTTTCCTCTGGCTCTATATGTAGCGTGAAAGCTGGTCCAAATTAGCAAATTGCTTCTCTCCTTTGTTCCCAACCAAGTACACCGCTTTCCCCTTTATCTCAGTGATGGTGTATGGCCCCAGCATCTCTGGGGCCATTTTCCCACCCTTCCTCTGATCTTCCCTAATGTTTGAGGACCCTATCCCCAACTGCCATGACGTCATCCCAGCCCTGCGCAAGCTTCCTCTTCCTGACCTTGTCCTGTTGCACTTGGACATTGCCCTGCACAGCCTCATAAATGGCAGGTTGCTTTTTCAGCCCCTCCGAGACCTCCTCTCTCATCATGAGGCCCTCCACTTCTTCTGGACTCACCTATAGAACAAAAACACCAGGTGGGGTTATTGACAGTATGTTCAACATATTTTCATTTAAGTTCATAAAGTTAAGTATAACTAAATGCATTTGAAAAAAAATAAGTTACTTTTCAGGATTCCAATTAAATAGCAAAACAATAATTCAGGATTTAAATTCAAATATAGCAAAATAGCTGATCTATAAGCTTAAAGCTTGTGGAAATATAGTGGCCCGGTCCATGGTCAAAGTTGCCCACCCCTGAAAATCAATATGCAACTGGCATTGACCTCCCAGAACACCATTTCATAATGCGTTGAGAGACTGTAGATTGTCCATTTGTATAAAGGAGGTTAAACTGAGTTGGTGCAATTGAGCCACTTACATTATAGTCCTCCAGGACCTCAGAGGGATATCTGGCCTCCCTGCCAAACATGAGGTAGTATGGCGAGTATTGGCTTGTCAACTGTTTCTTTGTCCTCAGGGCGAACATTATCGGTTGGAGGCGTTTGTCCCACAGTGTGGGGTGCTTATTACAGAGTGCTGTAAGAGACCTAAAAATAGCCACATAACATAAGAGCAGACATTCAGACGCTTTTAATGTACACCAGTCATGTTGTAGAGGTGTATCTGACAAGTTGACAGTATGCAACATACCTCTGGATGGTGCCGTTCATTTTTTCTACCAGCCCATTGGTTTGGGGGTGGTATGGGGCAGAAAAGCTCCGCTTGATGCCCAGAGCTTGGCACAGCCCATAATTCACCTTAAATTACATTTTCCATTAAGAATAAATGGGGATTCGTAACATTTGACACAATATTTAAATACATAACACTACAATTAACATTCCGATCAACGGTTTGAGTCCCTCCCCAACTATACACAGAAAACAATGATAATTTACCAATACAAATGTAAAGTAGCTATAAACATTTTGATGCCATTTTATTTTTAGTATTCAGACAGCGAGCAATGGATTTTACACAGGCACTAGGATGCCATCACAATAATAGAAACTGTAATAGTGGAATAGTGAAATAGTGTAATAAGTGCAATAGCCCTAATAGCGTAATGTGCAAATTTGGCACATACCTAAATGTATATCTATTGTTTGTGCTAAATTGCTTTAATGCTTTGAGTGAACTCGGTCCCCTGGTCTGTCAACAGACGCTGGGGGGCCCGAATTTGTAGACCCAGTCCAGGACGCAGTCTGTCACCACCTGATTGATTGAAAATTGGATTAACTTTTTTTTTATTATTGTAGAATGGGTGAAATTCATCAGGAAATTTAAAGACATACAGAAAGAAAGAAAAAAAAAGATTTATTTTACCTCTGCCTTTTTGTTTGGCAGTGGATATGCCTCCGACCACTTCGTAAAATAATCCACCATGACACAGATGTATGTGTTGCCACTGGTTGTGGTCTTTAACTTAATTAGGTCCATACCGACCAGCTCAAATGGCTCCTTAACCTGAGAAATAAAGAAATTAGACATTATGTTGGTAGCCCATCTCAGCAAATGTAGATGCATGCTATATTCAGTTGAACACTCACAGTGATTGGCTGGTATTGGACCTTCTCCTTGAGGTTGCCTCTCTTCACCTGGCACTCAGGACACTCCTTGATCTTAAATCAAATGATATGAACATTAATGTATATCACAGGCCTTATTGGTCAAGCACAAACAGTAAGTGAAGGTGATCTACAAGCACATGAATTTAAATTGATGCTTCAATTTGACATTGTTTTCCTAAATTGGCCAGCATGTACAAAGAATATTAATTTGGATGAAACTTGACCCTTCCAACTTACCCATTTGCGGATGTCATTCTGCATTCCAGGCCAGTAATATCGGCGGATCACTGCGTCATGGGTCTTCTCCACACCGCAGTGACCACCGATATCACTGGCATGGAATTCCCTAAAGAGGGCAGAGGCCTCAGCAGCTGATGACACCACCTGCATAGGTAAATAGCATATAGAGATGAGATTGACAGATACTGAAAGGACCACTTCACCACTTTTCAACCCATCTTCATATGATTTATATATAGCCTAATTGCATTCATCCTCACTATATGAAGACAGGTTTAAAAGTGGTGAAGTGGTCCTTTAAGATTCCTCTTTTGATCAATTCAATTGTTTGAGCACTAAGTAACCATGAAACACATTTACCTTTGCATAATGGTTCTCCTCATTCTTGCGGTGCTGGCAGAGGTAATGAAGGACTCCATCTAGTACAGATGAATGAACTTAAAAAAAACTTAACTTAAAATGATAAAGAAAAAACTTAACTTAAAAAAAAAACTTTAAAAACACTTAACTTCAAAAAACTTAACTTAAAAATAAAATCTTAAAAAACACAAAAAAACTTAACTTAAAAAAAATAAAAAAACACTTAACTTCAAAAAACTTAACTTAAAAATTAAATCTTAAAAAAACACAAAAAAGAGAACTTTAAAAAGAAAACCTTAAAAAAGTATGTAATTTATTCTAATTGTTGTTATTACCATTTACGATCTGCGTTCGCTTCCCGCGTTTGCGCGTCTTACTTGTAGTGTAACAGAATACATACCCTTAAGCATATAGTGCTCAGCCGTCCTCTTGAAATTAAATTTCCCCTGTGGGGTTATGGCACTGGCAGGAGGGATGATACCATGGAGTTTATACTCCATGATGTTCTTATACTGGGTCCATATCTACATTATATACTCTATGCTCTTCTAGTCTATACTATGCTTTATACTATACTCTATACTAACTATACTCTATATACTCTTTACTCTATACTATGCTCTATACTAACTATACTATATTCTTTACTCAATACTATGCTCTAAACTATGATCTATACGCTATCTATATATGCTATCTTTACTTTACTTGCTCGCTCTTTGTCTCTTGTCTCTTGTCTCTTTGTGCAGAACAATTGTTTGTTCTGCACCACCTTATATCTGTTTGTTAATCACACCCCAATTACTCAGGTGTAAGTGATCACTGATCGGGCAGCAATGGCTCAGGGGTAGAGTAAACGCATGGTGAACGCAGGGTTGCCAGTTCGATCCCAGCTTCCCCCAGAGTTGTTGTCAAAGTGTCTTTGAGCAAGACACTGAACCCCCAATGTGCAGGTTGGTGCCTTGCGGCCCTTGCCTGTCATCGGTGTAGTGAATGTGTGTGTGAAATTGTGAATGTAATAAACAATCAATGTAAAATTCACCATTTACTGATTACTGCCTACCCTTAAGCCAGGTGCCAGTCAGTCATTCCTGTTTGGCTATCTATTGCTATGCACTGACTTCTGTGGGAACAAGGTGCCCTCCCCATAGGCCTCAGTGTTGAGCACCAAATTAAGTTTGTTTGTAAGCCATTTTAGGGCCAAAACCGCACTTAACTGAAGGCTGGTGTACTGTCATGTAATGTTCAGTGTGTGTAGGCCTACTCTTTCAATGAGTCTTGAGTAACAATGTACCAGACCTTGACTGTTGAGGCTTAGCTCCTTGCTGTGCTTCTAGATTATTTTGAATTATTAGATCATTTTTTGTATTGTATTTTACTTTTTGATAACCCAACTGCCAATTAGCTGTTAATTGTTACTAATTGACTTGTTATTTCTGGTGTACTCAGAGTAGAGCGGACAGTTGTACTGTGGGGGAGGACTATCTTGAGGGCTCTTTACCCATCTTCCTAATCACCAGTGTGTCTGGTTGTGTAGTGCAAGTGTGGTTTGCTGTGGATTTGAAGTAGTTTCACCTTCACCCCTCTTTTTCTCTCCTTCCCCTAGTCAATTGTGTTCAACTTTTTAAATATGTTGTACATGTTGATTAATGAAATAAAAAAAATGATATTTTATGCTTTGTTACAATAGTTACAATGAACCTGTGTTGCACTTTAGCACTTTAAATTCCCATGGTGGCAAACATGGGTTTGTTGCACATGTCGTATGTGTGATTATCACATATTGGCTCTATTCCAATTAAGGTCCTGATCATGCACATATTCTTGATTATAGGCTGATAACATTCAAACCGGGGTGACAAAATTACATATAGGACTTAATGGTCACATTGTCAATGCTAGGATAGAGAAGACCCCACTAAAGAGTACAACAGTACACTATAACATGCAATGAAAAACATTAGAGAAATTGTAGCCTACAGAGTTATTTAGTTAGGAGATCAGCGGATCTCTGTAGGCTATTGGATCGTCCGTTATCAGCACCTTCCAATGGCCATACTGGCATACTCATTGGCTGAATGTGTCATTTCTAACTCTATTGTCGGCGCATGGAAACTAGGGGCTACTGATATATACTATTCTCTGCCTATCGGGACGTAACTCTGACGGCGCTGAGTCGGGCCTGGTGGCCGTCGCAACGCTCGGCTATTGGTAGCTAGCGGCTTTGGTAAACCGTGCGGCCGGCCATAGACGTCAAAGTTTCGTGTCTTGACGATAATAATAATTAAGTATGTGTTGCGGATTTCAACCTGTGTTTCTGCCATTGCATGGCAGGCACCCAGAATAATAATCAAGACACGAAACTTTGACGTCTATGGCCAAGTCAATGGAGAAAATCGGAGAAATGGAGAAAATCGGGGAAACACGTAACTCTGTCATTTCTCGACCGTTTCAGAAGCAGGGCGGCTCGCCGGAACTGGGCCGCCCCCCTGAACGAAACCAAATGGACCCTTACAGCTCAGACATCTTAGCATTAGCATGTTAGCATGATAGCATTAGCATGTTAGCATTAGCATGTTAGCATTAGCATGTTAGCATGATAGCATGTTAGCATGTTAGCATTAGCATGTTAGCATATTAACATGTTAGCATTAGCATGTTAGCATGATAGCATTAGCATGTTAGCATTAGCGTGTTAGCATTAGCATGTTAGCATGATAGCATTAGCATGTTAGCATTAGCATGTTAGCATGTTAGCATTAGCATGTTAGCATGATAGCATTAGCATGATAGAATTAGCATGTTAGCATGTTAGCATTAGAATGTTAGCATGATAGCATTAGCATGTTAGCATGATAGCATTAGCATGTTAGCATTAGCATGTTTGTATGATAGCATTAGCATGTTAGCATTAGCATGTTAGCATGATAGCATTAGCATGTTAGCATTAGCATGTTAGCAGCATGTTAGCATTTTAGCATGATATCATGTTAGCATTAGCATGTTAGCATTAAAATGTTAGCATGCTAGCATGTTAGCATGTTAGTATTAGCATGTTAGCATGTTAGCATTAGAATGTTGGTGGCAACGTAATGCGCAATGAACTAAGACAAAATACCTCATTGAAAGTCAATGGGGAGACCTGGCTCACATGTAACCAAATGGACCCTTCTGAGAGGCTAAATGTCATCAAATGGTGGTCCGTGGCTCAAATGCTGCACAGACTTGGCGAGCTTCAGGCACCCAGAAAAAAATCTTGACATTTTGTTTCTAGTTTATATAATGTGTTCTTTTTATTGCATGCATTTTTTAATTTATGTGTAATCCACGTTTCTTTTGTCTCAGTTTTCTTCTCTTTACATCTCTGGACAGGGCAGTTTTTGTCATACAGTTCTCCAAATGTGCCTATAAATTAATTATATGCCATGTTGGTGTCTTCTTCAATGTAGATATAGTCCCAGTTTTGAGCCAACAGATCCTGCTTTAGGGCTTCGATGGTAGCCTCTGTTATTAGACGTTTGTACCTAGGTATGGTTGCAACATTTCTCTTTTTATAGTCACATTTGTATGTTACAAATATTGGCAGATGATCTGCAATATCTGTGACTAATACCCCCCTCTCAATGTTATTCCCAAATTCATTTGTATATATATTGTCAATTAGAGTTGCTGAGTTTGTGGTTATTCTGGTAGGTCTGGTTATTAATGGATACAAGTTAAGGCTATACATATTGTCAATGAATGTATCTATATGCTTATGTTTATTTGGATTAAGTAGATTTAAATTGTAATCGCCACAGGCAAAGATTACTTTATGCTGACATTGCGAGAACAGGTTTTCAATGTTCTTTGTGAGTATGTCAACATCAGTCCCCGGAGCTCTGTAGATGCAGCTGGCAATTTTGTTTTTATGTTTTTCTCTACATATCTCAATAGTGATACATTCTAGCACATCAATAACAATAGACATATTTTCTATGACCTTCTAAGCTGATGTCCACATACAGGGCAACTCCGCCCCCCGTTTTATTTCTTCTGTTCCTATAGTTTAGCTCATACCCATCGAGAGGAAAGTCAATACCCCTGTCGCTATCAAACCATGTCTCAGAAACAGCAATGATATTAAAGTGTTTTTTGTGTTTATTTAGATAATCCCTAATTTTACCATAATTTGCATACATGCTTCTACTATTGAAATGTATAATTGATATATGATTACCAGGTGGTATCATATTTAGTTGTTCCTCAGTATAATAGTTGCAGTCCTTTTCTATGTCATTAAATATATTATTGTCCGGGTCTATGTATTGTTCAAAGTCATATCTGTCATATTCAGTGTATCATTGTTATAGCTCATATTGCTTAGCTCATTATCAGACTCGTTTGATTCTATTATTATATATTATATTTGTACAAGTATCGCTTACTTCATATTGATATACCAACAGCTGCGCCCATGATGATGATAATAATGATAGTAATAATAATAATAGTAATAACAATAACAGCAACAGAGACAATAACAGCAACAATGGTAATTGCAACAGTGTCAATAGTGAGAGTGGCAATGCTGGTAGTACTGATGTATAGTATAATGCATCATGCAGTATATAGTGTAGCTGCCCCATATGGATATTATTACTATACAATGTAGGCCTATAGTATAATACATCTTGCAATATATAATGTAGCTGCCATATATAGGTTGTACATAATAATAATAATAATAATAATAATAATAGAGTCTTGTGTTTCTTCATGGTGAGATAGGGTGGTACCTTATTTGTTGTCGTGTCGTTCATTGTCACTGGTACTGATCCAAGTCCGACAGGTCTTTGATGACAAACGTTTTCGCCTCTTCTGGGGTTCCGTTGAGCTTGATGTAGACTTTGCAGTTCATGGTCCATGTTGACTATCTTCCCTTGCCTTTTTAGGGTTCGCGCTTGCCAGGCGATGGACCCGCTTCTCTTCGTCAGATGCTCGTTCAGATTTACGTTGGTGCCCTCCAGTTTTCGCCACTGCTTCAGAAGTGCAATCTTGTTTTTCCTATTTGTGAAGCGTAGGATTATGCTCGGTGGGTCCTTCTTTCCCGGTGGGCCCTTCTTTTCTCTTCTTGGGAGGGGGTGACATGCTTCGATGTCTTCGCTGTTGATCTGTATCCCCTTCTCCGCCATGTAGGACATCACTTGTTGCTCGACTGTTTCAGCGTCTTCCTCTGTGGGTTCGCCGCTGGTCAAGGCCACAGCCCTAGCGTAGGACCGTGGTTTGGTCGCCAGACCACTCACAATTACATTGTTAATTCTGGAGTATTGTTCTAGGTCATCTACCCGACTCTCAAGCGTCGCAATCTTCTTGTCCTTCTCCATGCTTAGTTGTTTAAGCTCGTTTACCGTATTCATCAGGTCCAGGATGTCCCTTTGTTGTTTTGAGATGGTGTCCATTTCGTTGGAGATGTACTCAAATGACTTTTTTAAGTCATCAATCTCTGACTTTTGTGCCTTCGGTGCCATAGTTGTAGCGTCTCTCTCGCACAGCGTTTGCAGGCGGTTGTTGTAGCTTTGCTTTTGCCGGGTGGCGGCGTCGACGACGCTTCGCGAAGTCAGCCGCACCAGGACGCGGTAGTCAGCCCGTCCCGGATTCCAGACTCGAAACGAGTCACACAGACACCCAGCAGGATGGAGGGCGGCGGTCCCCAACCCTTAGGTGACAGGTCAGCCGCAGCCCTCGGCGTTGTTCCCCTCAAACTTAGCTTGTTTGTTAGGTTGGACAGGTGCGGGTTAGGTTTGTTAGTTTAGCAACAGGTAGCCTAGTAGTTCAGCGTGGGAGCGTTCGGCTTGCTGCCGAACGCTTGCTGCCTCGCCTCTCACCAGGGTTGCCAAGTTGCCATCAATGACATGAACATCCGGGAGACCAAGTAAAAGACACAACGGATCTAAATCGATCGAGACACCAAAAATAACAGAGAGTTCTGACACAATGTCATACCAATAGTTCTGAAGCTTCACACAGGACCAAAGACAGTGAACGTAACTACCAATCTCTGTCTTGCACTTAAAGCAAAATGGGGACACACTGACATCCATTTTGTTCTTGAGAGCAGGAGTTATATGAATACGATGTAATATTCTGAACTGGATGGATTTAGTTTGGTTACAAACTGAAATCTGTTTCGCATAGGCCCACATATCTGCCCAGCCCTCATCATGAATAGAGACGTCCAGATCTTTTTCCCAGGACTGCTTAGTAATTTGAGAGGATATAGATGAGTAGGAATTCAATACGTCACAGAAAATTGAAATTTGTTTCGTAGATAATTGCAAAGAGAGGGCTCGTTCTACCTGTGAAGCGGAACTATTGGCTAAAAGTGAAGTGTCCTCAGTAATAAAATGTCTAATTTGTAAATACCCGAAGAATTCAGATTTTGGCAACCCATGACGCTGCTGCAATTGTGTGAAAGACCTCAAGGTATGGCCATCAAAGTTTGGTAATGCCCTTCTCATGCCAGGTCCTAAAGCCTGCACCTGATTGTCCCGGCTTAAAGTCATGATTGCCTACCACTGGAGTAAGGGGAGATGTCAATTTAGCACGGCCTTCAATATTACGCACAGACCTCCAGGCTTTGACTGAACATAGAGTGATGGGGTTAGAACAAAATTTCCTAATAGACTTAAGGTCCTTTATGAATAATAGATTCCAAAGAGGGCATTTGGACTGCGAAGATTCAATATCAAGCCAAATCGAGGAAGGATCCGATTTAAGCCAATTCGTAAGCACCCTGAGGTGCGCGGCCAGTTGGTAATGCCTTATATTGGGCAGGTCCAAACCACCATCTGCGCTCATTTTTGGAACTTCTACTCAAGTCAATTTGTTATAATTATTCCACCATTGATAAGTGAAGTCAAAATAAAACTAGAAAGGTGCAATTCTGGGAAATTGCAAGTGTGGTTGCACTCACGTGAGTCACAAAGAATATAGGGTCCTCGGAACTGAATTCCGTCTTACCGTTTGTATTCTATATTGTGATGTCATGTGAAGCATGACAACACTGACAACAGTGTGTGACGCATATGACAAAAAGCTTCACTTTTCGGTTGTGCAAAAGTTAACAAAACTCACACCTGTGTGAAGTGAGGGGCACTAATATATTAAAGTCTAACTCATGTTGATTATAGGTGATGTAATGGTGATGTAAAACAAACGGTGCCAACACATTAAATGCCATTAACAATAAAGAGACAAGACGTAATGAGGATTGCTCATAGGATACAGTAGAACCACAACATTCCTACAAGCCCTCATATGTGTTGCTATGACAATCCATGTCAGAGTCACTGCAAAGTAAAGAAGACACTACATTTTCGCCTATTGTAGGTATGTTTTCAAATGACTATCTCATATTTACATTCACATATTGACATTATTCTTTTTCCAATATGACACATTTTAAACCTCTCAGAGCTTCTATTGTGAGTTTATATGCATCAACCCCAAGACGGACAGGCTTTATTTTTAGTTTGAGGTGTATAACTTTAAATAACAATTTCACCACTTTTGCAGTAAAATATTTTTATACAAGAATCCATTTCATGTATGGGAGGCCTGAGAGATGAGGAAAAACTATGTTGTGTTTGGTCCTAAGCCCGGTAGGGGTATGCCAATTTCTGGGGGCCATTGTCACAGTACTTAAGGTCACTTGTAATTTCTGACATGCTAATGTATAATGTAACCCAGGCTTGAAATCAGCAGCCTGTATTTAAAATAATTAATGGGATGGATGAATAAATAAGTTCATTTTCAGTTGATTTAAAAGTGTTAGAAACACACATTTAAGTTATACAATTAAATTAAAAATGTAAAACAAGCTGGTATATACATGAAAGGAAAAAACATACAAACCAGGGTGTCTAGCATATTTCAGCAAAAGGGTAAAATTACCTGGCTCTGTGACTGCCACCCTAGTTGGCCAATCAGTGAGCCTGTAAGAGTTTATGTCCAGCCTACCTATCATTTTCGACCATGGGCTATAGCCCCTACCGTATGGCATACTATAGCACACAGTTTTTCATCATTTTTGAGGATTTGAAAAAAAAGAAAAAAAAGAAAAAACATGGGTTATAGCCCATCGTTTTTTGAAATTTGGAAAAAAAATGTTAACCTCGTTTTTCATCATTTTCGACCATGGGCTATAGCCCCTACCGTATGGCATAATATAGCACGCCGTTTTTCATCATTTTTGAGGATTTGAAAAAAATGAAAAAAAAAAAAAACATGGGTTATAGCCCATCGTTTTTAGAAATTTTGAAAAAAAATGTTAACCTCGTTTTTCATCATTTTCGACCATGGGCTATAGCCCCTACCGTACGGCATACTATAGCAAGCCGTTTTTCATCATTTTTGAGGATTTGAAAAAAAATTAAGAAAAAAAAAAACATGGGTTATAGCCCATTGTTTTTTGAAAATTTGAAAAAAAAATTACCTCTTTTTTCATCATTTTTGAACATGGGCTATAGCCCATACCGTACGGCATACTATAGCACGCCGTTTTTCATCATTTTTGAGGATTTGAAAAAAATGAAAAAAAAAAAAACATGGGTTATAGCCCATTGTTTTTTGAAAATTTGAAAAAAAAATTACCTCTTTTTTCATCATTTTTGAACATGGGCTATAACCCATAGCGTACGGCATACTATAGCACGCAGATAGCCCATCGTTTTTTGAAGTTTTGAAAAAAAAAATTAACCTCGTTTTTCATCATTATTGACCATGGGCTATGGCCCATACCGTATGGCATACTATAGCACACAGTTTTTCATCATTTTTGAGGATTTGAAAAAAAAACAAAAAAAAAACATGGGTTATAGCCCATCGTTTTTTGAAAATTTGAAAAAAAATTACCTCTTTTTTCATCATTTTTGAACATGGGTTACTGAGTGATGGTGTAGTAGGGGTTATTCCGCACAGAGAGTTCATTTTCAAATCCCACTCTTCCTAAAGTTTAATGCTAGTTATTGAGCTTCATTTACTGCTATTCTAGCAGTGGCTCACAGCCTCAGCCTGATTACCTCAAAACTCTAATTGTCGTAGTGGTGAAGATGTTGGCTTTCCACGTGGGAGACCAGGGTTCGATTCCCGGCTGTTACACTATCATATAAAAGAAGACCTCAACAGCGCTAAGAAACATCTGATTAATATGATTCTGTGTTATTTAAACTTTACTAACTGAAGGCTAACGAACAAAAGATCACTTCAAAATTACCAGGAGACTTTGCCTGAGAGTGTCTGACTGATGGTGCAGTGGTCTAATCATCAGGCTTTCAGTACAGACATTCCATGTTCAAGTCCTGTTCCTCCTACAGCTCAATGCTGCAGTAATTTGAACTTTTCAAGGCTTGAATAAAAACTAAAAACTCAAAAGCACCAGGAGACATGTGCTGAATGCCCAAAGGTGCCTTGGCGTAATGGTGTGGAGCGCTTGACCCGTTGCCTCTGCTACAGGCAGTTGGCAGGTTCAAGTCCCATGTCATGACATCAAGGTGCTGGAGGACCATCGGGAGACGGTGCTCTCTCCCCCTGTTTCCTGAGATGTAACGGTTGGGGCTTATGTCTGAAAGAACCCTGTCCAGCTAACCTTTTACCATGAAAATGTCCAATTTAACATACTCTTACCACCTCTCAGTGTGCCCTTTTCCAACTGGCCTGGAAGCCAGACATAAAAGAAGGACTTTCCAACCAAGTTTTGGGCCACCAATCAGGGCCCAGTATGCAAATACACAACCAAATGCATTGCAATCTTATTTGTAAACGTTTGACCTAATTCTTATCTGTAAAATCTTAGGTGGACAGGGTTCTTTCAAACATAACCCCCTACTGTTACTTTTCAGGAAACAGGGGGAGAGAGCACCGTCTCCCGATGGTCCTCCAGCACCTTGATGTCATGACATGGGACTTGAACCTGCCAACTGCCTGTAGCAGAGACAACGGGTCAAGCGCTCCACACCATTACGCCAAGGCACCTTTGGGCATTCAGCCCATGTCTCCTGGTGCTTTTGAGTTTTTCTTTTTTATTCTAGCCTTGAAAATTTCAAATTACTGCAGCATTGGTTGAGTATTAGTTTTGATGGAGTTTTGAACCAGTAACCTTTGGATTACAAACCTCAGATTTATCTTTTGAGCCACACTGCATGTAATGTATAATCGGGAACTTATATTTAACCAGCCGTTTAGAATTTAGATGGCCAGCTATTAGAAGCTCGTCTAATAGCCCATATCGTACGGCATACTGTAGCATGCAGTTTTTCATCATTTTTGAGGATTTAAAAAAAAACAAAAAAAAAACAAACATGGGCTATAGCCCATAGTTTTTTTGAATTAAAAAAAGAAAAAAAGATCCTCGTTTTTCATCATTTTTGACCATGGGCTATAGCCCATACCGTACGGCATACTGTAGCACGCGGTTTTTCATCATTTTTGAGGATTTGAAAAAAATGAAAAAACAAAACAAAACATGGGTTATAGCCCATCGTTTTTTTAAATTTTGAAAAAAAACTGTTAACCTCATTTTTCATCATTTTCGACCATGGGCTATAGCCCCTACCGTACGGCATACTATAGCAAGCCGTTTTTCATCATTTTTGAGGATTTGGAAAAAATGAATAAAATAAAAAACATGGGTTATAGCCCATCGTTTTTTGAATTTTTGGAGAAAAAAAAATTAACCTCGTTTTTCATCATTATTGACCATGGGCTATGGCCCATACCGTATGGCATACTATAGCACACAGTTTTTCATCATTTTTGAGGATTTGAAAAAAAAAAAAAAAAAACATGGGTTATAGCCCATCGTTTTTTGAAATTTTGAAGAAAAAAAATTACCTCTTTTTTCATCATTTTTGAACATGAGTTACTGAGTGATGGTGTAGTAGGGGTTTTTCCGCACAGAGAGTTCATTTTCAAATCCCACTCTTCCTAAAGTTTAATGCTAGTTATTGAGCTTCATTTAATGCTATTCTAGCAGTGGCTCACAGCCTCAGCCTGATTACCTCAAAACTCTAATTGTCTTAGTGGTTAAGATGTTGGCTTTCCACGTGGGAGACCAGGGTTCGATTCCCGGCTGTTACACTATCTTATAAAAGAAGACCTCAACAGCGCTAAGAAACATCTGATTAATATGACTCTGTGTTATTTAAACTTTACTAACTGAAGGCTAACGAACAAAAGATCACTTCAAAATTACCAGGAGACTTTGCCTGAGAGTGTCTGACTGATGGTGCAGTGGTCTAATCATCAGGCTTTCAGTACAGACATTCCATGTTCAAGTCCCGTTCCTCCTACAGCTCAATGCTGCAGTAATTTGAACTTTGAACTTTGAACTTTTCAAGGCTTGAATAAAAAATAAAAACTCAAAAGCACCAGGAGACATGTGCTGAATGCCCAAAGGTGCCTTGGTGTAATGGTGTGGAGTGCTTGACCCGTTGCCTCTGCTACAGGCAGTTGGCAGGTTCAAGTCCCATGTCATGACATCAAGGTGCTGGAGGACCATCGGGAGACGGTGCTCTCTCCCCCTGTTTCCTGAGATGTAACGGTTGGGGCTTATGTCTGAAAGAACCCTGTCCAGCTAACCTTTTACCATGAAAATGTCCAATTTAACATACTCTTACCACCTCTCAGTGTGCCCTTTTCCAACTGGCCTGGAAGCCAGACATAAAAGAGGGACTTTCCAACCAAGTTTAGGGCCCAGTATGCAAATACACAACCTATTCTGTCAGATGATGTTTTTTCATCATTTTCATATTGGTTTTTGAAATCGTTGCGAAAATCATGTTCATGGTTTTTGCGACGATTATTAAACAAATATACTATAGTGTGTAGTTTTTTCATTGTCAAAAGTCAAGAAAAATGACATTGCCATTGTCAACGATTATAATCGGGGCCCAGTATGCAAATACACAGACAATTCTGTCAGACGGGCCAAAATGCATTGCAATTTTATTTGTAAACGTTTGACCTAATTCTTATCTGTAAAATCTTAGGTGGACAGGGTTCTTTCAAACATAACCCCCTACTGTTACTTTTCAGGAAACAGGGGGAGAGAGCACCGTCTCCCGATGGTCCTCCAGCACCTTGATGTCATGACATGGGACTTGAACCTGCCAACTGCCTGTAGCAGAGGCAACGGGTCAAGCGCTCCACACCATTACGCCAAGGCACCTTTGGGCATTCAGCCCATGTCTCCTGGTGCTTTTGAGTTTTTCTTTTTTATTCTAGCCTTGAAAATTTCAAATTACTGCAGCATTGGTTGAGTATTAGTTTTGATGGAGTTTTGAACCAGTAACCTTTGGATTACAAACCTCAGATTTATCTTTTGAGCCACACTGCATGTAATGTATAATCGGGAACTTATATTTAACCAGCCGTTTAGAATTTAGATGGCCAGCTATTAGAAGCTCGTCTAATAGCCCATATCGTACGGCATACTGTAGCACGCAGTTTTTCATCATTTTTGAGGATTTAAAAAAAAACAAAAAAAAACAAACATGGGCTATAGCCCATAGTTTTTTTGAATTTTTGAAAAAAAAAAAGATCCTCGTTTTTCATCATTTTTGACCATGGGCTATAGCCCATACCGTACGGCATACTGTAGCACGCGGTTTTTCATCATTTTTGAGGATTTGAAAAAAATGAAAAAAACAAACAAAACATGGGTTATAGCCCATCGTTTTTTGAAATTTTGAAAAAAAACTGTTAACCTCATTTTTCATCATTTTCGACCATGGGCTATAGCCCCTACCGTACGGCATACTATAGCAAGCCGTTTTTCATCATTTTTGAGGATTTGAAAAAAACAAAAACAAAAAAAAAACATGCCCATCGTTTTTTTTAATTTAAAAAAAAAATGTTAACCTCGTTTTTCATCATTTTCGACCATGGGCTATAGCCCCTACCGTATGGCATACTATAGCACGCCGTTTCTCATCATTTTTGAGGATTTGAAAAAAATGAAAAAAACAAACAAAACATGGGTTATAGCCCATCGTTTTTTGAAATTTTGAAAAAAAACTGTTAACCTCATTTTTCATCATTTTCGACCATGGGCTATAGCCCCTACCGTACGGCATACTATAGCAAGCCGTTTTTCATCATTTTTGAGGATTTGAAAAAAAAAAACAAAAAAAAAAAACATGGGTTATAGCCCATCGTTTTTTTTAATTTTGAAAAAAAATGTTAACCTCGTTTTTCATCATTTTCGACCATGGGCTATAGCCCCTACCGTATGGCATACTATAGCAAGCCGTTTTTCATCATTTTTGAGGATTTGAAAAAAATGAAAGAAAAAAAAAAACATGGGTTATAGCCCATTGTTTTTTGAAAATTAAAAAAAAAATTAACCTCTTTTTTCATCATTTTTGAACATGGGCTATAGCCCATACCGTACGGCATACTATAGCACGCAGTTTTTCATCATTTTTGAGGATTTGGAAAAAATGAATAAAATAAAAAACATTGGTTATAGCCCATCGTTTTTTGAATTTTTGAAAAAAAAAATTAACCTCGTTTTTCATCATTATTGACCATGGGCTATGGCCCATACCGTATGGCATACTATAGCACACAGTTTTTCATCATTTTTGAGGATTTGAAAAAAAAAAAAAAAAAAAAAAAACATGGGTTATAGCCCATTGTTTTTTTGAAAATTCCCGGCTGTTACACTATCATATAAAAGAAGACCTCAACAGCGCTAAGAAACATCTGATTAATTTGATTTTGTGTTATTTAAACTTTACTAACTGAAGGCTAACAAACAAAAGATCACTTCAAAATTACCAGGAGACTTTGCCTGAGAGTGTCTGACTGATGGTGCAGTGGTCTAATCATCAGGCTTTCAGTACAGACATTCCATGTTCAAGTCCTGTTCATCCTACATCTCAATGCTGCAGTACTTTGAACTTTGAACTTTTCAAGGCTTGAATAAAAAATTAAAACTCAAAAGCACCAGGAGACATGTGCTGAATGTCCAAAGGTGCGTTGGCGTAATGGTGTGGAGCGCTTCGCCCGTTGCCTCTGCTACAGGCAGTTGGCAGGTTCGAGTCCCACATCATGACATCAAGGTGCTGGAGGACCATCGGGAGACGGTGCTCTCTCCCCCTGTTTCCTAAGATGTAACGGTTGGGGCTTATGTCTGAAAGAACCCTGTCCAGCTAACCTTTTACCATGAAAATTTCCAATTTAACATACTCTTACCACCTCTCAGTGTGCCCTTTTCCAACTGGCCTGGAAGCCAGACATAAAAGAGGGACTTTCCAACCAAGTTTTGGGCCACCAATCAGGGCCCAGTATGCAAATACACAGCCTATTCTGTCAGATGATGGGCCAAAACCATGAACTATAGTATGTCGTTTTTTCATCATTTTCATATTGGTTTTTGAAATCGTTGCGAAAATCATGAACTATAGTTCATGGTTTTTGCGACGATTATTCGTTTTTTCATTGTCAAAAGTCAAGAAAAATGACATTGCCATTGTCGACGATTATAATCGGGGCCCAGTATGCAAATACACAGACTATTCTGTCAGATGGGCCAAAATGCATTGCAATTTTATTTGTAAACGTTTGACCTAATTCTTATCTGTAAAATGTTAGGTGGACAGGGTTCTTTCAAACATAACCCCCGACTGTTACTTTTCAGGAAACAGGGGGAGAGAGCACCGTCTCCCGATGGTCCTCCAGCACCTTGATGTCATGATGTGGGACTCGAACCTGCCAACTGCCTGTAGCAGAGACAACGGGTCAAGCGCTCCACACCATTACGCCAAGGCACCTTTGGGCATTCAGCACATGTCTCCTGGTGCTTTTGAGTTTTTATTTTTTATTCTAGCCTTGAAAATTTCAAATTACTGCAGCATTGGTTGAGGATTAGTTTTGATGGAGTTTTGAACCAGTAACCTTTGGATTACAAACCTCAGATTTATCTTTTGAGCCACACTGGCATGTAAGGTATAATCGGGAACTTATATTTAACCAGCCGTTTAGAATTTAGATGGCCAGTGAAAATGTTCTTCAGGAGAATTGAACCGGGAATGTTCTGCTTATAAACCCCAGGCTCATCTACTGTGCCACACTGGCATGTGAGGTACAATCGGGAACTTATATTTAACCAGCCATGTAGAATTTAGATGGCCAGTGAAAATGTTCTTCAGGAGTCTTGAACCCGAAATGTTCTGTTTATAAACCCCACGATTATCACCTGAGCCACACTGGCATAGGTGATGAAGTTGAGAACGTCTTACTTCACTCACCTTTCAGAATGGACAGCCATCTTTCAGAATTTAGATGGACAGTGAAAATGTCCTGTGGCAGGTTCGAACTCGCAACCTTTGGTGTACAAATACTGGATTTTACTCATGAGCCACACAGGCATAGGTAATGCAGTTGAGAATGTCTGACTTAACCAATGAAAAAAAACAAAAAACGATGGGTTCTGGCCCATCGTTTTTTGATTTTTTTTAAATCCTCGTTTTTCATCCTTTTTGACCATCCCACTGAGCAATAGCCGGCTATTAGACGTCTGTCTAAAAATGGGATAAAAAACGTCTAAAAATAGACGTCTAAGAAACGTCTAAAAATAGACGTCTAAAACACGTCTATTTTTAGACGTTTTTTATCCCATTTTTAGACGCATAGACGTCTAAAACACGTCTATTTTTAGACGTTTTTTATCCCATTTTTAGACGCTCGTCTAATAGCCCATACCGTACGGCATACCATAGCACGCCGTTTTTCATCATTTTTGAGGATTTGAAAAATAAAATGAAAAAAAAAAAAACATGGGTTATAGCCCATCGTTTTTTGAATTAACAAAAAAAAATTAACCTCGTTTTTCATCATTTTTGACCATGGGCTTTAGCCCATACCGTACGGCATACTATAGCACGCCGTTTTTCATCATTTTTGAGGATTTGAAAAAATTGAAAAAAAAAACAAAAAACATGGGTTATAGCCCATCGTTTTTTTAATTTTTGAAAAAAAAGTTATCCTCGTTTTTCATTATTTTTACCATGGGCTATAGCCCATACCGTACGGCATACTATAGCACGCCGTTTTTCATCATTTTTGAGGATAAAAAAAAATGAAAACAAAACATGGGTTATAGCCCATCGTTTTTTGATTTTTTTTATTGTATAGCAGTGGTTCACAGCCTCAGCCTCAGCCTGATGACCTCAAAACTCTAATTGTCGCAGTGGTTAAGATGTTGGCTTTCCACGTGGGAGACCAGGGTTCGATTCCCGGCTGTTACACTATCATATAAAAGAAGACCTCAACAGCGCTAAGAAACATCTGATTAATTTGATTCTGTGTTATTTAAACTTTACTAACTGAAGGCTAACAAACAAAAGATCACTTCAAAATTACCAGGAGACTTTGCCTGAGAGTGTCTGACTGATGGTGCAGTGGTCTAATCATCAGGATTTCAGTACAGACATTCCATGTTCAAGTCCTGTTCATCCTACATCTCAATGCTGCAGTAATTTGAACTTTTCAAGGCTTGAATAAAAAATAAAAACTCAAAAGCACCAGGAGACATGTGCTGAATGCCCAAAGGTGCGTTGGCGTAATGGTGTGGAGCGCTTCGCCCGTTGCCTCTGCTACAGGCAGTTGGCAGGTTCGAGTCCCACATCATGACATCAAGGTGCTGGAGGACCATCGGGAGACGGTGCTCTCTCCCCCTGTTTCCTGAGATGTAACGGTTGGGGCTTATGTCTGAAAGAACCCTGTCCAGCTAACCTTTTACCATGAAAATGTCCAATTTAACATACTCTTACCACCTCTCAGTGTGCCCTTTTCCAACTGGCCTGGAAGCCAGACATAAAAGAGGGACTTTCCAACCAAGTTTTGGGCCACCAATCAGGGCCCAGTATGCAAATACACAGCCTATTCTGTCAGATGATGGGCCAAAACCATGAACTATAGTATGTCGTTTTTTCATCATTTTCATATTGGTTTTTGAAATCGTTGCGAAAATCATGAACTATAGTTCATGGTTTTTGCGACGATTATTAGTTTTTTCATTGTCAAAAGTCAAGAAAAATGACTTTGCCATTGTCGACGATTATAATCGGGGCCCAGTATGCAAATACACAGACTATTCTGTCAGATGGGCCAAAATGCATTGCAATTTTATTTGTAAACGTTTGACCTAATTCTTCTCTGTAAAATGTTAGGTGGACAGGGTTCTTTCAAACATAACCCCCGACTGTTACTTTTCAGGAAACAGGGGGAGAGAGCACCGTCTCCCGATGGTCCTCCAGCACCTTGATGTCATGATGTGGGACTCGAACCTGCCAACTGCCTGTAGCAGAGACAACGGGTCAAGCGCTCCACACCATTACGCCAAGGCACCTTTGGGCATTCAGCACATGTCTCCTGGTGCTTTTGAGTTTTTATTTTTTATTCTAGCCTTGAAAATTTCAAATAACTGCAGAATTGGTTGAGGATTAGTTTTGATGGTGTTTTGAACCAGTAACCTTTGGATTACAAACCTCAGATTTATCTTTTGAGCCACACTGGCATGTAAGGTATAATCGGGAACTTATATTTAACCAGCCGTTTAGAATTTAGATGGCCAGTGAAAATGTTCTTCAGGAGAATTGAACCGGGAATGTTCTGCTTATAAATCCCAGGCTTATCTACTGTGCCACACTGGCATGTGAGGTACAATCGGGAACTTATATTTAACCAGCCATGTAGAATTTAGATGGCCAGTGAAAATGTTCTTCAGGAGTCTTGAACCCGAAATGTTCTGTTTATAAACCCCAGGATTATCACCTGAGCCACACTGGCATAGGTGATGAAGTTGAGAACGTCTTACTTCACTCACCTTTCAGAATGGACAGCCATCTTTCAGAATTTAGATGGACAGTGAAAATGTCCTGTGGCAGGTTCGAACTCGCAACCTTTGGTGTACAAATACTGGATTTTACTCATGAGCCACACAGGCATAGGTAATGCAGTTGAGAATGTCTGACTTAACCAATGAAAAAGAACAAAAAACGATGGGTTATAGCCCATCGTTTTTAGATTTTTTTTATTGTATAGCAGTGGCTCACAGCCTCAGCCTCAGCCTCAGCCTGATGAACTCAAAACTCTAATTGTCGCAGTGGTTAAGATGTTGGCTTTCCACGTGGGAGACCAGGGTTCGATTCCCGGCTGTTACACTATCATATAAAAGAAGACCTCAACAGCGCTAAGAAACATCTGATTAATTTGATTCTGTGTTATTTAAACTTTACTAACTGAAGGCTAACAAACAAAAGATCACTTCAAAATTACCAGGAGACTTTGCCTGAGAGTGTCTGACTGATGGTGCAGTGGTCTAATCATCAGGATTTCAGTACAGACATTCCATGTTCAAGTCCTGTTCATCCTACATCTCAATGCTGCAGTAATTTGAACTTTTCAAGGCTTGAATAAAAAATAAAAACTCAAAAGCACCAGGAGACATGTGCTGAATGCCCAAAGGTGCGTTGGCGTAATGGTGTGGAGCGCTTCGCCCGTTGCCTCTGCTACAGGCAGTTGGCAGGTTCGAGTCCCACATCATGACATCAAGGTGCTGGAGGACCATCGGGAGACGGTGCTCTCTCCCCCTGTTTCCTGAGATGTAACGGTTGGGGCTTATGTCTGAAAGAACCCTGTCCAGCTAACCTTTTACCATGAAAATGTCCAATTTAACATACTCTTACCACCTCTCAGTGTGCCCTTTTCCAACTGGCCTGGAAGCCAGACATAAAAGAGGGACTTTCCAACCAAGTTTTGGGCCACCAATCAGGGCCCAGTATGCAAATACACAGCCTATTCTGTCAGATGATGGGCCAAAACCATGAACTATAGTATGTCGTTTTTTCATCATTTTCATATTGGTTTTTGAAATCGTTGCGAAAATCATGAACTATAGTTCATGGTTTTTGCGACGATTATTAGTTTTTTCATTGTCAAAAGTCAAGAAAAATGACTTTGCCATTGTCGACGATTATAATCGGGGCCCAGTATGCAAATACACAGACTATTCTGTCAGATGGGCCAAAATGCATTGCAATTTTATTTGTAAACGTTTGACCTAATTCTTCTCTGTAAAATGTTAGGTGGACAGGGTTCTTTCAAACATAACCCCCGACTGTTACTTTTCAGGAAACAGGGGGAGAGAGCACCGTCTCCCGATGGTCCTCCAGCACCTTGATGTCATGATGTGGGACTCGAACCTGCCAACTGCCTGTAGCAGAGACAACGGGTCAAGCGCTCCACACCATTACGCCAAGGCACCTTTGGGCATTCAGCACATGTCTCCTGGTGCTTTTGAGTTTTTATTTTTTATTCTAGCCTTGAAAATTTCAAATAACTGCAGAATTGGTTGAGGATTAGTTTTGATGGTGTTTTGAACCAGTAACCTTTGGATTACAAACCTCAGATTTATCTTTTGAGCCACACTGGCATGTAAGGTATAATCGGGAACTTATATTTAACCAGCCGTTTAGAATTTAGATGGCCAGTGAAAATGTTCTTCAGGAGAATTGAACCGGGAATGTTCTGCTTATAAATCCCAGGCTTATCTACTGTGCCACACTGGCATGTGAGGTACAATCGGGAACTTATATTTAACCAGCCATGTAGAATTTAGATGGCCAGTGAAAATGTTCTTCAGGAGTCTTGAACCCGAAATGTTCTGTTTATAAACCCCAGGATTATCACCTGAGCCACACTGGCATAGGTGATGAAGTTGAGAACGTCTTACTTCACTCACCTTTCAGAATGGACAGCCATCTTTCAGAATTTAGATGGACAGTGAAAATGTCCTGTGGCAGGTTCGAACTCGCAACCTTTGGTGTACAAATACTGGATTTTACTCATGAGCCACACAGGCATAGGTAATGCAGTTGAGAATGTCTGACTTAACCAATGAAAAAGAACAAAAAACGATGGGTTATAGCCCATCGTTTTTAGATTTTTTTTATTGTATAGCAGTGGCTCACAGCCTCAGCCTCAGCCTCAGCCTGATGAACTCAAAACTCTAATTGTCGCAGTGGTTAAGATGTTGGCTTTCCACGTGGGAGACCAGGGTTCGATTCCCGGCTGTTACACTATCATATAAAAGAAGACCTCAACAGCGCTAAGAAACATCTGATTAATTTGATTCTGTGTTATTTAAACTTTACTAACTGAAGGCTAACAAACAAAAGATCACTTCAAAATTACCAGGAGACTTTGCCTGAGAGTGTCTGACTGATGGTGCAGTGGTCTAATCATCAGGCTTTCAGTACAGACATTCCATGTTCAAGTCCTGTTCATCCTACATCTCAATGCTGCAGTAATTTGAACTTTTCAAGGCTTGAATAAAAAATAAAAACTCAAAAGCACCAGGAGACATGTGCTGAATGCCCAAAGGTGCGTTGGTGTAATGGTGTGGAGCGCTTGGCCCGTTGACTCTGCTACAGGCAGTTGGCAGGTTCGAGTCCCACATCATGACATCAAGGTGCTGGAGGACCATCGGGAGACGGTGCTCTCTCCCCCTGTTTCCTGAGATGTAACGGTTGGGGCTTATGTCTGAAAGAACCCTGTCCAGCTAACCTTTTACCATGAAAATGTCCAATTTAACATACTCTTACCACCTCTCAGTGTGCCCTGTTCCAACTGGCCTGAAAGCCAGACATAAAAGAGGGACTTTCCAACCAAGTTTTGGGCCACCAATCAGGGCCCAGTATGCAAATACACAGCCTATTCTGTCAGATGATGGGCCAAAACCATGAACTATAGTATGTCGTTTTTTCATCATTTTCATATTGGTTTTTGAAATCGTTGCGAAAATCATGAACTATAGTTCATGGTTTTTGCGACGATTATTAGTTTTTTCATTGTCAAAAGTCAAGAAAAATGACTTTGCCATTGTCGACGATTATAATCGGGCCCCAGTATGCAAATACACAGACTATTCTGTCAGATGGGCCAAAATGCATTGCAATTTTACTTGTAAACATTTGACCTAATTCTTATCTGTAAAATGTTAGGTGGACAGGGTTCTTTCAAACATAACCCCCGACTGTTACTTTTCAGGAAACAGGGGGAGAGAGCACCGTCTCCCGATGGTCCTCCAGCACCTTGATGTCATGATGTGGGACTCGAACCTGCCAACTGCCTGTAGCAGAGACAACGGGTCAAGCGCTCCACACCATTACGCCAAGGTACCTTTGGGCATTCAGCACATGTCTCCTGGTGCTTTTGAGTTTTTATTTTTTATTCTAGCCTTGAAAATTTCAAATAACTGCAGCATTGGTTGAGGATTAGTTTTGATGGTGTTTTGAACCAGTAACCTTTGGATTACAAACCTCAGATTTATCTTTTGAGCCACACTGGCATGTAAGGTATAATCGGGAACTTATATTTAACCAGCCGTTTAGAATTTAGATGGCCAGTGAAAATGTTCTTCAGGAGAATTGAACCGGGAATGTTCTGCTTATAAACCCCAGGCTTATCTACTGTGCCACACTGGCATGTGAGGTACAATCGGGAACTTATATTTAACCAGCCATGTAGAATTTAGATGGCCAGTGAAAATGTTCTTCAGGAGACTTGAACCCGAAATGTTCTGTTTATAAACCCCAGGATTATCACCTGAGCCACACTGGCATAGGTGATGAAGTTGAGAACGTCTTACTTCACTCACCTTTCAGAATGGACAGCCATCTTTCAGAATTTAGATGGACAGTGAAAATGTCCTGTGGCAGGTTCGAACTCGCAACCTTTGGTGTACAAATACTGGATTTTACTCATGAGCCACACAGGCATAGGTAATGCAGTTGAGAATGTCTGACTTAACCAATGAAAAAGAACAAAAAACGATGGGTTATAGCCCATCGTTTTTAGATTTTTTTTATTGTATAGCAGTGGCTCACAGCCTCAGCCTCAGCCTCAGCCTGATGAACTCAAAACTCTAATTGTCGCAGTGGTTAAGATGTTGGCTTTCCACGTGGGAGACCAGGGTTCGATTCCCGGCTGTTACACTATCATATAAAAGAAGACCTCAACAGCGCTAAGAAACATCTGTTTAATTTGATTCTGTGTTATTTAAACTTTACTAACTGAAGGCTAACAAACAAAAGATCACTTCAAAATTACCAGGAGACTTTGCCTGAGAGTGTCTGACTGATGGTGCAGTGGTCTAATCATCAGGCTTTCAGTACAGACATTCCATGTTCAAGTCCTGTTCATCCTACATCTCAATGCTGCAGTAATTTGAACTTTTCAAGGCTTGAATAAAAAATAAAAAATAAAAAATAAAAAATAAAAAATAAAAACTCAAAAGCACCAGGAGACATGTGCTGAATGCCCAAAGGTGTGTTGGCGTAATGGTGTGGAGCGCTTGGCCCGTTGACTCTGCTACAGGCAGTTGGCAGGTTCGAGTCCCACATCATGACATCAAGGTGCTGGAGGACCATCGGGAGACGGTGCTCTCTCCCCCTGTTTCCTGAGATGTAACGGTTGGGGCTTATGTCTGAAAGAACCCTGTCCAGCTAACCTTTTACCATGAAAATGTCCAATTTAACATACTCTTACCACCTCTCAGTGTGCCCTGTTCCAACTGGCCTGAAAGCCAGACATAAAAGAGGGACTTTCCAACCAAGTTTTGGGCCACCAATCAGGGCCCAGTATGCAAATACACAGCCTATTCTGTCAGATGATGGGCCAAAACCATGAACTATAGTATGTCGTTTTTTCATCATTTTCATATTGGTTTTTGAAATCGTTGCGAAAATCATGAACTATAGTTCATGGTTTTTGCGACGATTATTAGTTTTTTCATTGTCAAAAGTCAAGAAAAATGACTTTGCCATTGTCGACGATTATAATCGGGCCCCAGTATGCAAATACACAGACTATTCTGTCAGATGGGCCAAAATGCATTGCAATTTTACTTGTAAACGTTTGACCTAATTCTTATCTGTAAAATGTTAGGTGGACAGGGTTCTTTCAAACATAACCCCCGACTGTTACTTTTCAGGAAACAGGGGGAGAGAGCACCGTCTCCCGATGGTCCTCCAGCACCTTGATGTCATGATGTGGGACTCGAACCTGCCAACTGCCTGTAGCAGAGACAACGGGTCAAGCGCTCCACACCATTACGCCAAGGCACCTTTGGGCATTCAGCACATGTCTCCTGGTGCTTTTGAGTTTTTATTTTTTATTCTAGCCTTGAAAATTTCAAATTACTGCAGCATTGGTTGAGGATTAGTTTTGATGGAGTTTTGAACCAGTAACCTTTGGATTACAAACCTCTGATTTATCTTTTGAGCCACACTGGCATGTAAGGTATAATCGGGAACTTATATTTAACCAGCCGTTTAGAATTTAGATGGCCAGTGAAAATGTTCTTCAGGAGAATTGAACCAGGAATGTTCTGCTTATAAACCCCAGGCTTATCTACTGTGCCACACTGGCATGTGAGGTACAATCGGGAACTTATATTTAACCAGCCGTTTAGAATTTAGATGTCCAGTGAAAATGTTCTTCAGGAGAATTGAACCAGGAATGTTCTGCTTATAAACCCCAGGATTATCACCTGAGCCACACTGGCATAGGTGATGAAGTTGAGAACGTCTTACTTCACTCACCTTTCAGAATGGACAGCCATCTTTCAGAATTTAGATGGACAGTGAAAATGTCCTGTGGCAGGTTCGAACTCGCAACCTTTGGTGTACAAATACTGGATTTTACTCATGAGCCACACAGGCATAGGTAATGCAGTTGAGAATGTCTGACTTAACCAATGAAAAAGAACAAAAAACGATGGGTTATAGCCCATCGTTTTTAGATTTTTTTTATTGTATAGCAGTGGCTCACAGCCTCAGCCTCAGCCTGATGAACTCAAAACTCTAATTGTCGCAGTGGTTAAGATGTTGGCTTTCCACGTGGGAGACCAGGGTTCGATTCCCGGCTGTTACACTATCATATAAAAGAAGACCTCAACAGCGCTAAGAAACATCTCATTAATTTGATTCTGTGTTATTTAAACTTTACTAACTGAAGGCTAACAAACAAAAGATCACTTCAAAATTACCAGGAGACTTTGCCTGAGAGTGTCTGACTGATGGTGCAGTGGTCTAATCATCAGGCTTTCAGTACAGACATTCCATGTTCAAGTCCTGTTCATCCTACATCTCAATGCTGCAGTAATTTGAACTTTTCAAGGCTTGAATAAAAAATAAAAACTCAAAAGCACCAGGAGACATGTACTGAATGCCCAAAGGTGTGTTGGCGTAATGGTGTGGAGCGCTTGGCCCGTTGCCTCTGCTACAGGCAGTTGGCAGGTTCGAGTCCCACATCATGACATCAAGGTGCTGGAGGACCATCGGGAGACGGTGCTCTCTCCCCCTGTTTCCTGAGATGTAACGGTTGGGGCTTATGTCTGAAAGAACCCTGTCCAGCTAACCTTTTACCATGAAAATGTCCAATTTAACATACTCTTACCACCTCTCAGTGTGCCCTGTTCCAACTGGCCTGAAAGCCAGACATAAAAGAGGGACTTTCCAACCAAGTTTTGGGCCACCAATCAGGGCCCAGTATGCAAATACACAGCCTATTCTGTCAGATGATGGGCCAAAACCATGAACTATAGTATGTCGTTTTTTCATCATTTTCATATTGGTTTTTGAAATCGTTGCGAAAATCATGAACTATAGTTCATGGTTTTTGCGACGATTATTAGTTTTTTCATTGTCAAAAGTCAAGAAAAATGACTTTGCCATTGTCGACGATTATAATCGGGGCCCAGTATGCAAATACACAGACTATTCTGTCAGATGGGCCAAAATGCATTGCAATTTTACTTGTAAACGTTTGACCTAATTCTTATCTGTAAAATGTTAGGTGGACAGGGTTCTTTCAAACATAACCCCCGACTGTTACTTTTCAGGAAACAGGAAGAGAGAGCACCGTCTCCCGATGGTCCTCCAGCACCTTGATGTCATGATGTGGGACTCGAACCTGCCAACTGCCTGTAGCAGAGACAACGGGTCAAGCGCTCCACACCATTACGCCAAGGCACCTTTGGGCATTCAGCACATGTCTCCTGGTGCTTTTGAGTTTTTATTTTTTATTCTAGCCTTGAAAATTTCAAATTACTGCAGCATTGGTTGAGGATTAGTTTTGATGGTGTTTTGAACCAGTAACCTTTGGATTACAAACCTCAGATTTATCTTTTGAGCCATACTGGCATGTAAGGTATAATCGGGAACTTATATTTAACCAGCCGTTTTGAATTTAGATGGCCAGTGAAAATGTTCTTCAGGAGATTTGAACCGGGAATGTTCTGCTTATAAACCCCAGGCTTATCTACTGTGCCACAATGGCATGTGAGGTACAATCGGGAACTTATATTTAACCAGCCATGTAGAATTTAGATGGCCAGTGAAAATGTTCTTCAGGAGTCTTGAACCCGAAATGTTCTGTTTATAAACCCCAGGATTATCACCTGAGCCACACTGGCATAGGTGATGAAGTTGAGAACGTCTTACTTCACTCACCTTTCAGAATGGACAGCCATCTTTCAGAATTTAGATGGACAGTGAAAATGTCCTGTGGCAGGTTCGAACTCGCAACCTTTGGTGTACAAATACTGGATTTTACTCATGAGCCACACAGGCATAGGTAATGCAGTTGAGAATGTCTGACTTAACCAATGAAAAAGAACAAAAAACGATGGGTTATAGCCCATCGTTTTTAGATTTTTTTTATTGTATAGCAGTGGCTCACAGCCTCAGCCTCAGCCTCAGCCTGATGAACTCAAAACTCTAATTGTCGCAGTGGTTAAGATGTTGGCTTTCCACGTGGGAGACCAGGGTTCGATTCCCGGCTGTTACACTATCATATAAAAGAAGACCTCAACAGCGCTAAGAAACATCTGATTAATTTGATTCTGTGTTATTTAAACTTTACTAACTGAAGGCTAACAAACAAAAGATCACTTCAAAATTACCAGGAGACTTTGCCTGAGAGTGTCTGACTGATGGTGCAGTGGTCTAATCATCAGGCTTTCAGTACAGACATTCCATGTTCAAGTCCTGTTCATCCTACATCTCAATGCTGCAGTAATTTGAACTTTTCAAGGCTTGAATAAAAAATAAAAACTCAAAAGCACCAGGAGACATGTGCTGAATGCCCAAAGGTGCGTTGGCGTAATGGTGTGGAGCGCTTGGCCCGTTGCCTCTGCTACAGGCAGTTGGCAGGTTCGAGTCCCACATCATGACATCAAGGTGCTGGAGGACCATCGGGAGACGGTGCTCTCTCCCCCTGTTTCCTGAGATGTAACGGTTGGGGCTTATGTCTGAAAGAACCCTGTCCAGCTAACCTTTTACCATGAAAATGTCCAATTTAACATACTCTTACCACCTCTCAGTGTGCCCTTTTCCAACTGGCCTGGAAGCCAGACATAAAAGAGGGACTTTCCAACCAAGTTTTGGGCCACCAATCAGGGCCCAGTATGCAAATACACAGCCTATTCTGTCAGATGATGGGCCAAAACCATGAACCGGTTTTTTCATCATTTTCATATTGGTTTTTGAAATCGTTGCGAAAACCATGAACTATAGTTCATGGTTTTTGCGACGATTATTAGTTTTTTCATTGTCAAAAGTCAAGAAAAATGACTTTGCCATTGTCGACGATTATAATCGGGGCCCAGTATGCAAATACACAGACTATTCTGTCAGATGGGCCAAAATGCATTGCAATTTTATTTGTAAACGTTTGACCTAATTCTTATCTGTAAAATGTTAGGTGGACAGGGTTCTTTCAAACATAACCCCCGACTGTTACTTTTCAGGAAACAGGGGGAGAGAGCACCGTCTCCCGATGGTCCTCCAGCACCTTGATGTCATGATGTGGGACTCGAACCTGCCAACTGCCTGTAGCAGAGACAACGGGTCAAGCGCTCCACACCATTACGCCAAGGCACCTTTGGGCATTCAGCACATGTCTCCTGGTGCTTTTGAGTTTTTATTTTTTATTCTAGCCTTGAAAATTTCAAATAACTGCAGCATTGGTTGAGGATTAGTTTTGATGGTGTATTGAACCAGTAACCTTTGGATTACAAACCTCAGATTTATCTTTTGAGCCACACTGGCATGTAAGGTATAATCGGGAACTTATATTTAACCAGCCGTTTTGAATTTAGATGGCCAGTGAAAATGTTCTTCAGGAGATTTGAACCGGGAATGTTCTGCTTATAAACCCCAGGCTTATCTACTGTGCCACAATGGCATGTGAGGTACAATCGGGAACTTATATTTAACCAGCCATGTAGAATTTAGATGGCCAGTGAAAATGTTCTTCAGGAGTCTTGAACCCGAAATGTTCTGTTTATAAACCCCAGGATTATCACCTGAGCCACACTGGCATAGGTGATGAAGTTGAGAACGTCTTACTTCACTCACCTTTCAGAATGGACAGCCATCTTTCAGAATTTAGATGGACAGTGAAAATGTCCTGTGGCAGGTTCGAACTCGCAACCTTTGGTGTACAAATACTGGATTTTACTCATGAGCCACACAGGCATAGGTAATGCAGTTGAGAATGTCTGACTTAACCAATGAAAAAGAACAAAAAACGATGGGTTATAGCCCATCGTTTTTAGATTTTTTTTATTGTATAGCAGTGGCTCACAGCCTCAGCCTCAGCCTCAGCCTCAGCCTCAGCCTGATGAACTCAAAACTCTAATTGTCGCAGTGGTTAAGATGTTGGCTTTCCACGTGGGAGACCAGGGTTCGATTCCCGGCTGTTACACTATCATATAAAAGAAGACCTCAACAGCGCTAAGAAACATCTGATTAATTTGATTCTGTGTTATTTAAACTTTACTAACTGAAGGCTAACAAACAAAAGATCACTTCAAAATTACCAGGAGACTTTGCCTGAGAGTGTCTGACTGATGGTGCAGTGGTCTAATCATCAGGCTTTCAGTACAGACATTCCATGTTCAAGTCCTGTTCATCCTACATCTCAATGCTGCAGTAATTTGAACTTTTCAAGGCTTGAATAAAAAATAAAAACTCAAAAGCACCAGGAGACATGTGCTGAATGCCCAAAGGTGCGTTGGCGTAATGGTGTGGAGCGCTTGGCCCGTTGCCTCTGCTACAGGCAGTTGGCAGGTTCGAGTCCCACATCATGACATCAAGGTGCTGGAGGACCATCGGGAGACGGTGCTCTCTCCCCCTGTTTCCTGAGATGTAACGGTTGGGGCTTATGTCTGAAAGAACCCTGTCCAGCTAACCTTTTACCATGAAAATGTCCAATTTAACATACTCTTACCACCTCTCAGTGTGCCCTGTTCCAACTGGCCTGAAAGCCAGACATAAAAGAGGGACTTTCCAACCAAGTTTTGGGCCACCAATCAGGGCCCAGTATGCAAATACACAGCCTATTCTGTCAGATGATGGGCCAAAACCATGAACTATAGTATGTCGTTTTTTCATCATTTTCATATTGGTTTTTGAAATCGTTGCGAAAATCATGAACTATAGTTCATGGTTTTTGCGACGATTATTCGTTTTTTCATTGTCAAAAGTCAAGAAAAATGACTTTGCCATTGTCGACGATTATAATCGGGGCCCAGTATGCAAATACACAGACTATTCTGTCAGATGGGCCAAAATGCATTGCAATTTTATTTGTAAACGTTTGACCTAATTCTTATCTGTAAAATGTTAGGTGGACAGGGTTCTTTCAAACATAACCCCCGACTGTTACTTTTCAGGAAACAGGGGGAGAGAGCACCGTCTCCCGATGGTCCTCCAGCACCTTGATGTCATGATGTGGGACTCGAACCTGCCAACTGCCTGTAGCAGAGACAACGGGTCAAGCGCTCCACACCATTACGCCAAGGCACCTTTGGGCATTCAGCACATGTCTCCTGGTGCTTTTGAGTTTTTATTTTTTATTCTAGCCTTGAAAATTTCAAATAACTGCAGCATTGGTTGAGGATTAGTTTTGATGGTGTATTGAACCAGTAACCTTTGGATTACAAACCTCAGATTTATCTTTTGAGCCACACTGGCATGTAAGGTATAATCGGGAACTTATATTTAACCAGCCGTTTTGAATTTAGATGGCCAGTGAAAATGTTCTTCAGGAGATTTGAACCGGGAATGTTCTGCTTATAAACCCCAGGCTTATCTACTGTGCCACAATGGCATGTGAGGTACAATCGGGAACTTATATTTAACCAGCCATGTAGAATTTAGATGGCCAGTGAAAATGTTCTTCAGGAGTCTTGAACCCGAAATGTTCTGTTTATAAACCCCAGGATTATCACCTGAGCCACACTGGCATAGGTGATGAAGTTGAGAACGTCTTACTTCACTCACCTTTCAGAATGGACAGCCATCTTTCAGAATTTAGATGGACAGTGAAAATGTCCTGTGGCAGGTTCGAACTCGCAACCTTTGGTGTACAAATACTGGATTTTACTCATGAGCCACACAGGCATAGGTAATGCAGTTGAGAATGTCTGACTTAACCAATGAAAAAGAACAAAAAACGATGGGTTATAGCCCATCGTTTTTAGATTTTTTTTATTGTATAGCAGTGGCTCACAGCCTCAGCCTCAGCCTCAGCCTGATGAACTCAAAACTCTAATTGTCGCAGTGGTTAAGATGTTGGCTTTCCACGTGGGAGACCAGGGTTCGATTCCCGGCTGTTACACTATCATATAAAAGAAGACCTCAACAGCGCTAAGAAACATCTGATTAATTTGATTCTGTGTTATTTAAACTTTACTAACTGAAGGCTAACAAACAAAAGATCACTTCAAAATTACCAGGAGACTTTGCCTGAGAGTGTCTGACTGATGGTGCAGTGGTCTAATCATCAGGCTTTCAGTACAGACATTCCATGTTCAAGTCCTGTTCATCCTACATCTCAATGCTGCAGTAATTTGAACTTTTCAAGGCTTGAATAAAAAATAAAAACTCAAAAGCACCAGGAGACATGTGCTGAATGCCCAAAGGTGCGTTGGCGTAATGGTGTGGAGCGCTTGGCCCGTTGCCTCTGCTACAGGCAGTTGGCAGGTTCGAGTCCCACATCATGACATCAAGGTGCTGGAGGACCATCGGGAGACGGTGCTCTCTCCCCCTGTTTCCTGAGATGTAACGGTTGGGGCTTATGTCTGAAAGAACCCTGTCCAGCTAACCTTTTACCATGAAAATGTCCAATTTAACATACTCTTACCACCTCTCAGTGTGCCCTGTTCCAACTGGCCTGAAAGCCAGACATAAAAGAGGGACTTTCCAACCAAGTTTTGGGCCACCAATCAGGGCCCAGTATGCAAATACACAGCCTATTCTGTCAGATGATGGGCCAAAACCATGAACTATAGTATGTCGTTTTTTCATCATTTTCATATTGGTTTTTGAAATCGTTGCGAAAATCATGAACTATAGTTCATGGTTTTTGCGACGATTATTCGTTTTTTCATTGTCAAAAGTCAAGAAAAATGACTTTGCCATTGTCGACGATTATAATCGGGGCCCAGTATGCAAATACACAGACTATTCTGTCAGATGGGCCAAAATGCATTGCAATTTTATTTGTAAACGTTTGACCTAATTCTTATCTGTAAAATGTTAGGTGGACAGGGTTCTTTCAAACATAACCCCCGACTGTTACTTTTCAGGAAACAGGGGGAGAGAGCACCGTCTCCCGATGGTCCTCCAGCACCTTGATGTCATGATGTGGGACTCGAACCTGCCAACTGCCTGTAGCAGAGACAACGGGTCAAGCGCTCCACACCATTACGCCAAGGCACCTTTGGGCATTCAGCACATGTCTCCTGGTGCTTTTGAGTTTTTATTTTTTATTCTAGCCTTGAAAATTTCAAATTACTGCAGCATTGGTTGAGGATTAGTTTTGATGGAGTTTTGAACCAGTAACCTTTGGATTACAAACCTCTGATTTATCTTTTGAGCCACACTGGCATGTAAGGTATAATCGGGAACTTATATTTAACCAGCCGTTTAGAATTTAGATGGCCAGTGAAAATGTTCTTCAGGAGAATTGAACCAGGAATGTTCTGCTTATAAACCCCAGGCTTATCTACTGTGCCACACTGGCATGTGAGGTACAATCGGGAACTTATATTTAACCAGCCGTTTAGAATTTAGATGTCCAGTGAAAATGTTCTTCAGGAGAATTGAACCAGGAATGTTCTGCTTATAAACCCCAGGATTATCACCTGAGCCACACTGGCATAGGTGATGAAGTTGAGAACGTCTTACTTCACTCACCTTTCAGAATGGACAGCCATCTTTCAGAATTTAGATGGACAGTGAAAATGTCCTGTGGCAGGTTCGAACTCGCAACCTTTGGTGTACAAATACTGGATTTTACTCATGAGCCACACAGGCATAGGTAATGCAGTTGAGAATGTCTGACTTAACCAATGAAAAAGAACAAAAAACGATGGGTTATAGCCCATCGTTTTTAGATTTTTTTTATTGTATAGCAGTGGCTCACAGCCTCAGCCTCAGCCTGATGAACTCAAAACTCTAATTGTCGCAGTGGTTAAGATGTTGGCTTTCCACGTGGGAGACCAGGGTTCGATTCCCGGCTGTTACACTATCATATAAAAGAAGACCTCAACAGCGCTAAGAAACATCTCATTAATTTGATTCTGTGTTATTTAAACTTTACTAACTGAAGGCTAACAAACAAAAGATCACTTCAAAATTACCAGGAGACTTTGCCTGAGAGTGTCTGACTGATGGTGCAGTGGTCTAATCATCAGGCTTTCAGTACAGACATTCCATGTTCAAGTCCTGTTCATCCTACATCTCAATGCTGCAGTAATTTGAACTTTTCAAGGCTTGAATAAAAAATAAAAACTCAAAAGCACCAGGAGACATGTACTGAATGCCCAAAGGTGTGTTGGCGTAATGGTGTGGAGCGCTTGGCCCGTTGCCTCTGCTACAGGCAGTTGGCAGGTTCGAGTCCCACATCATGACATCAAGGTGCTGGAGGACCATCGGGAGACGGTGCTCTCTCCCCCTGTTTCCTGAGATGTAACGGTTGGGGCTTATGTCTGAAAGAACCCTGTCCAGCTAACCTTTTACCATGAAAATGTCCAATTTAACATACTCTTACCACCTCTCAGTGTGCCCTGTTCCAACTGGCCTGAAAGCCAGACATAAAAGAGGGACTTTCCAACCAAGTTTTGGGCCACCAATCAGGGCCCAGTATGCAAATACACAGCCTATTCTGTCAGATGATGGGCCAAAACCATGAACTATAGTATGTCGTTTTTTCATCATTTTCATATTGGTTTTTGAAATCGTTGCGAAAATCATGAACTATAGTTCATGGTTTTTGCGACGATTATTAGTTTTTTCATTGTCAAAAGTCAAGAAAAATGACTTTGCCATTGTCGACGATTATAATCGGGGCCCAGTATGCAAATACACAGACTATTCTGTCAGATGGGCCAAAATGCATTGCAATTTTACTTGTAAACGTTTGACCTAATTCTTATCTGTAAAATGTTAGGTGGACAGGGTTCTTTCAAACATAACCCCCGACTGTTACTTTTCAGGAAACAGGAAGAGAGAGCACCGTCTCCCGATGGTCCTCCAGCACCTTGATGTCATGATGTGGGACTCGAACCTGCCAACTGCCTGTAGCAGAGACAACGGGTCAAGCGCTCCACACCATTACGCCAAGGCACCTTTGGGCATTCAGCACATGTCTCCTGGTGCTTTTGAGTTTTTATTTTTTATTCTAGCCTTGAAAATTTCAAATTACTGCAGCATTGGTTGAGGATTAGTTTTGATGGTGTTTTGAACCAGTAACCTTTGGATTACAAACCTCAGATTTATCTTTTGAGCCATACTGGCATGTAAGGTATAATCGGGAACTTATATTTAACCAGCCGTTTTGAATTTAGATGGCCAGTGAAAATGTTCTTCAGGAGATTTGAACCGGGAATGTTCTGCTTATAAACCCCAGGCTTATCTACTGTGCCACAATGGCATGTGAGGTACAATCGGGAACTTATATTTAACCAGCCATGTAGAATTTAGATGGCCAGTGAAAATGTTCTTCAGGAGTCTTGAACCCGAAATGTTCTGTTTATAAACCCCAGGATTATCACCTGAGCCACACTGGCATAGGTGATGAAGTTGAGAACGTCTTACTTCACTCACCTTTCAGAATGGACAGCCATCTTTCAGAATTTAGATGGACAGTGAAAATGTCCTGTGGCAGGTTCGAACTCGCAACCTTTGGTGTACAAATACTGGATTTTACTCATGAGCCACACAGGCATAGGTAATGCAGTTGAGAATGTCTGACTTAACCAATGAAAAAGAACAAAAAACGATGGGTTATAGCCCATCGTTTTTAGATTTTTTTTATTGTATAGCAGTGGCTCACAGCCTCAGCCTCAGCCTCAGCCTGATGAACTCAAAACTCTAATTGTCGCAGTGGTTAAGATGTTGGCTTTCCACGTGGGAGACCAGGGTTCGATTCCCGGCTGTTACACTATCATATAAAAGAAGACCTCAACAGCGCTAAGAAACATCTGATTAATTTGATTCTGTGTTATTTAAACTTTACTAACTGAAGGCTAACAAACAAAAGATCACTTCAAAATTACCAGGAGACTTTGCCTGAGAGTGTCTGACTGATGGTGCAGTGGTCTAATCATCAGGCTTTCAGTACAGACATTCCATGTTCAAGTCCTGTTCATCCTACATCTCAATGCTGCAGTAATTTGAACTTTTCAAGGCTTGAATAAAAAATAAAAACTCAAAAGCACCAGGAGACATGTGCTGAATGCCCAAAGGTGCGTTGGCGTAATGGTGTGGAGCGCTTGGCCCGTTGCCTCTGCTACAGGCAGTTGGCAGGTTCGAGTCCCACATCATGACATCAAGGTGCTGGAGGACCATCGGGAGACGGTGCTCTCTCCCCCTGTTTCCTGAGATGTAACGGTTGGGGCTTATGTCTGAAAGAACCCTGTCCAGCTAACCTTTTACCATGAAAATGTCCAATTTAACATACTCTTACCACCTCTCAGTGTGCCCTTTTCCAACTGGCCTGGAAGCCAGACATAAAAGAGGGACTTTCCAACCAAGTTTTGGGCCACCAATCAGGGCCCAGTATGCAAATACACAGCCTATTCTGTCAGATGATGGGCCAAAACCATGAACCGGTTTTTTCATCATTTTCATATTGGTTTTTGAAATCGTTGCGAAAACCATGAACTATAGTTCATGGTTTTTGCGACGATTATTAGTTTTTTCATTGTCAAAAGTCAAGAAAAATGACTTTGCCATTGTCGACGATTATAATCGGGGCCCAGTATGCAAATACACAGACTATTCTGTCAGATGGGCCAAAATGCATTGCAATTTTATTTGTAAACGTTTGACCTAATTCTTATCTGTAAAATGTTAGGTGGACAGGGTTCTTTCAAACATAACCCCCGACTGTTACTTTTCAGGAAACAGGGGGAGAGAGCACCGTCTCCCGATGGTCCTCCAGCACCTTGATGTCATGATGTGGGACTCGAACCTGCCAACTGCCTGTAGCAGAGACAACGGGTCAAGCGCTCCACACCATTACGCCAAGGCACCTTTGGGCATTCAGCACATGTCTCCTGGTGCTTTTGAGTTTTTATTTTTTATTCTAGCCTTGAAAATTTCAAATAACTGCAGCATTGGTTGAGGATTAGTTTTGATGGTGTATTGAACCAGTAACCTTTGGATTACAAACCTCAGATTTATCTTTTGAGCCACACTGGCATGTAAGGTATAATCGGGAACTTATATTTAACCAGCCGTTTTGAATTTAGATGGCCAGTGAAAATGTTCTTCAGGAGATTTGAACCGGGAATGTTCTGCTTATAAACCCCAGGCTTATCTACTGTGCCACAATGGCATGTGAGGTACAATCGGGAACTTATATTTAACCAGCCATGTAGAATTTAGATGGCCAGTGAAAATGTTCTTCAGGAGTCTTGAACCCGAAATGTTCTGTTTATAAACCCCAGGATTATCACCTGAGCCACACTGGCATAGGTGATGAAGTTGAGAACGTCTTACTTCACTCACCTTTCAGAATGGACAGCCATCTTTCAGAATTTAGATGGACAGTGAAAATGTCCTGTGGCAGGTTCGAACTCGCAACCTTTGGTGTACAAATACTGGATTTTACTCATGAGCCACACAGGCATAGGTAATGCAGTTGAGAATGTCTGACTTAACCAATGAAAAAGAACAAAAAACGATGGGTTATAGCCCATCGTTTTTAGATTTTTTTTATTGTATAGCAGTGGCTCACAGCCTCAGCCTCAGCCTCAGCCTCAGCCTCAGCCTGATGAACTCAAAACTCTAATTGTCGCAGTGGTTAAGATGTTGGCTTTCCACGTGGGAGACCAGGGTTCGATTCCCGGCTGTTACACTATCATATAAAAGAAGACCTCAACAGCGCTAAGAAACATCTGATTAATTTGATTCTGTGTTATTTAAACTTTACTAACTGAAGGCTAACAAACAAAAGATCACTTCAAAATTACCAGGAGACTTTGCCTGAGAGTGTCTGACTGATGGTGCAGTGGTCTAATCATCAGGCTTTCAGTACAGACATTCCATGTTCAAGTCCTGTTCATCCTACATCTCAATGCTGCAGTAATTTGAACTTTTCAAGGCTTGAATAAAAAATAAAAACTCAAAAGCACCAGGAGACATGTGCTGAATGCCCAAAGGTGCGTTGGCGTAATGGTGTGGAGCGCTTGGCCCGTTGCCTCTGCTACAGGCAGTTGGCAGGTTCGAGTCCCACATCATGACATCAAGGTGCTGGAGGACCATCGGGAGACGGTGCTCTCTCCCCCTGTTTCCTGAGATGTAACGGTTGGGGCTTATGTCTGAAAGAACCCTGTCCAGCTAACCTTTTACCATGAAAATGTCCAATTTAACATACTCTTACCACCTCTCAGTGTGCCCTTTTCCAACTGGCCTGGAAGCCAGACATAAAAGAGGGACTTTCCAACCAAGTTTTGGGCCACCAATCAGGGCCCAGTATGCAAATACACAGCCTATTCTGTCAGATGATGGGCCAAAACCATGAACTATAGTATGTCGTTTTTTCATCATTTTCATATTGGTTTTTGAAATCGTTGCGAAAATCATGAACTATAGTTCATGGTTTTTGCGACGATTATTAGTTTTTTCATTGTCAAAAGTCAAGAAAAATGACTTTGCCATTGTCGACGATTATAATCGGGGCCCAGTATGCAAATACACAGACTATTCTGTCAGATGGGCCAAAATGCATTGCAATTTTATTTGTAAACGTTTGACCTAATTCTTATCTGTAAAATGTTAGGTGGACAGGGTTCTTTCAAACATAACCCCCGACTGTTACTTTTCAGGAAACAGGGGGAGAGAGCACCGTCTCCCGATGGTCCTCCAGCACCTTGATGTCATGATGTGGGACTCGAACCTGCCAACTGCCTGTAGCAGAGACAACGGGTCAAGCGCTCCACACCATTACGCCAAGGCACCTTTGGGCATTCAGCACATGTCTCCTGGTGCTTTTGAGTTTTTATTTTTTATTCTAGCCTTGAAAATTTCAAATAACTGCAGCATTGGTTGAGGATTAGTTTTGATGGTGTTTTGAACCAGTAACCTTTGGATTACAAACCTCAGATTTATCTTTTGAGCCACACTGGCATGTAAGGTATAATCGGGAACTTATATTTAACCAGCCGTTTTGAATTTAGATGGCCAGTGAAAATGTTCTTCAGGAGATTTGAACCGGGAATGTTCTGCTTATAAACCCCAGGCTTATCTACTGTGCCACAATGGCATGTGAGGTACAATCGGGAACTTATATTTAACCAGCCATGTAGAATTTAGATGGCCAGTGAAAATGTTCTTCAGGAGTCTTGAACCCAAAATGTTCTGTTTATAAACCCCAGGATTATCACCTGAGCCACACTGGCATAGGTGATGAAGTTGAGAACGTCTTACTTCACTCACCTTTCAGAATGGACAGCCATCTTTCAGAATTTAGATGGACAGTGAAAATGTCCTGTGGCAGGTTCGAACTCGCAACCTTTGGTGTACAAATACTGGATTTTACTCATGAGCCACACAGGCATAGGTAATGCAGTTGAGAATGTCTGACTTAACCAATGAAAAAGAACAAAAAACGATGGGTTATAGCCCATCGTTTTTAGATTTTTTTTATTGTATAGCAGTGGCTCACAGCCTCAGCCTCAGCCTCAGCCTGATGAACTCAAAACTCTAATTGTCGCAGTGGTTAAGATGTTGGCTTTCCACGTGGGAGACCAGGGTTCGATTCCCGGCTGTTACACTATCATATAAAAGAAGACCTCAACAGCGCTAAGAAACATCTGATTAATTTGATTCTGTGTTATTTAAACTTTACTAACTGAAGGCTAACAAACAAAAGATCACTTCAAAATTACCAGGAGACTTTGCCTGAGAGTGTCTGACTGATGGTGCAGTGGTCTAATCATCAGGCTTTCAGTACAGACATTCCATGTTCAAGTCCTGTTCATCCTACATCTCAATGCTGCAGTAATTTGAACTTTTCAAGGCTTGAATAAAAAATAAAAACTCAAAAGCACCAGGAGACATGTGCTGAATGCCCAAAGGTGCGTTGGCGTAATGGTGTGGAGCGCTTGGCCCGTTGCCTCTGCTACAGGCAGTTGGCAGGTTCGAGTCCCACATCATGACATCAAGGTGCTGGAGGACCATCGGGAGACGGTGCTCTCTCCCCCTGTTTCCTGAGATGTAACGGTTGGGGCTTATGTCTGAAAGAACCCTGTCCAGCTAACCTTTTACCATGAAAATGTCCAATTTAACATACTCTTACCACCTCTCAGTGTGCCCTGTTCCAACTGGCCTGAAAGCCAGACATAAAAGAGGGACTTTCCAACCAAGTTTTGGGCCACCAATCAGGGCCCAGTATGCAAATACACAGCCTATTCTGTCAGATGATGGGCCAAAACCATGAACTATAGTATGTCGTTTTTTCATCATTTTCATATTGGTTTTTGAAATCGTTGCGAAAATCATGAACTATAGTTCATGGTTTTTGCGACGATTATTCGTTTTTTCATTGTCAAAAGTCAAGAAAAATGACTTTGCCATTGTCGACGATTATAATCGGGGCCCAGTATGCAAATACACAGACTATTCTGTCAGATGGGCCAAAATGCATTGCAATTTTATTTGTAAACGTTTGACCTAATTCTTATCTGTAAAATGTTAGGTGGACAGGGTTCTTTCAAACATAACCCCCGACTGTTACTTTTCAGGAAACAGGGGGAGAGAGCACCGTCTCCCGATGGTCCTCCAGCACCTTGATGTCATGATGTGGGACTCGAACCTGCCAACTGCCTGTAGCAGAGACAACGGGTCAAGCGCTCCACACCATTACGCCAAGGCACCTTTGGGCATTCAGCACATGTCTCCTGGTGCTTTTGAGTTTTTATTTTTTATTCTAGCCTTGAAAATTTCAAATAACTGCAGCATTGGTTGAGGATTAGTTTTGATGGTGTATTGAACCAGTAACCTTTGGATTACAAACCTCAGATTTATCTTTTGAGCCACACTGGCATGTAAGGTATAATCGGGAACTTATATTTAACCAGCCGTTTTGAATTTAGATGGCCAGTGAAAATGTTCTTCAGGAGATTTGAACCGGGAATGTTCTGCTTATAAACCCCAGGCTTATCTACTGTGCCACAATGGCATGTGAGGTACAATCGGGAACTTATATTTAACCAGCCATGTAGAATTTAGATGGCCAGTGAAAATGTTCTTCAGGAGTCTTGAACCCGAAATGTTCTGTTTATAAACCCCAGGATTATCACCTGAGCCACACTGGCATAGGTGATGAAGTTGAGAACGTCTTACTTCACTCACCTTTCAGAATGGACAGCCATCTTTCAGAATTTAGATGGACAGTGAAAATGTCCTGTGGCAGGTTCGAACTCGCAACCTTTGGTGTACAAATACTGGATTTTACTCATGAGCCACACAGGCATAGGTAATGCAGTTGAGAATGTCTGACTTAACCAATGAAAAAGAACAAAAAACGATGGGTTATAGCCCATCGTTTTTAGATTTTTTTTATTGTATAGCAGTGGCTCACAGCCTCAGCCTCAGCCTCAGCCTGATGAACTCAAAACTCTAATTGTCGCAGTGGTTAAGATGTTGGCTTTCCACGTGGGAGACCAGGGTTCGATTCCCGGCTGTTACACTATCATATAAAAGAAGACCTCAACAGCGCTAAGAAACATCTGATTAATTTGATTCTGTGTTATTTAAACTTTACTAACTGAAGGCTAACAAACAAAAGATCACTTCAAAATTACCAGGAGACTTTGCCTGAGAGTGTCTGACTGATGGTGCAGTGGTCTAATCATCAGGCTTTCAGTACAGACATTCCATGTTCAAGTCCTGTTCATCCTACATCTCAATGCTGCAGTAATTTGAACTTTTCAAGGCTTGAATAAAAAATAAAAACTCAAAAGCACCAGGAGACATGTGCTGAATGCCCAAAGGTGCGTTGGCGTAATGGTGTGGAGCGCTTGGCCCGTTGCCTCTGCTACAGGCAGTTGGCAGGTTCGAGTCCCACATCATGACATCAAGGTGCTGGAGGACCATCGGGAGACGGTGCTCTCTCCCCCTGTTTCCTGAGATGTAACGGTTGGGGCTTATGTCTGAAAGAACCCTGTCCAGCTAACCTTTTACCATGAAAATGTCCAATTTAACATACTCTTACCACCTCTCAGTGTGCCCTGTTCCAACTGGCCTGAAAGCCAGACATAAAAGAGGGACTTTCCAACCAAGTTTTGGGCCACCAATCAGGGCCCAGTATGCAAATACACAGCCTATTCTGTCAGATGATGGGCCAAAACCATGAACTATAGTATGTCGTTTTTTCATCATTTTCATATTGGTTTTTGAAATCGTTGCGAAAATCATGAACTATAGTTCATGGTTTTTGCGACGATTATTCGTTTTTTCATTGTCAAAAGTCAAGAAAAATGACTTTGCCATTGTCGACGATTATAATCGGGGCCCAGTATGCAAATACACAGACTATTCTGTCAGATGGGCCAAAATGCATTGCAATTTTATTTGTAAACGTTTGACCTAATTCTTATCTGTAAAATGTTAGGTGGACAGGGTTCTTTCAAACATAACCCCCGACTGTTACTTTTCAGGAAACAGGGGGAGAGAGCACCGTCTCCCGATGGTCCTCCAGCACCTTGATGTCATGATGTGGGACTCGAACCTGCCAACTGCCTGTAGCAGAGACAACGGGTCAAGCGCTCCACACCATTACGCCAAGGCACCTTTGGGCATTCAGCACATGTCTCCTGGTGCTTTTGAGTTTTTATTTTTTATTCTAGCCTTGAAAATTTCAAATAACTGCAGCATTGGTTGAGGATTAGTTTTGATGGTGTTTTGAACCAGTAACCTTTGGATTACAAACCTCAGATTTATCTTTTGAGCCATACTGGCATGTAAGGTATAATCGGGAACTTATATTTAACCAGCCGTTTTGAATTTAGATGGCCAGTGAAAATGTTCTTCAGGAGATTTGAACCAGGAATGTTCTGCTTATAAACCCCAGGCTTATCTACTGTGCCACAATGGCATGTGAGGTACAATCGGGAACTTATATTTAACCAGCCATGTAGAATTTAGATGGCCAGTGAAAATGTTCTTCAGGAGTCTTGAACCCGAAATGTTCTGTTTATAAACCCCAGGATTATCACCTGAGCCACACTGGCATAGGTGATGAAGTTGAGAACGTCTTACTTCACTCACCTTTCAGAATGGACAGCCATCTTTCAGAATTTAGATGGACAGTGAAAATGTCCTGTGGCAGGTTCGAACTCGCAACCTTTGGTGTACAAATACTGGATTTTACTCATGAGCCACACAGGCATAGGTAATGCAGTTGAGAATGTCTGACTTAACCAATGAAAAAGAACAAAAAACGATGGGTTATAGCCCATCGTTTTTAGATTTTTTTTATTGTATAGCAGTGGCTCACAGCCTCAGCCTCAGCCTCAGCCTGATGAACTCAAAACTCTAATTGTCGCAGTGGTTAAGATGTTGGCTTTCCACGTGGGAGACCAGGGTTCGATTCCCGGCTGTTACACTATCATATAAAAGAAGACCTCAACAGCGCTAAGAAACATCTGATTAATTTGATTCTGTGTTATTTAAACTTTACTAACTGAAGGCTAACAAACAAAAGATCACTTCAAAATTACCAGGAGACTTTGCCTGAGAGTCTCTGACTGATGGTGCAGTGGTCTAATCATCAGGCTTTCAGTACAGACATTCCATGTTCAAGTCCTGTTCATCCTACATCTCAATGCTGCAGTAATTTGAACTTTTCAAGGCTTGAATAAAAAATAAAAACTCAAAAGCACCAGGAGACATGTGCTGAATGCCCAAAGGTGCGTTGGCGTAATGGTGTGGAGCGCTTGGCCCGTTGCCTCTGCTACAGGCAGTTGGCAGGTTCGAGTCCCACATCATGACATCAAGGTGCTGGAGGACCATCGGGAGACGGTGCTCTCTCCCCCTGTTTCCTGAGATGTAACGGTTGGGGCTTATGTCTGAAAGAACCCTGTCCAGCTAACCTTTTACCATGAAAATGTCCAATTTAACATACTCTTACCACCTCTCAGTGTGCCCTGTTCCAACTGGCCTGAAAGCCAGACATAAAAGAGGGACTTTCCAACCAAGTTTTGGGCCACCAATCAGGGCCCAGTATGCAAATACACAGCCTATTCTGTCAGATGATGGGCCAAAACCATGAACTATAGTATGTCGTTTTTTCATCATTTTCATATTGGTTTTTGAAATCGTTGCGAAAATCATGAACTATAGTTCATGGTTTTTGCGACGATTATTCGTTTTTTCATTGTCAAAAGTCAAGAAAAATGACTTTGCCATTGTCGACGATTATAATCGGGGCCCAGTATGCAAATACACAGACTATTCTGTCAGATGGGCCAAAATGCATTGCAATTTTATTTGTAAACGTTTGACCTAATTCTTATCTGTAAAATCTTAGGTGGACAGGGTTCTTTCAAACATAACCCCCGACTGTTACTTTTCAGGAAACAGGGGGAGAGAGCACCGTCTCCCGATGGTCCTCCAGCACCTTGATGTCATGATGTGGGACTGAACCTGCCAACTGCCTGTAGCAGAGACAACGGGTCAAGCGCTCCACACCATTACGCCAAGGCACCTTTGGGCATTCAGCACATGTCTCCTGGTGCTTTTGAGTTTTTATTTTTTATTCTAGCCTTGAAAATTTCAAATAACTGCAGCATTGGTTGAGGATTAGTTTTGATGGTGTTTTGAACCAGTAACCTTTGGATTACAAACCTCAGATTTATCTTTTGAGCCATACTGGCATGTAAGGTATAATCGGGAACTTATATTTAACCAGCCGTTTTGAATTTAGATGGCCAGTGAAAATGTTCTTCAGGAGATTTGAACCGGGAATGTTCTGCTTATAAACCCCAGGCTTATCTACTGTGCCACAATGGCATGTGAGGTACAATCGGGAACTTATATTTAACCAGCCATGTAGAATTTAGATGGCCAGTGAAAATGTTCTTCAGGAGTCTTGAACCCGAAATGTTCTGTTTATAAACCCCAGGATTATCACCTGAGCCACACTGGCATAGGTGATGAAGTTGAGAACGTCTTACTTCACTCACCTTTCAGAATGGACAGCCATCTTTCAGAATTTAGATGGACAGTGAAAATGTCCTGTGGCAGGTTCGAACTCGCAACCTTTGGTGTACAAATACTGGATTTTACTCATGAGCCACACAGGCATAGGTAATGCAGTTGAGAATGTCTGACTTAACCAATGAAAAAGAACAAAAAACGATGGGTTATAGCCCATCGTTTTTAGATTTTTTTTATTGTATAGCAGTGGCTCACAGCCTCAGCCTCAGCCTCAGCCTGATGAACTCAAAACTCTAATTGTCGCAGTGGTTAAGATGTTGGCTTTCCACGTGGGAGACCAGGGTTCGATTCCCGGCTGTTACACTATCATATAAAAGAAGACCTCAACAGCGCTAAGAAACATCTGATTAATTTGATTCTGTGTTATTTAAACTTTACTAACTGAAGGCTAACAAACAAAAGATCACTTCAAAATTACCAGGAGACTTTGCCTGAGAGTGTCTGACTGATGGTGCAGTGGTCTAATCATCAGGCTTTCAGTACAGACATTCCATGTTCAAGTCCTGTTCATCCTACATCTCAATGCTGCAGTAATTTGAACTTTTCAAGGCTTGAATAAAAAATAAAAACTCAAAAGCACCAGGAGACATGTGCTGAATGCCCAAAGGTGCGTTGGCGTAATGGTGTGGAGCGCTTGGCCCGTTGCCTCTGCTACAGGCAGTTGGCAGGTTCGAGTCCCACATCATGACATCAAGGTGCTGGAGGACCATCGGGAGACGGTGCTCTCTCCCCCTGTTTCCTGAGATGTAACGGTTGGGGCTTATGTCTGAAAGAACCCTGTCCAGCTAACCTTTTACCATGAAAATGTCCAATTTAACATACTCTTACCACCTCTCAGTGTGCCCTTTTCCAACTGGCCTGGAAGCCAGACATAAAAGAGGGACTTTCCAACCAAGTTTTGGGCCACCAATCAGGGCCCAGTATGCAAATACACAGCCTATTCTGTCAGATGATGGGCCAAAACCATGAACTATAGTATGTCGTTTTTTCATCATTTTCATATTGGTTTTTGAAATCGTTGCGAAAATCATGAACTATAGTTCATGGTTTTTGCGACGATTATTAGTTTTTTCATTGTCAAAAGTCAAGAAAAATGACTTTGCCATTGTCGACGATTATAATCGGGGCCCAGTATGCAAATACACAGACTATTCTGTCAGATGGGCCAAAATGCATTGCAATTTTATTTGTAAACGTTTGACCTAATTCTTATCTGTAAAATGTTAGGTGGACAGGGTTCTTTCAAACATAACCCCCAACTGTTACTTTTCAGGAAACAGGGGGAGAGAGCACCGTCTCCCGATGGTCCTCCAGCACCTTGATGTCATGATGTGGGACTCGAACCTGCCAACTGCCTGTAGCAGAGACAACAGGTCAAGCGCTCCACACCATTACGCCAAGGCACCTTTGGGCATTCAGCACATGTCTCCTGGTGCTTTTGAGTTTTTATTTTTTATTCTAGCCTTGAAAATTTCAAATAACTGCAGCATTGGTTGAGGATTAGTTTTGATGGTGTATTGAACCAGTAACCTTTGGATTACAAACCTCAGATTTATCTTTTGAGACACACTGGCATGTAAGGTATAATCGGGAACTTATATTTAACCAGCCGTTTTGAATTTAGATGGCCAGTGAAAATGTTCTTCAGGAGATTTGAACCGGGAATGTTCTGCTTATAAACCCCAGGCTTATCTACTGTGCCACAATGGCATGTGAGGTACAATCGGGAACTTATATTTAACCAGCCATGTAGAATTTAGATGGCCAGTGAAAATGTTCTTCAGGAGTCTTGAACCCGAAATGTTCTGTTTATAAACCCCAGGATTATCACCTGAGCCACACTGGCATAGGTGATGAAGTTGAGAACGTCTTACTTCACTCACCTTTCAGAATGGACAGCCATCTTTCAGAATTTAGATGGACAGTGAAAATGTCCTGTGGCAGGTTCGAACTCGCAACCTTTGGTGTACAAATACTGGATTTTACTCATGAGCCACACAGGCATAGGTAATGCAGTTGAGAATGTCTGACTTAACCAATGAAAAAGAACAAAAAACGATGGGTTATAGCCCATCGTTTTTAGATTTTTTTTATTGTATAGCAGTGGCTCACAGCCTCAGCCTCAGCCTCAGCCTGATGAACTCAAAACTCTAATTGTCGCAGTGGTTAAGATGTTGGCTTTCCACGTGGGAGACCAGGGTTCGATTCCCGGCTGTTACACTATCATATAAAAGAAGACCTCAACAGCGCTAAGAAACATCTGATTAATTTGATTCTGTGTTATTTAAACTTTACTAACTGAAGGCTAACAAACAAAAGATCACTTCAAAATTACCAGGAGACTTTGCCTGAGAGTGTCTGACTGATGGTGCAGTGGTCTAATCATCAGGCTTTCAGTACAGACATTCCATGTTCAAGTCCTGTTCATCCTACATCTCAATGCTGCAGTAATTTGAACTTTTCAAGGCTTGAATAAAAAATAAAAACTCAAAAGCACCAGGAGACATGTGCTGAATGCCCAAAGGTGCGTTGGCGTAATGGTGTGGAGCGCTTGGCCCGTTGCCTCTGCTACAGGCAGTTGGCAGGTTCGAGTCCCACATCATGACATCAAGGTGCTGGAGGACCATCGGGAGACGGTGCTCTCTCCCCCTGTTTCCTGAGATGTAACGGTTGGGGCTTATGTCTGAAAGAACCCTGTCCAGCTAACCTTTTACCATGAAAATGTCCAATTTAACATACTCTTACCACCTCTCAGTGTGCCCTGTTCCAACTGGCCTGAAAGCCAGACATAAAAGAGGGACTTTCCAACCAAGTTTTGGGCCACCAATCAGGGCCCAGTATGCAAATACACAGCCTATTCTGTCAGATGATGGGCCAAAACCATGAACTATAGTATGTCGTTTTTTCATCATTTTCATATTGGTTTTTGAAATCGTTGCGAAAATCATGAACTATAGTTCATGGTTTTTGCGACGATTATTCGTTTTTTCATTGTCAAAAGTCAAGAAAAATGACTTTGCCATTGTCGACGATTATAATCGGGGCCCAGTATGCAAATACACAGACTATTCTGTCAGATGGGCCAAAATGCATTGCAATTTTATTTGTAAACGTTTGACCTAATTCTTATCTGTAAAATGTTAGGTGGACAGGGTTCTTTCAAACATAACCCCCGACTGTTACTTTTCAGGAAACAGGGGGAGAGAGCACCGTCTCCCGATGGTCCTCCAGCACCTTGATGTCATGATGTGGGACTCGAACCTGCCAACTGCCTGTAGCAGAGACAACGGGTCAAGCGCTCCACACCATTACGCCAAGGCACCTTTGGGCATTCAGCACATGTCTCCTGGTGCTTTTGAGTTTTTATTTTTTATTCTAGCCTTGAAAATTTCAAATAACTGCAGCATTGGTTGAGGATTAGTTTTGATGGTGTTTTGAACCAGTAACCTTTGGATTACAAACCTCAGATTTATCTTTTGAGCCACACTGGCATGTAAGGTACAATCGGGAACTTATATTTAACCAGCCATGTAGAATTTAGATGGCCAGTGAAAATGTTCTTCAGGAGTCTTGAACCCGAAATGTTCTGTTTATAAACCCCAGGATTATCACCTGAGCCACACTGGCATAGGTGATGAAGTTGAGAACGTCTTACTTCACTCACCTTTCAGAATGGACAGCCATCTTTCAGAATTTAGATGGACAGTGAAAATGTCCTGTGGCAGGTTCGAACTCGCAACCTTTGGTGTACAAATACTGGATTTTACTCATGAGCCACACAGGCATAGGTAATGCAGTTGCGAATGTCTGACTTAACCAATGAAAAAGAACAAAAAACGATGGGTTATAGCCCATCGTTTTTAGATTTTTTTTATTGTATAGCAGTGGCTCACAGCCTCAGCCTCAGCCTCAGCCTGATGAACTCAAAACTCTAATTGTCGCAGTGGTTAAGATGTTGGCTTTCCACGTGGGAGACCAGGGTTCGATTCCCGGCTGTTACACTATCATATAAAAGAAGACCTCAACAGCGCTAAGAAACATCTGATTAATTTGATTCTGTGTTATTTAAACTTTACTAACTGAAGGCTAACAAACAAAAGATCACTTCAAAATTACCAGGAGACTTTGCCTGAGAGTGTCTGACTGATGGTGCAGTGGTCTAATCATCAGGCTTTCAGTACAGACATTCCATGTTCAAGTCCTGTTCATCCTACATCTCAATGCTGCAGTAATTTGAACTTTTCAAGGCTTGAATAAAAAATAAAAACTCAAAAGCACCAGGAGACATGTGCTGAATGCCCAAAGGTGCGTTGGCGTAATGGTGTGGAGCGCTTGGCCCGTTGCCTCTGCTACAGGCAGTTGGCAGGTTCGAGTCCCACATCATGACATCAAGGTGCTGGAGGACCATCGGGAGACGGTGCTCTCTCCCCCTGTTTCCTGAGATGTAACGGTTGGGGCTTATGTCTGAAAGAACCCTGTCCAGCTAACCTTTTACCATGAAAATGTCCAATTTAACATACTCTTACCACCTCTCAGTGTGCCCTTTTCCAACTGGCCTGGAAGCCAGACATAAAAGAGGGACTTTCCAACCAAGTTTTGGGCCACCAATCAGGGCCCAGTATGCAAATACACAGCCTATTCTGTCAGATGATGGGCCAAAACCATGAACTATAGTATGTCGTTTTTTCATCATTTTCATATTGGTTTTTGAAATCGTTGCGAAAATCATGAACTATAGTTCATGGTTTTTGCGACGATTATTAGTTTTTTCATTGTCAAAAGTCAAGAAAAATGACTTTGCCATTGTCGACGATTATAATCGGGGCCCAGTATGCAAATACACAGACTATTCTGTCAGATGGGCCAAAATGCATTGCAATTTTATTTGTAAACGTTTGACCTAATTCTTATCTGTAAAATGTTAGGTGGACAGGGTTCTTTCAAACATAACCCCCGACTGTTACTTTTCAGGAAACAGGGGGAGAGAGCACCGTCTCCCGATGGTCCTCCAGCACCTTGATGTCATGATGTGGGACTCGAACCTGCCAACTGCCTGTAGCAGAGACAACGGGTCAAGCGCTCCACACCATTACGCCAAGGCACCTTTGGGCATTCAGCACATGTCTCCTGGTGCTTTTGAGTTTTTATTTTTTATTCTAGCCTTGAAAATTTCAAATAACTGCAGCATTGGTTGAGGATTAGTTTTGATGGTGTATTGAACCAGTAACCTTTGGATTACAAACCTCAGATTTATCTTTTGAGCCATACTGGCATGTAAGGTATAATCGGGAACTTATATTTAACCAGCCGTTTTGAATTTAGATGGCCAGTGAAAATGTTCTTCAGGAGATTTGAACCGGGAATGTTCTGCTTATAAACCCCAGGCTTATCTACTGTGCCACAATGGCATGTGAGGTACAATCGGGAACTTATATTTAACCAGCCATGTAGAATTTAGATGGCCAGTGAAAATGTTCTTCAGGAGTCTTGAACCCGAAATGTTCTGTTTATAAACCCCAGGATTATCACCTGAGCCACACTGGCATAGGTGATGAAGTTGAGAACGTCTTACTTCACTCACCTTTCAGAATGGACAGCCATCTTTCAGAATTTAGATGGACAGTGAAAATGTCCTGTGGCAGGTTCGAACTCGCAACCTTTGGTGTACAAATACTGGATTTTACTCATGAGCCACACAGGCATAGGTAATGCAGTTGAGAATGTCTGACTTAACCAATGAAAAAGAACAAAAAACGATGGGTTATAGCCCATCGTTTTTAGATTTTTTTTATTGTATAGCAGTGGCTCACAGCCTCAGCCTCAGCCTCAGCCTGATGAACTCAAAACTCTAATTGTCGCAGTGGTTAAGATGTTGGCTTTCCACGTGGGAGACCAGGGTTCGATTCCCGGCTGTTACACTATCATATAAAAGAAGACCTCAACAGCGCTAAGAAACATCTGATTAATTTGATTCTGTGTTATTTAAACTTTACTAACTGAAGGCTAACAAACAAAAGATCACTTCAAAATTACCAGGAGACTTTGCCTGAGAGTGTCTGACTGATGGTGCAGTGGTCTAATCATCAGGCTTTCAGTACAGACATTCCATGTTCAAGTCCTGTTCATCCTACATCTCAATGCTGCAGTAATTTGAACTTTTCAAGGCTTGAATAAAAAATAAAAACTCAAAAGCACCAGGAGACATGTGCTGAATGCCCAAAGGTGCGTTGGCGTAATGGTGTGGAGCGCTTGGCCCGTTGCCTCTGCTACAGGCAGTTGGCAGGTTCGAGTCCCACATCATGACATCAAGGTGCTGGAGGACCATCGGGAGACGGTGCTCTCTCCCCCTGTTTCCTGAGATGTAACGTTTGGGGCTTATGTCTGAAAGAACCCTGTCCAGCTAACCTTTTACCATGAAAATGTCCAATTTAACATACTCTTACCACCTCTCAGTGTGCCCTGTTCCAACTGGCCTGAAAGCCAGACATAAAAGAGGGACTTTCCAACCAAGTTTTGGGCCACCAATCAGGGCCCAGTATGCAAATACACAGCCTATTCTGTCAGATGATGGGCCAAAACCATGAACTATAGTATGTCGTTTTTTCATCATTTTCATATTGGTTTTTGAAATCGTTGCGAAAATCATGAACTATAGTTCATGGTTTTTGCGACGATTATTCGTTTTTTCATTGTCAAAAGTCAAGAAAAATGACTTTGCCATTGTCGACGATTATAATCGGGGCCCAGTATGCAAATACACAGACTATTCTGTCAGATGGGCCAAAATGCATTGCAATTTTATTTGTAAACGTTTGACCTAATTCTTATCTGTAAAATGTTAGGTGGACAGGGTTCTTTCAAACATAACCCCCGACTGTTACTTTTCAGGAAACAGGGGGAGAGAGCACCGTCTCCCGATGGTCCTCCAGCACCTTGATGTCATGATGTGGGACTCGAACCTGCCAACTGCCTGTAGCAGAGACAACGGGTCAAGCGCTCCACACCATTACGCCAAGGCACCTTTGGGCATTCAGCACATGTCTCCTGGTGCTTTTGAGTTTTTATTTTTTATTCTAGCCTTGAAAATTTCAAATAACTGCAGCATTGGTTGAGGATTAGTTTTGATGGTGTTTTGAACCAGTAACCTTTGGATTACAAACCTCAGATTTATCTTTTGAGCCACACTGGCATGTAAGGTATAATCGGGAACTTATATTTAACCAGCCGTTTTGAATTTAGATGGCCAGTGAAAATGTTCTTCAGGAGATTTGAACCGGGAATGTTCTGCTTATAAACCCCAGGCTTATCTACTGTGCCACAATGGCATGTGAGGTACAATCGGGAACTTATATTTAACCAGCCATGTAGAATTTAGATGGCCAGTGAAAATGTTCTTCAGGAGTCTTGAACCCGAAATGTTCTGTTTATAAACCCCAGGATTATCACCTGAGCCACACTGGCATAGGTGATGAAGTTGAGAACGTCTTACTTCACTCACCTTTCAGAATGGACAGCCATCTTTCAGAATTTAGATGGACAGTGAAAATGTCCTGTGGCAGGTTCGAACTCGCAACCTTTGGTGTACAAATACTGGATTTTACTCATGAGCCACACAGGCATAGGTAATGCAGTTGAGAATGTCTGACTTAACCAATGAAAAAGAACAAAAAACGATGGGTTATAGCCCATCGTTTTTAGATTTTTTTTATTGTATAGCAGTGGCTCACAGCCTCAGCCTCAGCCTCAGCCTGATGAACTCAAAACTCTAATTGTCGCAGTGGTTAAGATGTTGGCTTTCCACGTGGGAGACCAGGGTTCGATTCCCGGCTGTTACACTATCATATAAAAGAAGACCTCAACAGCGCTAAGAAACATCTGATTAATTTGATTCTGTGTTATTTAAACTTTACTAACTGAAGGCTAACAAACAAAAGATCACTTCAAAATTACCAGGAGACTTTGCCTGAGAGTGTCTGACTGATGGTGCAGTGGTCTAATCATCAGGCTTTCAGTACAGACATTCCATGTTCAAGTCCTGTTCATCCTACATCTCAATGCTGCAGTAATTTGAACTTTTCAAGGCTTGAATAAAAAATAAAAACTCAAAAGCACCAGGAGACATGTGCTGAATGCCCAAAGGTGCGTTGGCGTAATGGTGTGGAGCGCTTGGCCCGTTGCCTCTGCTACAGGCAGTTGGCAGGTTCGAGTCCCACATCATGACATCAAGGTGCTGGAGGACCATCGGGAGACGGTGCTCTCTCCCCCTGTTTCCTGAGATGTAACGGTTGGGGCTTATGTCTGAAAGAACCCTGTCCAGCTAACCTTTTACCATGAAAATGTCCAATTTAACATACTCTTACCACCTCTCAGTGTGCCCTTTTCCAACTGGCCTGGAAGCCAGACATAAAAGAGGGACTTTCCAACCAAGTTTTGGGCCACCAATCAGGGCCCAGTATGCAAATACACAGCCTATTCTGTCAGATGATGGGCCAAAACCATGAACTATAGTATGTCGTTTTTTCATCATTTTCATATTGGTTTTTGAAATCGTTGCGAAAATCATGAACTATAGTTCATGGTTTTTGCGACGATTATTAGTTTTTTCATTGTCAAAAGTCAAGAAAAATGACTTTGCCATTGTCGACGATTATAATCGGGGCCCAGTATGCAAATACACAGACTATTCTGTCAGATGGGCCAAAATGCATTGCAATTTTATTTGTAAACGTTTGACCTAATTCTTATCTGTAAAATGTTAGGTGGACAGGGTTCTTTCAAACATAACCCCCAACTGTTACTTTTCAGGAAACAGGGGGAGAGAGCACCGTCTCCCGATGGTCCTCCAGCACCTTGATGTCATGATGTGGGACTCGAACCTGCCAACTGCCTGTAGCAGAGACAACGGGTCAAGCGCTCCACACCATTACGCCAAGGCACCTTTGGGCATTCAGCACATGTCTCCTGGTGCTTTTGAGTTTTTATTTTTTATTCTAGCCTTGAAAATTTCAAATAACTGCAGCATTGGTTGAGGATTAGTTTTGATGGTGTTTTGAACCAGTAACCTTTGGATTACAAACCTCAGATTTATCTTTTGAGCCATACTGGCATGTAAGGTATAATCGGGAACTTATATTTAACCAGCCGTTTTGAATTTAGATGGCCAGTGAAAATGTTCTTCAGGAGATTTGAACCGGGAATGTTCTGCTTATAAACCCCAGGCTTATCTACTGTGCCACAATGGCATGTGAGGTACAATCGGGAACTTATATTTAACCAGCCATGTAGAATTTAGATGGCCAGTGAAAATGTTCTTCAGGAGTCTTGAACCCGAAATGTTCTGTTTATAAACCCCAGGATTATCACCTGAGCCACACTGGCATAGGTGATGAAGTTGAGAACGTCTTACTTCACTCACCTTTCAGAATGGACAGCCATCTTTCAGAATTTAGATGGACAGTGAAAATGTCCTGTGGCAGGTTCGAACTCGCAACCTTTGGTGTACAAATACTGGATTTTACTCATGAGCCACACAGGCATAGGTAATGCAGTTGAGAATGTCTGACTTAACCAATGAAAAAGAACAAAAAACGATGGGTTATAGCCCATCGTTTTTAGATTTTTTTTATTGTATAGCAGTGGCTCACAGCCTCAGCCTCAGCCTCAGCCTCAGCCTGATGAACTCAAAACTCTAATTGTCGCAGTGGTTAAGATGTTGGCTTTCCACGTGGGAGACCAGGGTTCGATTCCCGGCTGTTACACTATCATATAAAAGAAGACCTCAACAGCGCTAAGAAACATCTGATTAATTTGATTCTGTGTTATTTAAACTTTACTAACTGAAGGCTAACAAACAAAAGATCACTTCAAAATTACCAGGAGACTTTGCCTGAGAGTGTCTGACTGATGGTGCAGTGGTCTAATCATCAGGCTTTCAGTACAGACATTCCATGTTCAAGTCCTGTTCATCCTACATCTCAATGCTGCAGTAATTTGAACTTTTCAAGGCTTGAATAAAAAATAAAAACTCAAAAGCACCAGGAGACATGTGCTGAATGCCCAAAGGTGCGTTGGCGTAATGGTGTGGAGCGCTTGGCCCGTTGCCTCTGCTACAGGCAGTTGGCAGGTTCGAGTCCCACATCATGACATCAAGGTGCTGGAGGACCATCGGGAGACGGTGCTCTCTCCCCCTGTTTCCTGAGATGTAACGGTTGGGGCTTATGTCTGAAAGAACCCTGTCCAGCTAACCTTTTACCATGAAAATGTCCAATTTAACATACTCTTACCACCTCTCAGTGTGCCCTTTTCCAACTGGCCTGGAAGCCAGACATAAAAGAGGGACTTTCCAACCAAGTTTTGGGCCACCAATCAGGGCCCAGTATGCAAATACACAGCCTATTCTGTCAGATGATGGGCCAAAACCATGAACTATAGTATGTCGTTTTTTCATCATTTTCATATTGGTTTTTGAAATCGTTGCGAAAATCATGAACTATAGTTCATGGTTTTTGCGACGATTATTAGTTTTTTCATTGTCAAAAGTCAAGAAAAATGACTTTGCCATTGTCGACGATTATAATCGGGGCCCAGTATGCAAATACACAGACTATTCTGTCAGATGGGCCAAAATGCATTGCAATTTTATTTGTAAACGTTTGACCTAATTCTTATCTGTAAAATGTTAGGTGGACAGGGTTCTTTCAAACATAACCCCCAACTGTTACTTTTCAGGAAACAGGGGGAGAGAGCACCGTCTCCCGATGGTCCTCCAGCACCTTGATGTCATGATGTGGGACTCGAACCTGCCAACTGCCTGTAGCAGAGACAACGGGTCAAGCGCTCCACACCATTACGCCAAGGCACCTTTGGGCATTCAGCACATGTCTCCTGGTGCTTTTGAGTTTTTATTTTTTATTCTAGCCTTGAAAATTTCAAATAACTGCAGCATTGGTTGAGGATTAGTTTTGATGGTGTTTTGAACCAGTAACCTTTGGATTACAAACCTCAGATTTATCTTTTGAGCCATACTGGCATGTAAGGTATAATCGGGAACTTATATTTAACCAGCCGTTTTGAATTTAGATGGCCAGTGAAAATGTTCTTCAGGAGATTTGAACCGGGAATGTTCTGCTTATAAACCCCAGGCTTATCTACTGTGCCACAATGGCATGTGAGGTACAATCGGGAACTTATATTTAACCAGCCATGTAGAATTTAGATGGCCAGTGAAAATGTTCTTCAGGAGTCTTGAACCCGAAATGTTCTGTTTATAAACCCCAGGATTATCACCTGAGCCACACTGGCATAGGTGATGAAGTTGAGAACGTCTTACTTCACTCACCTTTCAGAATGGACAGCCATCTTTCAGAATTTAGATGGACAGTGAAAATGTCCTGTGGCAGGTTCGAACTCGCAACCTTTGGTGTACAAATACTGGATTTTACTCATGAGCCACACAGGCATAGGTAATGCAGTTGAGAATGTCTGACTTAACCAATGAAAAAGAACAAAAAACGATGGGTTATAGCCCATCGTTTTTAGATTTTTTTTATTGTATAGCAGTGGCTCACAGCCTCAGCCTCAGCCTCAGCCTGATGAACTCAAAACTCTAATTGTCGCAGTGGTTAAGATGTTGGCTTTCCACGTGGGAGACCAGGGTTCGATTCCCGGCTGTTACACTATCATATAAAAGAAGACCTCAACAGCGCTAAGAAACATCTGATTAATTTGATTCTGTGTTATTTAAACTTTACTAACTGAAGGCTAACAAACAAAAGATCACTTCAAAATTACCAGGAGACTTTGCCTGAGAGTGTCTGACTGATGGTGCAGTGGTCTAATCATCAGGCTTTCAGTACAGACATTCCATGTTCAAGTCCTGTTCATCCTACATCTCAATGCTGCAGTAATTTGAACTTTTCAAGGCTTGAATAAAAAATAAAAACTCAAAAGCACCAGGAGACATGTGCTGAATGCCCAAAGGTGCGTTGGCGTAATGGTGTGGAGCGCTTGGCCCGTTGCCTCTGCTACAGGCAGTTGGCAGGTTCGAGTCCCACATCATGACATCAAGGTGCTGGAGGACCATCGGGAGACGGTGCTCTCTCCCCCTGTTTCCTGAGATGTAACGGTTGGGGCTTATGTCTGAAAGAACCCTGTCCAGCTAACCTTTTACCATGAAAATGTCCAATTTAACATACTCTTACCACCTCTCAGTGTGCCCTTTTCCAACTGGCCTGGAAGCCAGACATAAAAGAGGGACTTTCCAACCAAGTTTTGGGCCACCAATCAGGGCCCAGTATGCAAATACACAGCCTATTCTGTCAGATGATGGGCCAAAACCATGAACTATAGTATGTCGTTTTTTCATCATTTTCATATTGGTTTTTGAAATCGTTGCGAAAATCATGAACTATAGTTCATGGTTTTTGCGACGATTATTAGTTTTTTCATTGTCAAAAGTCAAGAAAAATGACTTTGCCATTGTCGACGATTATAATCGGGGCCCAGTATGCAAATACACAGACTATTCTGTCAGATGGGCCAAAATGCATTGCAATTTTATTTGTAAACGTTTGACCTAATTCTTATCTGTAAAATGTTAGGTGGACAGGGTTCTTTCAAACATAACCCCCAACTGTTACTTTTCAGGAAACAGGGGGAGAGAGCACCGTCTCCCGATGGTCCTCCAGCACCTTGATGTCATGATGTGGGACTCGAACCTGCCAACTGCCTGTAGCAGAGACAACGGGTCAAGCGCTCCACACCATTACGCCAAGGCACCTTTGGGCATTCAGCACATGTCTCCTGGTGCTTTTGAGTTTTTATTTTTTATTCTAGCCTTGAAAATTTCAAATAACTGCAGCATTGGTTGAGGATTAGTTTTGATGGTGTTTTGAACCAGTAACCTTTGGATTACAAACCTCAGATTTATCTTTTGAGCCATACTGGCATGTAAGGTATAATCGGGAACTTATATTTAACCAGCCGTTTTGAATTTAGATGGCCAGTGAAAATGTTCTTCAGGAGATTTGAACCGGGAATGTTCTGCTTATAAACCCCAGGCTTATCTACTGTGCCACAATGGCATGTGAGGTACAATCGGGAACTTATATTTAACCAGCCATGTAGAATTTAGATGGCCAGTGAAAATGTTCTTCAGGAGTCTTGAACCCGAAATGTTCTGTTTATAAACCCCAGGATTATCACCTGAGCCACACTGGCATAGGTGATGAAGTTGAGAACGTCTTACTTCACTCACCTTTCAGAATGGACAGCCATCTTTCAGAATTTAGATGGACAGTGAAAATGTCCTGTGGCAGGTTCGAACTCGCAACCTTTGGTGTACAAATACTGGATTTTACTCATGAGCCACACAGGCATAGGTAATGCAGTTGAGAATGTCTGACTTAACCAATGAAAAAGAACAAAAAACGATGGGTTATAGCCCATCGTTTTTAGATTTTTTTTATTGTATAGCAGTGGCTCACAGCCTCAGCCTCAGCCTCAGCCTGATGAACTCAAAACTCTAATTGTCGCAGTGGTTAAGATGTTGGCTTTCCACGTGGGAGACCAGGGTTCGATTCCCGGCTGTTACACTATCATATAAAAGAAGACCTCAACAGCGCTAAGAAACATCTGATTAATTTGATTCTGTGTTATTTAAACTTTACTAACTGAAGGCTAACAAACAAAAGATCACTTCAAAATTACCAGGAGACTTTGCCTGAGAGTGTCTGACTGATGGTGCAGTGGTCTAATCATCAGGCTTTCAGTACAGACATTCCATGTTCAAGTCCTGTTCATCCTACATCTCAATGCTGCAGTAATTTGAACTTTTCAAGGCTTGAATAAAAAATAAAAACTCAAAAGCACCAGGAGACATGTGCTGAATGCCCAAAGGTGCGTTGGCGTAATGGTGTGGAGCGCTTGGCCCGTTGCCTCTGCTACAGGCAGTTGGCAGGTTCGAGTCCCACATCATGACATCAAGGTGCTGGAGGACCATCGGGAGACGGTGCTCTCTCCCCCTGTTTCCTGAGATGTAACGGTTGGGGCTTATGTCTGAAAGAACCCTGTCCAGCTAACCTTTTACCATGAAAATGTCCAATTTAACATACTCTTACCACCTCTCAGTGTGCCCTTTTCCAACTGGCCTGGAAGCCAGACATAAAAGAGGGACTTTCCAACCAAGTTTTGGGCCACCAATCAGGGCCCAGTATGCAAATACACAGCCTATTCTGTCAGATGATGGGCCAAAACCATGAACTATAGTATGTCGTTTTTTCATCATTTTCATATTGGTTTTTGAAATCGTTGCGAAAATCATGAACTATAGTTCATGGTTTTTGCGACGATTATTAGTTTTTTCATTGTCAAAAGTCAAGAAAAATGACTTTGCCATTGTCGACGATTATAATCGGGGCCCAGTATGCAAATACACAGACTATTCTGTCAGATGGGCCAAAATGCATTGCAATTTTATTTGTAAACGTTTGACCTAATTCTTATCTGTAAAATGTTAGGTGGACAGGGTTCTTTCAAACATAACCCCCAACTGTTACTTTTCAGGAAACAGGGGGAGAGAGCACCGTCTCCCGATGGTCCTCCAGCACCTTGATGTCATGATGTGGGACTCGAACCTGCCAACTGCCTGTAGCAGAGACAACGGGTCAAGCGCTCCACACCATTACGCCAAGGCACCTTTGGGCATTCAGCACATGTCTCCTGGTGCTTTTGAGTTTTTATTTTTTATTCTAGCCTTGAAAATTTCAAATAACTGCAGCATTGGTTGAGGATTAGTTTTGATGGTGTTTTGAACCAGTAACCTTTGGATTACAAACCTCAGATTTATCTTTTGAGCCACACTGGCATGTAAGGTATAATCGGGAACTTATATTTAACCAGCCGTTTTGAATTTAGATGGCCAGTGAAAATGTTCTTCAGGAGATTTGAACCGGGAATGTTCTGCTTATAAACCCAAGGCTTATCTACTGTGCCACAATGGCATGTTAGGTACAATCGGGAACTTATATTTAACCAGCCATGTAGAATTTAGATGGCCAGTGAAAATGTTCTTCAGGAGTCTTGAACCCGAAATGTTCTGTTTATAAACCCCAGGATTATCACCTGAGCCACACTGGCATAGGTGATGAAGTTGAGAACGTCTTACTTCACTCACCTTTCAGAATGGACAGCCATCTTTCAGAATTTAGATGGACAGTGAAAATGTCCTGTGGCAGGTTCGAACTCGCAACCTTTGGTGTACAAATACTGGATTTTACTCATGAGCCACACAGGCATAGGTAATGCAGTTGAGAATGTCTGACTTAACCAATGAAAAAGAACAAAAAACGATGGGTTATAGCCCATCGTTTTTAGATTTTTTTTATTGTATAGCAGTGGCTCACAGCCTCAGCCTCAGCCTCAGCCTGATGAACTCAAAACTCTAATTGTCGCAGTGGTTAAGATGTTGGCTTTCCACGTGGGAGACCAGGGTTCGATTCCCGGCTGTTACACTATCATATAAAAGAAGACCTCAACAGCGCTAAGAAACATCTGATTAATTTGATTCTGTGTTATTTAAACTTTACTAACTGAAGGCTAACAAACAAAAGATCACTTCAAAATTACCAGGAGACTTTGCCTGAGAGTGTCTGACTGATGGTGCAGTGGTCTAATCATCAGGCTTTCAGTACAGACATTCCATGTTCAAGTCCTGTTCATCCTACATCTCAATGCTGCAGTAATTTGAACTTTTCAAGGCTTGAATAAAAAATAAAAACTCAAAAGCACCAGGAGACATGTGCTGAATGCCCAAAGGTGCGTTGGCGTAATGGTGTGGAGCGCTTGGCCCGTTGCCTCTGCTACAGGCAGTTGGCAGGTTCGAGTCCCACATCATGACATCAAGGTGCTGGAGGACCATCGGGAGACGGTGCTCTCTCCCCCTGTTTCCTGAGATGTAACGGTTGGGGCTTATGTCTGAAAGAACCCTGTCCAGCTAACCTTTTACCATGAAAATGTCCAATTTAACATACTCTTACCACCTCTCAGTGTGCCCTTTTCCAACTGGCCTGGAAGCCAGACATAAAAGAGGGACTTTCCAACCAAGTTTTGGGCCACCAATCAGGGCCCAGTATGCAAATACACAGCCTATTCTGTCAGATGATGGGCCAAAACCATGAACTATAGTATGTCGTTTTTTCATCATTTTCATATTGGTTTTTGAAATCGTTGCGAAAATCATGAACTATAGTTCATGGTTTTTGCGACGATTATTAGTTTTTTCATTGTCAAAAGTCAAGAAAAATGACTTTGCCATTGTCGACGATTATAATCGGGGCCCAGTATGCAAATACACAGACTATTCTGTCAGATGGGCCAAAATGCATTGCAATTTTATTTGTAAACGTTTGACCTAATTCTTATCTGTAAAATGTTAGGTGGACAGGGTTCTTTCAAACATAACCCCCAACTGTTACTTTTCAGGAAACAGGGGGAGAGAGCACCGTCTCCCGATGGTCCTCCAGCACCTTGATGTCATGATGTGGGACTCGAACCTGCCAACTGCCTGTAGCAGAGACAACGGGTCAAGCGCTCCACACCATTACGCCAAGGCACCTTTGGGCATTCAGCACATGTCTCCTGGTGCTTTTGAGTTTTTATTTTTTATTCTAGCCTTGAAAATTTCAAATAACTGCAGCATTGGTTGAGGATTAGTTTTGATGGTGTTTTGAACCAGTAACCTTTGGATTACAAACCTCAGATTTATCTTTTGAGCCACACTGGCATGTAAGGTATAATCGGGAACTTATATTTAACCAGCCGTTTTGAATTTAGATGGCCAGTGAAAATGTTCTTCAGGAGATTTGAACCGGGAATGTTCTGCTTATAAACCCCAGGCTTATCTACTGTGCCACAATGGCATGTGAGGTACAATCGGGAACTTATATTTAACCAGCCATGTAGAATTTAGATGGCCAGTGAAAATGTTCTTCAGGAGTCTTGAACCCGAAATGTTCTGTTTATAAACCCCAGGATTATCACCTGAGCCACACTGGCATAGGTGATGAAGTTGAGAACGTCTTACTTCACTCACCTTTCAGAATGGACAGCCATCTTTCAGAATTTAGATGGACAGTGAAAATGTCCTGTGGCAGGTTCGAACTCGCAACCTTTGGTGTACAAATACTGGATTTTACTCATGAGCCACACAGGCATAGGTAATGCAGTTGAGAATGTCTGACTTAACCAATGAAAAAGAACAAAAAACGATGGGTTATAGCCCATCGTTTTTAGATTTTTTTTATTGTATAGCAGTGGCTCACAGCCTCAGCCTCAGCCTCAGCCTGATGAACTCAAAACTCTAATTGTCGCAGTGGTTAAGATGTTGGCTTTCCACGTGGGAGACCAGGGTTCGATTCCCGGCTGTTACACTATCATATAAAAGAAGACCTCAACAGCGCTAAGAAACATCTGATTAATTTGATTCTGTGTTATTTAAACTTTACTAACTGAAGGCTAACAAACAAAAGATCACTTCAAAATTACCAGGAGACTTTGCCTGAGAGTGTCTGACTGATGGTGCAGTGGTCTAATCATCAGGCTTTCAGTACAGACATTCCATGTTCAAGTCCTGTTCATCCTACATCTCAATGCTGCAGTAATTTGAACTTTTCAAGGCTTGAATAAAAAATAAAAACTCAAAAGCACCAGGAGACATGTGCTGAATGCCCAAAGGTGCGTTGGCGTAATGGTGTGGAGCGCTTGGCCCGTTGCCTCTGCTACAGGCAGTTGGCAGGTTCGAGTCCCACATCATGACATCAAGGTGCTGGAGGACCATCGGGAGACGGTGCTCTCTCCCCCTGTTTCCTGAGATGTAACGGTTGGGGCTTATGTCTGAAAGAACCCTGTCCAGCTAACCTTTTACCATGAAAATGTCCAATTTAACATACTCTTACCACCTCTCAGTGTGCCCTTTTCCAACTGGCCTGGAAGCCAGACATAAAAGAGGGACTTTCCAACCAAGTTTTGGGCCACCAATCAGGGCCCAGTATGCAAATACACAGCCTATTCTGTCAGATGATGGGCCAAAACCATGAACTATAGTATGTCGTTTTTTCATCATTTTCATATTGGTTTTTGAAATCGTTGCGAAAATCATGAACTATAGTTCATGGTTTTTGCGACGATTATTAGTTTTTTCATTGTCAAAAGTCAAGAAAAATGACTTTGCCATTGTCGACGATTATAATCGGGGCCCAGTATGCAAATACACAGACTATTCTGTCAGATGGGCCAAAATGCATTGCAATTTTATTTGTAAACGTTTGACCTAATTCTTATCTGTAAAATGTTAGGTGGACAGGGTTCTTTCAAACATAACCCCCAACTGTTACTTTTCAGGAAACAGGGGGAGAGAGCACCGTCTCCCGATGGTCCTCCAGCACCTTGATGTCATGATGTGGGACTCGAACCTGCCAACTGCCTGTAGCAGAGACAACGGGTCAAGCGCTCCACACCATTACGCCAAGGCACCTTTGGGCATTCAGCACATGTCTCCTGGTGCTTTTGAGTTTTTATTTTTTATTCTAGCCTTGAAAATTTCAAATAACTGCAGCATTGGTTGAGGATTAGTTTTGATGGTGTTTTGAACCAGTAACCTTTGGATTACAAACCTCAGATTTATCTTTTGAGCCACACTGGCATGTAAGGTATAATCGGGAACTTATATTTAACCAGCCGTTTTGAATTTAGATGGCCAGTGAAAATGTTCTTCAGGAGATTTGAACCGGGAATGTTCTGCTTATAAACCCCAGGCTTATCTACTGTGCCACAATGGCATGTGAGGTACAATCGGGAACTTATATTTAACCAGCCATGTAGAATTTAGATGGCCAGTGAAAATGTTCTTCAGGAGTCTTGAACCCGAAATGTTCTGTTTATAAACCCCAGGATTATCACCTGAGCCACACTGGCATAGGTGATGAAGTTGAGAACGTCTTACTTCACTCACCTTTCAGAATGGACAGCCATCTTTCAGAATTTAGATGGACAGTGAAAATGTCCTGTGGCAGGTTCGAACTCGCAACCTTTGGTGTACAAATACTGGATTTTACTCATGAGCCACACAGGCATAGGTAATGCAGTTGAGAATGTCTGACTTAACCAATGAAAAAGAACAAAAAACGATGGGTTATAGCCCATCGTTTTTAGATTTTTTTTATTGTATAGCAGTGGCTCACAGCCTCAGCCTCAGCCTCAGCCTGATGAACTCAAAACTCTAATTGTCGCAGTGGTTAAGATGTTGGCTTTCCACGTGGGAGACCAGGGTTCGATTCCCGGCTGTTACACTATCATATAAAAGAAGACCTCAACAGCGCTAAGAAACATCTGATTAATTTGATTCTGTGTTATTTAAACTTTACTAACTGAAGGCTAACAAACAAAAGATCACTTCAAAATTACCAGGAGACTTTGCCTGAGAGTGTCTGACTGATGGTGCAGTGGTCTAATCATCAGGCTTTCAGTACAGACATTCCATGTTCAAGTCCTGTTCATCCTACATCTCAATGCTGCAGTAATTTGAACTTTTCAAGGCTTGAATAAAAAATAAAAACTCAAAAGCACCAGGAGACATGTGCTGAATGCCCAAAGGTGCGTTGGCGTAATGGTGTGGAGCGCTTGGCCCGTTGCCTCTGCTACAGGCAGTTGGCAGGTTCGAGTCCCACATCATGACATCAAGGTGCTGGAGGACCATCGGGAGACGGTGCTCTCTCCCCCTGTTTCCTGAGATGTAACGGTTGGGGCTTATGTCTGAAAGAACCCTGTCCAGCTAACCTTTTACCATGAAAATGTCCAATTTAACATACTCTTACCACCTCTCAGTGTGCCCTTTTCCAACTGGCCTGGAAGCCAGACATAAAAGAGGGACTTTCCAACCAAGTTTTGGGCCACCAATCAGGGCCCAGTATGCAAATACACAGCCTATTCTGTCAGATGATGGGCCAAAACCATGAACTATAGTATGTCGTTTTTTCATCATTTTCATATTGGTTTTTGAAATCGTTGCGAAAATCATGAACTATAGTTCATGGTTTTTGCGACGATTATTAGTTTTTTCATTGTCAAAAGTCAAGAAAAATGACTTTGCCATTGTCGACGATTATAATCGGGGCCCAGTATGCAAATACACAGACTATTCTGTCAGATGGGCCAAAATGCATTGCAATTTTATTTGTAAACGTTTGACCTAATTCTTATCTGTAAAATGTTAGGTGGACAGGGTTCTTTCAAACATAACCCCCAACTGTTACTTTTCAGGAAACAGGGGGAGAGAGCACCGTCTCCCGATGGTCCTCCAGCACCTTGATGTCATGATGTGGGACTCGAACCTGCCAACTGCCTGTAGCAGAGACAACGGGTCAAGCGCTCCACACCATTACGCCAAGGCACCTTTGGGCATTCAGCACATGTCTCCTGGTGCTTTTGAGTTTTTATTTTTTATTCTAGCCTTGAAAATTTCAAATAACTGCAGCATTGGTTGAGGATTAGTTTTGATGGTGTTTTGAACCAGTAACCTTTGGATTACAAACCTCAGATTTATCTTTTGAGCCATACTGGCATGTAAGGTATAATCGGGAACTTATATTTAACCAGCCGTTTTGAATTTAGATGGCCAGTGAAAATGTTCTTCAGGAGATTTGAACCGGGAATGTTCTGCTTATAAACCCCAGGCTTATCTACTGTGCCACAATGGCATGTGAGGTACAATCGGGAACTTATATTTAACCAGCCATGTAGAATTTAGATGGCCAGTGAAAATGTTCTTCAGGAGTCTTGAACCCGAAATGTTCTGTTTATAAACCCCAGGATTATCACCTGAGCCACACTGGCATAGGTGATGAAGTTGAGAACGTCTTACTTCACTCACCTTTCAGAATGGACAGCCATCTTTCAGAATTTAGATGGACAGTGAAAATGTCCTGTGGCAGGTTCGAACTCGCAACCTTTGGTGTACAAATACTGGATTTTACTCATGAGCCACACAGGCATAGGTAATGCAGTTGAGAATGTCTGACTTAACCAATGAAAAAGAACAAAAAACGATGGGTTATAGCCCATCGTTTTTAGATTTTTTTTATTGTATAGCAGTGGCTCACAGCCTCAGCCTCAGCCTCAGCCTGATGAACTCAAAACTCTAATTGTCGCAGTGGTTAAGATGTTGGCTTTCCACGTGGGAGACCAGGGTTCGATTCCCGGCTGTTACACTATCATATAAAAGAAGACCTCAACAGCGCTAAGAAACATCTGATTAATTTGATTCTGTGTTATTTAAACTTTACTAACTGAAGGCTAACAAACAAAAGATCACTTCAAAATTACCAGGAGACTTTGCCTGAGAGTGTCTGACTGATGGTGCAGTGGTCTAATCATCAGGCTTTCAGTACAGACATTCCATGTTCAAGTCCTGTTCATCCTACATCTCAATGCTGCAGTAATTTGAACTTTTCAAGGCTTGAATAAAAAATAAAAACTCAAAAGCACCAGGAGACATGTGCTGAATGCCCAAAGGTGCGTTGGCGTAATGGTGTGGAGCGCTTGGCCCGTTGCCTCTGCTACAGGCAGTTGGCAGGTTCGAGTCCCACATCATGACATCAAGGTGCTGGAGGACCATCGGGAGACGGTGCTCTCTCCCCCTGTTTCCTGAGATGTAACGGTTGGGGCTTATGTCTGAAAGAACCCTGTCCAGCTAACCTTTTACCATGAAAATGTCCAATTTAACATACTCTTACCACCTCTCAGTGTGCCCTTTTCCAACTGGCCTGGAAGCCAGACATAAAAGAGGGACTTTCCAACCAAGTTTTGGGCCACCAATCAGGGCCCAGTATGCAAATACACAGCCTATTCTGTCAGATGATGGGCCAAAACCATGAACTATAGTATGTCGTTTTTTCATCATTTTCATATTGGTTTTTGAAATCGTTGCGAAAATCATGAACTATAGCTCATGGTTTTTGCGACGATTATTAGTTCTTTCATTGTCAAAAGTCAAGAAAAATGACTTTGCCATTGTCGACGATTATAATCGGGGCCCAGTATGCAAATACACAGACTATTCTGTCAGATGGGCCAAAATGCATTGCAATTTTATTTGTAAACGTTTGACCTAATTCTTATCTGTAAAATGTTAGGTGGACAGGGTTCTTTCAAACATAACCCCCAACTGTTACTTTTCAGGAAACAGGGGGAGAGAGCACCGTCTCCCGATGGTCCTCCAGCACCTTGATGTCATGATGTGGGACTCGAACCTGCCAACTGCCTGTAGCAGAGACAACGGGTCAAGCGCTCCACACCATTACGCCAAGGCACCTTTGGGCATTCAGCACATGTCTCCTGGTGCTTTTGAGTTTTTATTTTTTATTCTAGCCTTGAAAATTTCAAATAACTGCAGCATTGGTTGAGGATTAGTTTTGATGGTGTTTTGAACCAGTAACCTTTGGATTACAAACCTCAGATTTATCTTTTGAGCCACACTGGCATGTAAGGTATAATCGGGAACTTATATTTAACCAGCCGTTTTGAATTTAGATGGCCAGTGAAAATGTTCTTCAGGAGATTTGAACCGGGAATGTTCTGCTTATAAACCCCAGGCTTATCTACTGTGCCACAATGGCATGTGTGGTACAATCGGGAACTCATATTTAACCAGCCATGTAGAATTTAGATGGCCAGTGAAAATGTTCTTCAGGAGTCTTGAACCCGAAATGTTCTGTTTATAAACCCCAGGATTATCACCTGAGCCACACTGGCATAGGTGATGAAGTTGAGAACGTCTTACTTCACTCACCTTTCAGAATGGACAGCCATCTTTCAGAATTTAGATGGACAGTGAAAATGTCCTGTGGCAGGTTCGAACTCGCAACCTTTGGTGTACAAATACTGGATTTTACTCATGAGCCACACAGGCATAGGTAATGCAGTTGAGAATGTCTGACTTAACCAATGAAAAAGAACAAAAAACGATGGGTTATAGCCCATCGTTTTTAGATTTTTTTTATTGTATAGCAGTGGCTCACAGCCTCAGCCTCAGCCTCAGCCTGATGAACTCAAAACTCTAATTGTCGCAGTGGTTAAGATGTTGGCTTTCCACGTGGGAGACCAGGGTTCGATTCCCGGCTGTTACACTATCATATAAAAGAAGACCTCAACAGCGCTAAGAAACATCTGATTAATTTGATTCTGTGTTATTTAAACTTTACTAACTGAAGGCTAACAAACAAAAGATCACTTCAAAATTACCAGGAGACTTTGCCTGAGAGTGTCTGACTGATGGTGCAGTGGTCTAATCATCAGGCTTTCAGTACAGACATTCCATGTTCAAGTCCTGTTCATCCTACATCTCAATGCTGCAGTAATTTGAACTTTTCAAGGCTTGAATAAAAAATAAAAACTCAAAAGCACCAGGAGACATGTGCTGAATGCCCAAAGGTGCGTTGGCGTAATGGTGTGGAGCGCTTGGCCCGTTGCCTCTGCTACAGGCAGTTGGCAGGTTCGAGTCCCACATCATGACATCAAGGTGCTGGAGGACCATCGGGAGACGGTGCTCTCTCCCCCTGTTTCCTGAGATGTAACGGTTGGGGCTTATGTCTGAAAGAACCCTGTCCAGCTAACCTTTTACCATGAAAATGTCCAATTTAACATACTCTTACCACCTCTCAGTGTGCCCTTTTCCAACTGGCCTGGAAGCCAGACATAAAAGAGGGACTTTCCAACCAAGTTTTGGGCCACCAATCAGGGCCCAGTATGCAAATACACAGCCTATTCTGTCAGATGATGGGCCAAAACCATGAACTATAGTATGTCGTTTTTTCATCATTTTCATATTGGTTTTTGAAATCGTTGCGAAAATCATGAACTATAGTTCATGGTTTTTGCGACGATTATTAGTTTTTTCATTGTCAAAAGTCAAGAAAAATGACTTTGCCATTGTCGACGATTATAATCGGGGCCCAGTATGCAAATACACAGACTATTCTGTCAGATGGGCCAAAATGCATTGCAATTTTATTTGTAAACGTTTGACCTAATTCTTATCTGTAAAATGTTAGGTGGACAGGGTTCTTTCAAACATAACCCCCAACTGTTACTTTTCAGGAAACAGGGGGAGAGAGCACCGTCTCCCGATGGTCCTCCAGCACCTTGATGTCATGATGTGGGACTCGAACCTGCCAACTGCCTGTAGCAGAGACAACGGGTCAAGCGCTCCACACCATTACGCCAAGGCACCTTTGGGCATTCAGCACATGTCTCCTGGTGCTTTTGAGTTTTTATTTTTTATTCTAGCCTTGAAAATTTCAAATAACTGCAGCATTGGTTGAGGATTAGTTTTGATGGTGTTTTGAACCAGTAACCTTTGGATTACAAACCTCAGATTTATCTTTTGAGCCACACTGGCATGTAAGGTATAATCGGGAACTTATATTTAACCAGCCGTTTTGAATTTAGATGGCCAGTGAAAATGTTCTTCAGGAGATTTGAACCGGGAATGTTCTGCTTATAAACCCAAGGCTTATCTACTGTGCCACAATGGCATGTTAGGTACAATCGGGAACTTATATTTAACCAGCCATGTAGAATTTAGATGGCCAGTGAAAATGTTCTTCAGGAGTCTTGAACCCGAAATGTTCTGTTTATAAACCCCAGGATTATCACCTGAGCCACACTGGCATAGGTGATGAAGTTGAGAACGTCTTACTTCACTCACCTTTCAGAATGGACAGCCATCTTTCAGAATTTAGATGGACAGTGAAAATGTCCTGTGGCAGGTTCGAACTCGCAACCTTTGGTGTACAAATACTGGATTTTACTCATGAGCCACACAGGCATAGGTAATGCAGTTGAGAATGTCTGACTTAACCAATGAAAAAGAACAAAAAACGATGGGTTATAGCCCATCGTTTTTAGATTTTTTTTATTGTATAGCAGTGGCTCACAGCCTCAGCCTCAGCCTCAGCCTGATGAACTCAAAACTCTAATTGTCGCAGTGGTTAAGATGTTGGCTTTCCACGTGGGAGACCAGGGTTCGATTCCCGGCTGTTACACTATCATATAAAAGAAGACCTCAACAGCGCTAAGAAACATCTGATTAATTTGATTCTGTGTTATTTAAACTTTACTAACTGAAGGCTAACAAACAAAAGATCACTTCAAAATTACCAGGAGACTTTGCCTGAGAGTGTCTGACTGATGGTGCAGTGGTCTAATCATCAGGCTTTCAGTACAGACATTCCATGTTCAAGTCCTGTTCATCCTACATCTCAATGCTGCAGTAATTTGAACTTTTCAAGGCTTGAATAAAAAATAAAAACTCAAAAGCACCAGGAGACATGTGCTGAATGCCCAAAGGTGCGTTGGCGTAATGGTGTGGAGCGCTTGGCCCGTTGCCTCTGCTACAGGCAGTTGGCAGGTTCGAGTCCCACATCATGACATCAAGGTGCTGGAGGACCATCGGGAGACGGTGCTCTCTCCCCCTGTTTCCTGAGATGTAACGGTTGGGGCTTATGTCTGAAAGAACCCTGTCCAGCTAACCTTTTACCATGAAAATGTCCAATTTAACATACTCTTACCACCTCTCAGTGTGCCCTTTTCCAACTGGCCTGGAAGCCAGACATAAAAGAGGGACTTTCCAACCAAGTTTTGGGCCACCAATCAGGGCCCAGTATGCAAATACACAGCCTATTCTGTCAGATGATGGGCCAAAACCATGAACTATAGTATGTCGTTTTTTCATCATTTTCATATTGGTTTTTGAAATCGTTGCGAAAATCATGAACTATAGTTCATGGTTTTTGCGACGATTATTAGTTTTTTCATTGTCAAAAGTCAAGAAAAATGACTTTGCCATTGTCGACGATTATAATCGGGGCCCAGTATGCAAATACACAGACTATTCTGTCAGATGGGCCAAAATGCATTGCAATTTTATTTGTAAACGTTTGACCTAATTCTTATCTGTAAAATGTTAGGTGGACAGGGTTCTTTCAAACATAACCCCCAACTGTTACTTTTCAGGAAACAGGGGGAGAGAGCACCGTCTCCCGATGGTCCTCCAGCACCTTGATGTCATGATGTGGGACTCGAACCTGCCAACTGCCTGTAGCAGAGACAACGGGTCAAGCGCTCCACACCATTACGCCAAGGCACCTTTGGGCATTCAGCACATGTCTCCTGGTGCTTTTGAGTTTTTATTTTTTATTCTAGCCTTGAAAATTTCAAATAACTGCAGCATTGGTTGAGGATTAGTTTTGATGGTGTTTTGAACCAGTAACCTTTGGATTACAAACCTCAGATTTATCTTTTGAGCCACACTGGCATGTAAGGTATAATCGGGAACTTATATTTAACCAGCCGTTTTGAATTTAGATGGCCAGTGAAAATGTTCTTCAGGAGATTTGAACCGGGAATGTTCTGCTTATAAACCCCAGGCTTATCTACTGTGCCACAATGGCATGTGAGGTACAATCGGGAACTTATATTTAACCAGCCATGTAGAATTTAGATGGCCAGTGAAAATGTTCTTCAGGAGTCTTGAACCCGAAATGTTCTGTTTATAAACCCCAGGATTATCACCTGAGCCACACTGGCATAGGTGATGAAGTTGAGAACGTCTTACTTCACTCACCTTTCAGAATGGACAGCCATCTTTCAGAATTTAGATGGACAGTGAAAATGTCCTGTGGCAGGTTCGAACTCGCAACCTTTGGTGTACAAATACTGGATTTTACTCATGAGCCACACAGGCATAGGTAATGCAGTTGAGAATGTCTGACTTAACCAATGAAAAAGAACAAAAAACGATGGGTTATAGCCCATCGTTTTTAGATTTTTTTTATTGTATAGCAGTGGCTCACAGCCTCAGCCTCAGCCTCAGCCTGATGAACTCAAAACTCTAATTGTCGCAGTGGTTAAGATGTTGGCTTTCCACGTGGGAGACCAGGGTTCGATTCCCGGCTGTTACACTATCATATAAAAGAAGACCTCAACAGCGCTAAGAAACATCTGATTAATTTGATTCTGTGTTATTTAAACTTTACTAACTGAAGGCTAACAAACAAAAGATCACTTCAAAATTACCAGGAGACTTTGCCTGAGAGTGTCTGACTGATGGTGCAGTGGTCTAATCATCAGGCTTTCAGTACAGACATTCCATGTTCAAGTCCTGTTCATCCTACATCTCAATGCTGCAGTAATTTGAACTTTTCAAGGCTTGAATAAAAAATAAAAACTCAAAAGCACCAGGAGACATGTGCTGAATGCCCAAAGGTGCGTTGGCGTAATGGTGTGGAGCGCTTGGCCCGTTGCCTCTGCTACAGGCAGTTGGCAGGTTCGAGTCCCACATCATGACATCAAGGTGCTGGAGGACCATCGGGAGACGGTGCTCTCTCCCCCTGTTTCCTGAGATGTAACGGTTGGGGCTTATGTCTGAAAGAACCCTGTCCAGCTAACCTTTTACCATGAAAATGTCCAATTTAACATACTCTTACCACCTCTCAGTGTGCCCTTTTCCAACTGGCCTGGAAGCCAGACATAAAAGAGGGACTTTCCAACCAAGTTTTGGGCCACCAATCAGGGCCCAGTATGCAAATACACAGCCTATTCTGTCAGATGATGGGCCAAAACCATGAACTATAGTATGTCGTTTTTTCATCATTTTCATATTGGTTTTTGAAATCGTTGCGAAAATCATGAACTATAGTTCATGGTTTTTGCGACGATTATTAGTTTTTTCATTGTCAAAAGTCAAGAAAAATGACTTTGCCATTGTCGACGATTATAATCGGGGCCCAGTATGCAAATACACAGACTATTCTGTCAGATGGGCCAAAATGCATTGCAATTTTATTTGTAAACGTTTGACCTAATTCTTATCTGTAAAATGTTAGGTGGACAGGGTTCTTTCAAACATAACCCCCAACTGTTACTTTTCAGGAAACAGGGGGAGAGAGCACCGTCTCCCGATGGTCCTCCAGCACCTTGATGTCATGATGTGGGACTCGAACCTGCCAACTGCCTGTAGCAGAGACAACGGGTCAAGCGCTCCACACCATTACGCCAAGGCACCTTTGGGCATTCAGCACATGTCTCCTGGTGCTTTTGAGTTTTTATTTTTTATTCTAGCCTTGAAAATTTCAAATAACTGCAGCATTGGTTGAGGATTAGTTTTGATGGTGTTTTGAACCAGTAACCTTTGGATTACAAACCTCAGATTTATCTTTTGAGCCACACTGGCATGTAAGGTATAATCGGGAACTTATATTTAACCAGCCGTTTTGAATTTAGATGGCCAGTGAAAATGTTCTTCAGGAGATTTGAACCGGGAATGTTCTGCTTATAAACCCCAGGCTTATCTACTGTGCCACAATGGCATGTGAGGTACAATCGGGAACTTATATTTAACCAGCCATGTAGAATTTAGATGGCCAGTGAAAATGTTCTTCAGGAGTCTTGAACCCGAAATGTTCTGTTTATAAACCCCAGGATTATCACCTGAGCCACACTGGCATAGGTGATGAAGTTGAGAACGTCTTACTTCACTCACCTTTCAGAATGGACAGCCATCTTTCAGAATTTAGATGGACAGTGAAAATGTCCTGTGGCAGGTTCGAACTCGCAACCTTTGGTGTACAAATACTGGATTTTACTCATGAGCCACACAGGCATAGGTAATGCAGTTGAGAATGTCTGACTTAACCAATGAAAAAGAACAAAAAACGATGGGTTATAGCCCATCGTTTTTAGATTTTTTTTATTGTATAGCAGTGGCTCACAGCCTCAGCCTCAGCCTCAGCCTGATGAACTCAAAACTCTAATTGTCGCAGTGGTTAAGATGTTGGCTTTCCACGTGGGAGACCAGGGTTCGATTCCCGGCTGTTACACTATCATATAAAAGAAGACCTCAACAGCGCTAAGAAACATCTGATTAATTTGATTCTGTGTTATTTAAACTTTACTAACTGAAGGCTAACAAACAAAAGATCACTTCAAAATTACCAGGAGACTTTGCCTGAGAGTGTCTGACTGATGGTGCAGTGGTCTAATCATCAGGCTTTCAGTACAGACATTCCATGTTCAAGTCCTGTTCATCCTACATCTCAATGCTGCAGTAATTTGAACTTTTCAAGGCTTGAATAAAAAATAAAAACTCAAAAGCACCAGGAGACATGTGCTGAATGCCCAAAGGTGCGTTGGCGTAATGGTGTGGAGCGCTTGGCCCGTTGCCTCTGCTACAGGCAGTTGGCAGGTTCGAGTCCCACATCATGACATCAAGGTGCTGGAGGACCATCGGGAGACGGTGCTCTCTCCCCCTGTTTCCTGAGATGTAACGGTTGGGGCTTATGTCTGAAAGAACCCTGTCCAGCTAACCTTTTACCATGAAAATGTCCAATTTAACATACTCTTACCACCTCTCAGTGTGCCCTTTTCCAACTGGCCTGGAAGCCAGACATAAAAGAGGGACTTTCCAACCAAGTTTTGGGCCACCAATCAGGGCCCAGTATGCAAATACACAGCCTATTCTGTCAGATGATGGGCCAAAACCATGAACTATAGTATGTCGTTTTTTCATCATTTTCATATTGGTTTTTGAAATCGTTGCGAAAATCATGAACTATAGTTCATGGTTTTTGCGACGATTATTAGTTTTTTCATTGTCAAAAGTCAAGAAAAATGACTTTGCCATTGTCGACGATTATAATCGGGGCCCAGTATGCAAATACACAGACTATTCTGTCAGATGGGCCAAAATGCATTGCAATTTTATTTGTAAACGTTTGACCTAATTCTTATCTGTAAAATGTTAGGTGGACAGGGTTCTTTCAAACATAACCCCCAACTGTTACTTTTCAGGAAACAGGGGGAGAGAGCACCGTCTCCCGATGGTCCTCCAGCACCTTGATGTCATGATGTGGGACTCGAACCTGCCAACTGCCTGTAGCAGAGACAACGGGTCAAGCGCTCCACACCATTACGCCAAGGCACCTTTGGGCATTCAGCACATGTCTCCTGGTGCTTTTGAGTTTTTATTTTTTATTCTAGCCTTGAAAATTTCAAATAACTGCAGCATTGGTTGAGGATTAGTTTTGATGGTGTTTTGAACCAGTAACCTTTGGATTACAAACCTCAGATTTATCTTTTGAGCCACACTGGCATGTAAGGTATAATCGGGAACTTATATTTAACCAGCCGTTTTGAATTTAGATGGCCAGTGAAAATGTTCTTCAGGAGATTTGAACCGGGAATGTTCTGCTTATAAACCCCAGGCTTATCTACTGTGCCACAATGGCATGTGAGGTACAATCGGGAACTTATATTTAACCAGCCATGTAGAATTTAGATGGCCAGTGAAAATGTTCTTCAGGAGTCTTGAACCCGAAATGTTCTGTTTATAAACCCCAGGATTATCACCTGAGCCACACTGGCATAGGTGATGAAGTTGAGAACGTCTTACTTCACTCACCTTTCAGAATGGACAGCCATCTTTCAGAATTTAGATGGACAGTGAAAATGTCCTGTGGCAGGTTCGAACTCGCAACCTTTGGTGTACAAATACTGGATTTTACTCATGAGCCACACAGGCATAGGTAATGCAGTTGAGAATGTCTGACTTAACCAATGAAAAAGAACAAAAAACGATGGGTTATAGCCCATCGTTTTTAGATTTTTTTTATTGTATAGCAGTGGCTCACAGCCTCAGCCTCAGCCTCAGCCTGATGAACTCAAAACTCTAATTGTCGCAGTGGTTAAGATGTTGGCTTTCCACGTGGGAGACCAGGGTTCGATTCCCGGCTGTTACACTATCATATAAAAGAAGACCTCAACAGCGCTAAGAAACATCTGATTAATTTGATTCTGTGTTATTTAAACTTTACTAACTGAAGGCTAACAAACAAAAGATCACTTCAAAATTACCAGGAGACTTTGCCTGAGAGTGTCTGACTGATGGTGCAGTGGTCTAATCATCAGGCTTTCAGTACAGACATTCCATGTTCAAGTCCTGTTCATCCTACATCTCAATGCTGCAGTAATTTGAACTTTTCAAGGCTTGAATAAAAAATAAAAACTCAAAAGCACCAGGAGACATGTGCTGAATGCCCAAAGGTGCGTTGGCGTAATGGTGTGGAGCGCTTGGCCCGTTGCCTCTGCTACAGGCAGTTGGCAGGTTCGAGTCCCACATCATGACATCAAGGTGCTGGAGGACCATCGGGAGACGGTGCTCTCTCCCCCTGTTTCCTGAGATGTAACGGTTGGGGCTTATGTCTGAAAGAACCCTGTCCAGCTAACCTTTTACCATGAAAATGTCCAATTTAACATACTCTTACCACCTCTCAGTGTGCCCTTTTCCAACTGGCCTGGAAGCCAGACATAAAAGAGGGACTTTCCAACCAAGTTTTGGGCCACCAATCAGGGCCCAGTATGCAAATACACAGCCTATTCTGTCAGATGATGGGCCAAAACCATGAACTATAGTATGTCGTTTTTTCATCATTTTCATATTGGTTTTTGAAATCGTTGCGAAAATCATGAACTATAGTTCATGGTTTTTGCGACGATTATTAGTTTTTTCATTGTCAAAAGTCAAGAAAAATGACTTTGCCATTGTCGACGATTATAATCGGGGCCCAGTATGCAAATACACAGACTATTCTGTCAGATGGGCCAAAATGCATTGCAATTTTATTTGTAAACGTTTGACCTAATTCTTATCTGTAAAATGTTAGGTGGACAGGGTTCTTTCAAACATAACCCCCAACTGTTACTTTTCAGGAAACAGGGGGAGAGAGCACCGTCTCCCGATGGTCCTCCAGCACCTTGATGTCATGATGTGGGACTCGAACCTGCCAACTGCCTGTAGCAGAGACAACGGGTCAAGCGCTCCACACCATTACGCCAAGGCACCTTTGGGCATTCAGCACATGTCTCCTGGTGCTTTTGAGTTTTTATTTTTTATTCTAGCCTTGAAAATTTCAAATAACTGCAGCATTGGTTGAGGATTAGTTTTGATGGTGTTTTGAACCAGTAACCTTTGGATTACAAACCTCAGATTTATCTTTTGAGCCATACTGGCATGTAAGGTATAATCGGGAACTTATATTTAACCAGCCGTTTTGAATTTAGATGGCCAGTGAAAATGTTCTTCAGGAGATTTGAACCGGGAATGTTCTGCTTATAAACCCCAGGCTTATCTACTGTGCCACAATGGCATGTGAGGTACAATCGGGAACTTATATTTAACCAGCCATGTAGAATTTAGATGGCCAGTGAAAATGTTCTTCAGGAGTCTTGAACCCGAAATGTTCTGTTTATAAACCCCAGGATTATCACCTGAGCCACACTGGCATAGGTGATGAAGTTGAGAACGTCTTACTTCACTCACCTTTCAGAATGGACAGCCATCTTTCAGAATTTAGATGGACAGTGAAAATGTCCTGTGGCAGGTTCGAACTCGCAACCTTTGGTGTACAAATACTGGATTTTACTCATGAGCCACACAGGCATAGGTAATGCAGTTGAGAATGTCTGACTTAACCAATGAAAAAGAACAAAAAACGATGGGTTATAGCCCATCGTTTTTAGATTTTTTTTATTGTATAGCAGTGGCTCACAGCCTCAGCCTCAGCCTCAGCCTGATGAACTCAAAACTCTAATTGTCGCAGTGGTTAAGATGTTGGCTTTCCACGTGGGAGACCAGGGTTCGATTCCCGGCTGTTACACTATCATATAAAAGAAGACCTCAACAGCGCTAAGAAACATCTGATTAATTTGATTCTGTGTTATTTAAACTTTACTAACTGAAGGCTAACAAACAAAAGATCACTTCAAAATTACCAGGAGACTTTGCCTGAGAGTGTCTGACTGATGGTGCAGTGGTCTAATCATCAGGCTTTCAGTACAGACATTCCATGTTCAAGTCCTGTTCATCCTACATCTCAATGCTGCAGTAATTTGAACTTTTCAAGGCTTGAATAAAAAATAAAAACTCAAAAGCACCAGGAGACATGTGCTGAATGCCCAAAGGTGCGTTGGCGTAATGGTGTGGAGCGCTTGGCCCGTTGCCTCTGCTACAGGCAGTTGGCAGGTTCGAGTCCCACATCATGACATCAAGGTGCTGGAGGACCATCGGGAGACGGTGCTCTCTCCCCCTGTTTCCTGAGATGTAACGGTTGGGGCTTATGTCTGAAAGAACCCTGTCCAGCTAACCTTTTACCATGAAAATGTCCAATTTAACATACTCTTACCACCTCTCAGTGTGCCCTTTTCCAACTGGCCTGGAAGCCAGACATAAAAGAGGGACTTTCCAACCAAGTTTTGGGCCACCAATCAGGGCCCAGTATGCAAATACACAGCCTATTCTGTCAGATGATGGGCCAAAACCATGAACTATAGTATGTCGTTTTTTCATCATTTTCATATTGGTTTTTGAAATCGTTGCGAAAATCATGAACTATAGTTCATGGTTTTTGCGACGATTATTAGTTTTTTCATTGTCAAAAGTCAAGAAAAATGACTTTGCCATTGTCGACGATTATAATCGGGGCCCAGTATGCAAATACACAGACTATTCTGTCAGATGGGCCAAAATGCATTGCAATTTTATTTGTAAACGTTTGACCTAATTCTTATCTGTAAAATGTTAGGTGGACAGGGTTCTTTCAAACATAACCCCCAACTGTTACTTTTCAGGAAACAGGGGGAGAGAGCACCGTCTCCCGATGGTCCTCCAGCACCTTGATGTCATGATGTGGGACTCGAACCTGCCAACTGCCTGTAGCAGAGACAACGGGTCAAGCGCTCCACACCATTACGCCAAGGCACCTTTGGGCATTCAGCACATGTCTCCTGGTGCTTTTGAGTTTTTATTTTTTATTCTAGCCTTGAAAATTTCAAATAACTGCAGCATTGGTTGAGGATTAGTTTTGATGGTGTTTTGAACCAGTAACCTTTGGATTACAAACCTCAGATTTATCTTTTGAGCCACACTGGCATGTAAGGTATAATCGGGAACTTATATTTAACCAGCCGTTTTGAATTTAGATGGCCAGTGAAAATGTTCTTCAGGAGATTTGAACCGGGAATGTTCTGCTTATAAACCCCAGGCTTATCTACTGTGCCACAATGGCATGTGAGGTACAATCGGGAACTTATATTTAACCAGCCATGTAGAATTTAGATGGCCAGTGAAAATGTTCTTCAGGAGTCTTGAACCCGAAATGTTCTGTTTATAAACCCCAGGATTATCACCTGAGCCACACTGGCATAGGTGATGAAGTTGAGAACGTCTTACTTCACTCACCTTTCAGAATGGACAGCCATCTTTCAGAATTTAGATGGACAGTGAAAATGTCCTGTGGCAGGTTCGAACTCGCAACCTTTGGTGTACAAATACTGGATTTTACTCATGAGCCACACAGGCATAGGTAATGCAGTTGAGAATGTCTGACTTAACCAATGAAAAAGAACAAAAAACGATGGGTTATAGCCCATCGTTTTTAGATTTTTTTTATTGTATAGCAGTGGCTCACAGCCTCAGCCTCAGCCTCAGCCTGATGAACTCAAAACTCTAATTGTCGCAGTGGTTAAGATGTTGGCTTTCCACGTGGGAGACCAGGGTTCGATTCCCGGCTGTTACACTATCATATAAAAGAAGACCTCAACAGCGCTAAGAAACATCTGATTAATTTGATTCTGTGTTATTTAAACTTTACTAACTGAAGGCTAACAAACAAAAGATCACTTCAAAATTACCAGGAGACTTTGCCTGAGAGTGTCTGACTGATGGTGCAGTGGTCTAATCATCAGGCTTTCAGTACAGACATTCCATGTTCAAGTCCTGTTCATCCTACATCTCAATGCTGCAGTAATTTGAACTTTTCAAGGCTTGAATAAAAAATAAAAACTCAAAAGCACCAGGAGACATGTGCTGAATGCCCAAAGGTGCGTTGGCGTAATGGTGTGGAGCGCTTGGCCCGTTGCCTCTGCTACAGGCAGTTGGCAGGTTCGAGTCCCACATCATGACATCAAGGTGCTGGAGGACCATCGGGAGACGGTGCTCTCTCCCCCTGTTTCCTGAGATGTAACGGTTGGGGCTTATGTCTGAAAGAACCCTGTCCAGCTAACCTTTTACCATGAAAATGTCCAATTTAACATACTCTTACCACCTCTCAGTGTGCCCTTTTCCAACTGGCCTGGAAGCCAGACATAAAAGAGGGACTTTCCAACCAAGTTTTGGGCCACCAATCAGGGCCCAGTATGCAAATACACAGCCTATTCTGTCAGATGATGGGCCAAAACCATGAACTATAGTATGTCGTTTTTTCATCATTTTCATATTGGTTTTTGAAATCGTTGCGAAAATCATGAACTATAGTTCATGGTTTTTGCGACGATTATTAGTTTTTTCATTGTCAAAAGTCAAGAAAAATGACTTTGCCATTGTCGACGATTATAATCGGGGCCCAGTATGCAAATACACAGACTATTCTGTCAGATGGGCCAAAATGCATTGCAATTTTATTTGTAAACGTTTGACCTAATTCTTATCTGTAAAATGTTAGGTGGACAGGGTTCTTTCAAACATAACCCCCAACTGTTACTTTTCAGGAAACAGGGGGAGAGAGCACCGTCTCCCGATGGTCCTCCAGCACCTTGATGTCATGATGTGGGACTCGAACCTGCCAACTGCCTGTAGCAGAGACAACGGGTCAAGCGCTCCACACCATTACGCCAAGGCACCTTTGGGCATTCAGCACATGTCTCCTGGTGCTTTTGAGTTTTTATTTTTTATTCTAGCCTTGAAAATTTCAAATAACTGCAGCATTGGTTGAGGATTAGTTTTGATGGTGTTTTGAACCAGTAACCTTTGGATTACAAACCTCAGATTTATCTTTTGAGCCATACTGGCATGTAAGGTATAATCGGGAACTTATATTTAACCAGCCGTTTTGAATTTAGATGGCCAGTGAAAATGTTCTTCAGGAGATTTGAACCGGGAATGTTCTGCTTATAAACCCCAGGCTTATCTACTGTGCCACAATGGCATGTGAGGTACAATCGGGAACTTATATTTAACCAGCCATGTAGAATTTAGATGGCCAGTGAAAATGTTCTTCAGGAGTCTTGAACCCGAAATGTTCTGTTTATAAACCCCAGGATTATCACCTGAGCCACACTGGCATAGGTGATGAAGTTGAGAACGTCTTACTTCACTCACCTTTCAGAATGGACAGCCATCTTTCAGAATTTAGATGGACAGTGAAAATGTCCTGTGGCAGGTTCGAACTCGCAACCTTTGGTGTACAAATACTGGATTTTACTCATGAGCCACACAGGCATAGGTAATGCAGTTGAGAATGTCTGACTTAACCAATGAAAAAGAACAAAAAACGATGGGTTATAGCCCATCGTTTTTAGATTTTTTTTATTGTATAGCAGTGGCTCACAGCCTCAGCCTCAGCCTCAGCCTGATGAACTCAAAACTCTAATTGTCGCAGTGGTTAAGATGTTGGCTTTCCACGTGGGAGACCAGGGTTCGATTCCCGGCTGTTACACTATCATATAAAAGAAGACCTCAACAGCGCTAAGAAACATCTGATTAATTTGATTCTGTGTTATTTAAACTTTACTAACTGAAGGCTAACAAACAAAAGATCACTTCAAAATTACCAGGAGACTTTGCCTGAGAGTGTCTGACTGATGGTGCAGTGGTCTAATCATCAGGCTTTCAGTACAGACATTCCATGTTCAAGTCCTGTTCATCCTACATCTCAATGCTGCAGTAATTTGAACTTTTCAAGGCTTGAATAAAAAATAAAAACTCAAAAGCACCAGGAGACATGTGCTGAATGCCCAAAGGTGCGTTGGCGTAATGGTGTGGAGCGCTTGGCCCGTTGCCTCTGCTACAGGCAGTTGGCAGGTTCGAGTCCCACATCATGACATCAAGGTGCTGGAGGACCATCGGGAGACGGTGCTCTCTCCCCCTGTTTCCTGAGATGTAACGGTTGGGGCTTATGTCTGAAAGAACCCTGTCCAGCTAACCTTTTACCATGAAAATGTCCAATTTAACATACTCTTACCACCTCTCAGTGTGCCCTTTTCCAACTGGCCTGGAAGCCAGACATAAAAGAGGGACTTTCCAACCAAGTTTTGGGCCACCAATCAGGGCCCAGTATGCAAATACACAGCCTATTCTGTCAGATGATGGGCCAAAACCATGAACTATAGTATGTCGTTTTTTCATCATTTTCATATTGGTTTTTGAAATCGTTGCGAAAATCATGAACTATAGCTCATGGTTTTTGCGACGATTATTAGTTCTTTCATTGTCAAAAGTCAAGAAAAATGACTTTGCCATTGTCGACGATTATAATCGGGGCCCAGTATGCAAATACACAGACTATTCTGTCAGATGGGCCAAAATGCATTGCAATTTTATTTGTAAACGTTTGACCTAATTCTTATCTGTAAAATGTTAGGTGGACAGGGTTCTTTCAAACATAACCCCCGACTGTTACTTTTCAGGAAACAGGGGGAGAGAGCACCGTCTCCCGATGGTCCTCCAGCACCTTGATGTCATGATGTGGGACTCGAACCTGCCAACTGCCTGTAGCAGAGACAACGGGTCAAGCGCTCCACACCATTACGCCAAGGCACCTTTGGGCATTCAGCACATGTCTCCTGGTGCTTTTGAGTTTTTATTTTTTATTCTAGCCTTGAAAATTTCAAATAACTGCAGCATTGGTTGAGGATTAGTTTTGATGGTGTATTGAACCAGTAACCTTTGGATTACAAACCTCAGATTTATCTTTTGAGCCACACTGGCATGTAAGGTATAATCGGGAACTTATATTTAACCAGCCGTTTTGAATTTAGATGGCCAGTGAAAATGTTCTTCAGGAGATTTGAACCGGGAATGTTCTGCTTATAAACCCCAGGCTTATCTACTGTGCCACAATGGCATGTGAGGTACAATCGGGAACTTATATTTAACCAGCCATGTAGAATTTAGATGGCCAGTGAAAATGTTCTTCAGGAGTCTTGAACCCGAAATGTTCTGTTTATAAACCCCAGGATTATCACCTGAGCCACACTGGCATAGGTGATGAAGTTGAGAACGTCTTACTTCACTCACCTTTCAGAATGGACAGCCATCTTTCAGAATTTAGATGGACAGTGAAAATGTCCTGTGGCAGTTTCGAACTCGCAACCTTTGGTGTACAAATACTGGATTTTACTCATGAGCCACACAGGCATAGGTAATGCAGTTGAGAATGTCTGACTTAACCAATGAAAAAAAACAAAAAACGATGGGTTCTAGCCCATCGTTTTTTGATTTTTTTAAAATCCTCGTTTTTCATCCTTTTTGACCATCCCACTGAGCAATAGCCGGCTATTAGACGTGCGTCAAAAAAATATAGCAAGCCGTTGTTCATCATTTTTGAGGATTTGAAAAAAATGAAAGAAAAACTGTGTGCTATAGTATGCCATACGGTATGGGCCATAGCCCATGGTCAATAATGATGAAAAACGAGGTTAATTCTTTTTTTCAAAAATTCAAAAAACGATGGGCTATAACCCATGTTTTTTTTTTTATTCATTTTTTTCAAATCCTCAAAAATGATGAAAAACTGTGTGCTATAGTATGCCGTACGGTATGGGCTATAGCCCATGGTCAAAAATGATGAAAAACGAGGATAAAAAAATAAAATCAAAAAACGATGGGCTATAACCCATCGTTTTTTTTTTTTAATTTTAAATCCTCAAAAATTATGAAAAACCGCGTGCTATAGTATGCCGTACGGTATGGGCTATAGCCCATGGTCAAAAATGATGAAAAACGAGGTTAATTATTTTTTCCAAAATTCCAAAAACGATGGGCTATAACCCATGTTTTTTTGTTTTTTTTTCAAATCCTCAAAAATGATGAAAAACCGCGTGCTATAGTATGCCGTACGGTATGGGCTATAGCCCATGGTCAAAAATGATGAAAAACGAGGTTAATTTTTTTTTCCAAAATTCCAAAAACGATGGGCTATAACCCATGTTTTTTTTGTTTTTTTTTCATTTTTTTCAAATCCTTAAAAATGATGAAAAACGGCGTGCTATAGTATGCCGTACGTACGGTATGGGCTATAGCCCATGTTCAAAAATGATGAAAAAAGAGGTTAATTTTTTTTTTCAAATTAAAAAAAAACGATGGGCTATAACCCATGTTTTTTTTTTTCAAATCCTCAAAAATTATGAAAAACTGTGTGCTATAGTATGCCATATGGTATGGGCCATAGCCCATGGTCAATAATGATGAAAAACGAGGTTAATTCTTTTTTTCAAAAATTCAAAAAACGATGGGCTATAACCCATGTTTTTTTTTTTATTCATTTTTTTTAAATCCTCAAAAATGATGGAAAAACTGCGTGCTATAGTATGCCGTACGGTATGGGCTATAGCCCATGGTCAAAAATGATGAAAAACGAGGATAAAAACAAATTAAAATATTAAAAAAACGATGGGCTATAACCCATGTTTTTTTTTCGTTTTTTTTAAATCCTCAAAAATGATGAAAAACTGCGTGCTATAGTATGCTGTATGGTATGGGCTATAGCCCATGGTCAAAAATGATGAAAAACGAGGATAAGAAAATATTCAAATATTCAAAAAACGATGGGCTATACCCATGTTTTTTATTTTTTTCAAATCCTCAAAAATGATGAAAAACGGCGTGCTATAGTATGCCGTACGGTATGGGCTATAGCCCATGGTCAAAAATGATGAAAAACGAGGATAAAAACAAATTAAAATATTAAAAAAACGATGGGCTATAACCCATGTTTTTTTTTTTATCCTCAAAAATGATGAAAAACGGCGTGCTATAAGTATGCCGTACGATATGGGCTATAGCCCATGGTCCAAAATGATGAAAAACGAGGATTCCTTTTTTTTTCAAAAAACTATGGGCTATAAACATAGAGTATTAAAAGGATAGAGATTGAACTGGCGCGAAGCTCCGCCCCCTCCGCTATTCATGTCAGTGGAAGTTGCTCAGTGGCGTTTTGAAGCACCCGGAGGCTGCCGGAAGGACCGTCTATTTCCACATTTTTTCGCTGATTCAGCATTTGGACACCAAATTGGTCCAAATGCGTAAGTGCAGCTGGGCTTTAACATTGGGCGCTCGGTTGCACAGGGTTTCCTCGTCAAGAATCCACGGGTCTGCCTGCAGTCCTTCCTCTTACCACTAGGGCCCAGCGCTTCAACATTGGAGTGCATAGCTGGCCCCTTGGCTATAACCCATCTTTCTTTTTTTTCAAATCCTCAAAAATGATGAAAAACGGCATGCTATAGTATGCCGTACGATATGGGCTATAGCCCATTTTCCAAAATGATGATAAACGAGGATTAAAAAAAAAATCAAAATTTCAAAAAACGATGGGCTATAACCCATCGTTTATTTCATTTTTTTCAAATCCTCAAAAATGATGAAAAACGGCGTGCTATAGTATGCCGTACGATATGGCCTATATAGCCCATGGTCCAAAATGATGATGTTCTCTCTACCGCAACATACTTAAAAGTATAGCGGTGTATGACTATGAGAATGGGTGTTGCGGAGGATGAGAAACATAAGCATGTTTTGCTAACAGAGAAACCTACATACTGTACTTACACCTAGCAACCCCATTCTAGCCTACTTAGGTTCATCTTACGGTGGACATGTTTGCCTGAAAAGGAATATTTGAAATGTTTCATAGTTTTAGAAATATAGTGCTTTCAAATTTGAGAAATTTATAATGAGGCTTAATGGCAGTTATTTGCACATCAAAAAAATCACTTACACCTAGAAACTCCATTCAAACTTAAATCTTTTGATCTTACAGTAAACATGTTTGCCTGAAAATTAATCTTTGAAATGTTTCATAGTTTTAGAAATAGTACTTTAAAATTTGAGAAATGTAATTATAATGGGTCAAATAAATAACTCAAATCATGAAAAACTACATACTATATGACGACGAAAACCATTTTATTTGATCATGAAGTCATGAAAAACGACATACTAGGCTATATAGTATGTTGTAGAAAACCCTGAAAAACGGCATACTATAGTATGTTGTATGTTTTTCATGGTTTTCAACGATAAAACTAAATAAAATAATGAAAAACGACATACTATAGTATTTTATTTCATAAACGAAAACACAATTTCATATTTTATTTAATTAAAAAAAGAAAATCATGATAAACAACAGACTGTATGTCATTTTTCATGGTTTTCGATAAAAGCAGAAATGATGAAAACCATGAAAATGGTTTGACGTTCATCATTTGATGATAAAAGAAAGAATCCCACCCGTGTGAATTGAGGGGCACTCTTTTCATCGTACAGCATCACATTCTGGCCAATAACAATTAGCGTCCTAACTTTTCTGTCCTCACTTTTTATCCTCAATACGTAGATTGCTCAGCAAATCAAATCATCGATATGGGGTGATCTGCCAATCAAATCATCGCCATGGGGTACACACAAACACACAAAGCTGAAAAATGATGCAAAATATGAAAAACGACATTGTAGTCGAAAACCATGAAAAAAGGCAAATTATATATGTCGTTTTACATGATTCTTTTTTTATCATCATCTATTCTGCATTTTCCTTTTAATACTCCTACTGACAATGACAACAACAAATATGCCTGAGAGCAATACTATATCTTACTGTAAACAACATCAAGGATAGGATCAAACGGGAAGAAAAAATATTTATAAATAGCGCATGACTGTGCGCTTGTGTAGAAACCTATAGACCGATTCACAGAGGGGTGCCCTGGGCGCGGCCATTACTGAGGTGTAATCCATGGAGCAGGTGCTCCATAGGCCAGGTGTAGCTAATCAGTGCTGCTGCACTCAATGGTACACCTCAGTAATGGCCGCACCCAGGAAACCCTCTGTGAATCGGTCTATAGGGAAAACCGAAATTGAATTATTTTAATGGGTATGGTCCAGTACTCAAGCATGTTCGGTTCGATATCCGGTACCCAAGCATGTTCGGTTGGGTACCTGCTTGGTCTCGAGTTTGGGGACCCACCCCTACTCGCAATGTACCACACTGTACTGTATTCGTACTTTGCACTGTACTGTTTACACGGCCACGCCACCCAACAGTGCCACCCCAGGGCACATAACGCTACTGCAGCTGTCTGTGATGAAATGGACACATATGGCGGACATACACAGGGACACATATTAGGAGGTAGTTGGAGCGGCTAGGCACCGCTCAAAATACACTTTTATGCAGTTTTTCATGGTTTTCATAATTACTCGTCGAAAACCATGAAAAATTACATAATATAGTATGTCGATTTTCAAAAAGACTATAGTATGTATGTCGTCGAAAACCATGAAAACAAAACGCATGCAAACAACAGTATATACAATTCCTACATTGTTTGAATCATAACTCTAGATTTGACTGGGTAGGTCATGTATTTTAGAATCCAGAATCAATGGCCAAACTACAGATGTAGGGGTGCACAGATATATCGGTATTGGTATAAATTGACATTCACCGATGGCAGTAGCCGATACTTATCGGGTTGTTTGGAAGCATACATTTTGTGCTGCCTATGTTGGTGTGTGTTGTTTATCTGCAATCTACCAAGCTGCAGATTATGAAAAGTCATTTTTTTTAATAATAAAGATGAATTTGTTTCCCTATTGCTACTTCCCTAGTTTATTACCGTCTCTACAGTAGTGACAATTTGTCAGTGTGTCTGTCATACATTAGCCTGGGGTCCACCTATGCTTTCTATGGCATAGGCAGCTCCCGGCCGGATCCGCCGGGAGAATCTAGACACAGCTGCGCGACATGAGACTGATTAATTAGAGCGACAGAGAGAGAGAGGAGTGTGTGTGTGTGTGTGTACATGTGTGCGTGTGTGCGTCAATTTAACAAAGATGCAGACAATCCGAAATCAGCAGAGAGTGATCGACGTTTGCGCTACTCTATGCCGAATTGAAGTGGACTCGGACCCAGACTTTTTTTTTCCTCCCTGGAAATAAAAACGTCTGGGTTTCCGAGGCTAGTCATACAGAGGCAAAGAACCTCAACTGTCTGAGTAACAAAACTTCAAAGTTTATCCAGTTGTTGGCACAGAAATGGATTGATTACCGTTCATATAAATGTTAGGTTTAAGAGTTTATTTAACTCTATAGGGCATCATCTTTCACCCCGGCACAAAGGAGCACTCGGCGCAGTGCAACTGTCATTGCCATTTTCCAACCGAGTTGTAACTTTCACGCCTTACTGTTAAAAAGCAGACTGCCAACTGGCGGGAGCTCATCGTGTCCATTCTCCTCTTTTAATTCATCCCTCTCTCGTGTTCCATTAATGTCCTTCACTTCCTCATTTCTTCTTCCTCGCCACCGTCGTCCATCCGTCGTCTTCCTCCTGCATTGGGGGCGGAGCTGGACATGAGCTGGAGGAGGCGCTGGAGCCAACGGAGGACGTGGGTGGGGCTTCACATTCCATCAGCTGGAAGAGAAGAGGATGTGGAGGTCAATTATAGTACAATGTCATTAAGACCATTCTACAAACGCCTTCTAAACCAGTAGTTCTCACACTTTCAAGATGTTTAAAAAATAGCAGATGTGCAACCTTGCTGCGCGGCACAAAGTGTACATCCTTGTACATCTATTTTTGAACAGTCAACGCTAAAATCAAAAATGACGTAAGATGATCTGACAAATCTATCTGACAGATAAATACATCTTGAACACATTCAGTTTGCTGCATCATTTCATGAGGCAGGCTGTACAGGATTAATACTGAAAGGTTGTCCACTCTGTAACTGTTGACCGACTGACCTCTGGCTCTTCATCACTACTCTCCTCTTTCTCTGCTGTGACCTTTGCCCTCCCACAGATGTTCTTTTTGGCTGTCAGTTTGTCCAGTGTCTGTCTCACAACGTCCAAGGCCCCCCGTTTGTAGTCCGCAAACAACTGACACAGAGAGACAGCCACCTACCGACGAGAGACAGGTTACCATAACTGTATATATAAACGTCCATAATTACATTTTAAAACAATTATATACAAACTCATTTGACAGATACACACATTTCATAGAATAAAACAAAGACTTGAAAACATCGCTTTCCAGTTGGAAATCTCGGAAATCACAAAGCTACAAGACACTTAATTATACGTACTCAGAGAGCTAAAAAGTGAAGCAGACAAAGACTACATGACCACATCCACAACCTGTGACTTTAACAATATGAATGTGACTAGACAGTATGAGAGTATGAGTGCATCTACAGACTGTATTTTTAATCTATGTACTTCTGTGCAAAATGTGCATGTGTGTTGGTGTGTGTTGATTGTTTTTTATGCGAGTGGGAGGGTGTTGCGTGTACTGTACAGTACTATGATGTGTGTGTGTGTGTGTGTGTGTGTGTGTGTGCAGCGGTGTGTACCTGAGGCAAACTCGCATCATCCACAACAGTATCAAACTCCTGGTCCATCATAGTAGCCAGGAAGTCCTCTATCTCCCCCTGCTGGAGGTCAGCTGGGATTACCACACATGCACAGGTACAAAAACAGGTTAATTTGGCTGGCTACCATACCATGACAACACTGTAATCTGGGTTCTATGTTCAGAGAAGTTCAGCATGTTTTCTTCACAAAGACAATCTGTAATCTGCAAATATGGAATTTGTACACTCAGATAACAGACCCACCAAGGGTCCATTTGGGCCCCTCGTGGGCCCCGAACCAGATGTTCACAAACAGCACAGTTCTCAACCTGTGGGTCGGGACCCCCAGGTGGGATTCCCACTAGCCTGGGATGCATACCATTTTCTGTTTTTATGATCCGGTCAGGAGCAGATGATAATTTACATGTTTTGTAATGTTTTAGTCTGGTTTGTCGTTAACAGGCCGGAAACCCCAAACCGAAATCAGAATTACCCCAAATAATTCCCAGCGATCAAGAGCATCGTAATTTTAGGGCCTACGCAATAAAAGCCTTGATGCCCTGTTTGAATCCGACAGGTTTCTTCGAGTACTTCTTGGAATAGTTTGTTTGGTATATCAATCTTTTATTCCAACTCATAGCAACTGGCGAGACTAAAAACAAACACTCTTAAATTATTATTTTTTTAAAGCAGCAACCGGAAAATGACAATCTAATGCCCTTGTAATACCTCAAAAAGGAAAAGAAAAATTACTTCATCAAAAATAATCAATACAAACCATACCTTAAAAACTGGTCAAACATTGGCCAAATTGTCAAATAATAAGAAAGAGGCTACATTTGTAAAAAAATAAAAAAATAATACAAAATAAAAATAGACAATCTAGCCCAGAACGCTGGCATGGTGGTATGGGCACCCTGGGCTACAATGACAGCCTGACATGGGTACAAATTCCGATTCCGACGACCTTTGATGCATGTCTAACTGTCGCACCCCATCTCTCTCCCCAATTCCTACTGTCCTATCACTAGATACATACAATAAATGTAAAATATAATAGCAGATCTACAAGCTCACAATGATCGCCTATTTTCACAATATTTATCTGTGGAAGAGCCAAATAATATGGAATGCCCCAACTACTACAATTTGAAGTGCTTGTCAGGGTGGGCGGGTCCCCGGTTCAAATAAAGGATAGATACTGGGGTCAAAGCATAGGGGTTAAAGCAGGGGTGCCCATTACGTCGATCGCGGTCGACCAGTCGATCGCAAGCGCTGCGCAGGTAGACCGCTTGGCCCTGCCATGAAAAAAAAAAACAATCCTCGCCTCGGGCAGGCGGCGGCTTTAAAACCCCCCACAATGCAGTGCCTTGTTTTCAAGTGTGGGGAACGTCGGGTCTGTTCTGTTGTTAAACAAACAAATTAAAATGATATCTATCCATCATTGTTCATATAGCAAGATGCGCGCGGCAAAGAAGCCTAAAACATATCACTTCCATGCAGAGTGGGAAGAAGATTATTTTTTCACGATGTCACATTCCAAGTCCAACTGCGTTTGCCTTACTCGAGCCCATCGCTACATTCATGTGCTTCCCATTCAGAAGCTGATGTTGATTCCATTGCCTCGAAAATAGCAACACTTTTTAACATGAACTCTTCTGCGTTGGAGAATGAGATCATGGCACTGCAGGCTGACATACAGTTAAAGTTGCGCGCCCGCGTTGGAGAGTTTTGGATCTTACTCGTGGAGGAAAAGTATCCAAACATCAAGACTTGTGCAGCCTCGCTCACAGCGTTATTTGGCTCCACATATTTATGTGAATCAACGTTTTCCCACATGAAGATAATTAAGTCCAAATATCGTTCCACGTTGACGGACGATCATTTGGAGGCCTGTTTAAGACTAGCTGTCAGCACTGACTGTCCGGATTACGCAGCGCTGACGGACTCCATTCAGTGCAAGGCTGCAAGCAGTCATCTGATTAAAGGGATAGTTCAGATTTCTTTTAACTTAAATTGTATGAAATACTTTCCATTAATATAGTGGTTGCAATTGTATTAATTGATTGCCAGAGTCCTGTGGTGGGAGTTCTGGTCTGGTTGAGTTGAGTGGTGCATTATTCCTTCATGTGATTGTGTATGCTTTTTATGTGTGATATTTTTAATATTTGTAACATTTTATGAGCAATATGTTATTACAAATTGAAATTGATTGACGTTATTACAAAGAGCAACTTTAACAAAAAATCTCTGCTTTGCAATGTGGGGTAACTGAAAAGGTAAATAAATATAATTGAATTTGAAACAATCCTAATGCCTTAATGTTATTTATATTGAGTATTTTAAGCAATGGGATAATATTTTTTTGGTTGGTAGATCACCTTGAGCTGGCAATTTTAAAAGTAGACCTCAAGTCAAAAAAGTGTGGGCACCTCTGGGAGTCTGGGTTAAAGGGTTACCTACCGTTGTCATGGAAATACTGCTGGATGACATCCACCAACCAATCAGCCTTCTGCTGACCGTACACTCCGCCAAACCCATTATCAACAGCAATCTGAAACATGACCAAATATAACACTGGAAGTTTTTTGTTTTGTTTTGTTCTTTTACATTTGTAGGTGATAATGGAAATGGTGATGACATCACATGGGTGGGTCTTTTCATTTTGGTAACAGGATATATCCAAACTAGGGTCTAGTGGGCATGCAGTGGCACTCTGTGTTATTGGCTATTGTTTTTCCAAAATGTAAAAAGAAAAAAGAAAATTATATATCCAGTCATTTTGGAAAATAAACAAAAAGTTGAAGGATAAAAGTCTGATAATGATGGTCACATACTTAGACATTTAACATAATAGACAAAATAATAGCGAATGATAAATTGAAGTTATTGAAGTTACTTATCGGATTATCCTGTAGCCGCAATTTGCAACTCTAGATTTTTTTTAATAATGTGGTTAATCTAGAGTTGCAATACCCTCCATTGACAACGTTTAAGACAAGCAGATCGCAAACGCAAATTGGATGAGTGGGGAGTCAATGGAGGGTATTGCAACTCTAGATTCATCACATTATAAAAAAATCTAGAGTTGCAAATTGCGGCAGAGAGAGAGAGAGAGAGAGAGAGAGAGAGATGTTCATGTAGAGTGAAGTCAGTAGCAACTAGCAAAACAGCAGACAGGTTGTTTGCATTGTTGCCAAGTAGTGGAACACACGCAACCTAAAACAAACCATGCACAGCGGCACTTCAATTACAAACAGGCTAACCAAATAAGCGGATAAAACGGTATGTGTAATGAACTACCTGTAAAACGGGCCAGTTTTCTACAACAGCTCGAACAGCCTCTGTAAACAGTTCACGTGCGTTACTGGGAGCCGCCATGTTGGATCCAGTCATCACCAATAGAAGCAGGATCACTGAGATCCAGACGCAGCCCTGAGCAATCCAATGAAGAGCAGAGCCTGCTCGAACTCGAAGATTAAATAATTTCATACAAATTACCTTATATCTTCTATCATTACTACGGATAAGAAATCGTGTGCACTTTAAATCATAGAAACATCGTAAAGAAAGAGAAATAGAAAAGAAAATCGGTTAGACTCCAGTGTTTACGTTCTACCCCTAGATGTCGCTATAATCCTGCGGTTTAGTAGTTAGTTAGTAGTAGTAGGCCTATAGTAGTAGTAGAACAGTCTAAATCTAAAAAGGTTTACATTCAATATGTAATGTTATCAATAGCCTATAAATATTCCATAGCCTACAGTATAATAATAATAATGAATTGCATTTTTATAGCGCTTTTCCAAGTGCTCAACGCGCTTTAATGGTTAATTCATTCATACATTGGGAGTAAAAGGGACTGCAGACAGAATCAATACACAGATAGATATGTGGATTTAAAGATGTTTGTGGAGAACCACTGATCTGACTGACATTACACACACACACACACGCACACGCACACACACACACACACACACACACACACACACACACACACACACACACACACACACACACACACACACACACACACACACACACAGATTCAAGATTGTGGTTGTTTTGCCTTCAGAACACAAAAGTATTTAATTGACAAATCTGCCTCTAATTGTAGTTTACTGAGAGCCAGGTTGTAAAAAGTGTATATTTTCATTTTCCATGAGACAGCAGGAGGCAAGAAAACAGATGGAAACAGCCCAGAGAGACAAACAGGCAAACAGCAGGACATAATAACAGGACAGATGGAACAGCTCATAAACATTCAAACTATTCAATCACCCAAATGTTTTATAAACTCTTAGACCGTAGAGAAACCAGCATTATATGATAATCATATAATAATCCAAATATTTACTACAAAAGTCACTAGATGTGTTGTAATGTTGTAGCAGTTAACCGGTCCTCCAGTTCCCATGCATTGCAGGCAGAAACTTTGGAGAATCATGTCCAGCGATTCACAGCCTTGGAGGCCGCAGGAGTTTTCTCATGGCTCATCATCCCCTCAGATGTTCTACTAATGTCATTGCTTGCCTCAACAGATTGGTCAGTCACAGTGTAGTTTTACTACTGATGATGGACAATCATTTTAATAACTTGGGCTTGGTTCCAATTCATGGGGACTGGATCCAGGCCTATACAGTTATATATTACAGATACGATGTTGCAATGTAACAGTGGTAATGTTTTAATGCAACAACTAAATTAAAACAGGTAAACACATTAACTCTCTATGGCTCAGTCAACACACACACACACACACACACACACACACACAGAGTATTGTGCAGTTGAATGAAAATATTAGAGCTGTACAAATCCACACACCACAGATAGCAATGAGCAAGAGCATGCTCCGTTTCAGTTATGGCTCATTTTTCATGGGAATAAAAGACATGCAGTTCTGATCACAAGTGTGTCTCTTTTAAACACAACCCTCAATATTTACAGTAACAATAATATACAAAGATTTCTTCTGGGCACGTGCAATGCAGGAACAATACAATAACATCACAATGACATCATTCTGACTAGTTTGGCAAGGTACAATTTCAGTACCATGTCAGTAGTAATTCAGTGCTATATCAATGTCAGTACTATACTGTATAAGCACTATATAACATCAGTACAATATCAGTGCGCACGCACACACGTGTAACGCCCGGGATTCGAACTTGGGTCTCCCGCGTGAAAGTCCAATATCTTAACCACTAGACCAAAGGGATATCCCTATGGACCTGGGGAGATATTAGACTCTTGAGGCCTTCAGGCTGAGGCTCTGAGCCACTCTGCTACACACGGTGCACTCACTGCACTGTAAACACTTCCTCCACAAGAGGTGTTGCTGATCATGTGTGTGTGTGTGTGTGTGTGTGTGTGTGTGTGTGTGTGTGTGTGTGTGTGTGTGTGTGTGTGTGTGTGTGTGTGTGTGTGTGTGTGTGTGTGTGGTCACTGTGGTGTGTTCACACCTGATCCATAAACAGGTTTTGACAGGTGTAAAAAGGATCAGACAGGAGAAAGAATCAATTACAGGCAAGGTGGTTTGTGGAGAAGGGACCAGAGAGAATTAACCGTCATTCACAACATGGAGAATGAACAGGAAGCAACTGCAACAACATACTGTATGTATCATGTAAACAAATTACACTATGGCTATGATCAGACCGGCAGCCCCACACCACAGATTTGTGGTCTATCAAGATTGGAATCAGATCAGTTTTGGAACACATGGAAAGAGTTTTTTTTGCTATCAGGTTTGAAACACAATCCCATGTTATAAAGATCATATTCATATTCCATGCAATGAGCCATTCACAAGATGGAATCAGTTATTAAAAAATTTTATCCGTCAAGATAAATATGACGACGTGCCAGGCTTTGACTATGTTTCCGTAGTGACCACAGATCATATTGCAGTAATCGCACCGTTTGAAAAGCTCCCTCCACAGCACTTCAGTATAATATTATGCTGGTCCCTACTTGTATCATTAGACAGTCAGCAGAACACTTTAGTGTTTGTCAGATGGCCTACTTTTGAGCTGAGCAGGATATAATGGTTCTGGAAATTCTATAACCATTCCACGAAGAAATACTACATCAAAATGAGCATTTACTTACGTGTCATCTATGCTGGAGTGCACCCTATTGCAAAGGGAAATTAAGGACTATTGATCTGCAGCTGATCCTGTAGTTTTCTTTTTATACTGTAGCCAGGCACGTAAGTTTAGCTCACACTTTCTCCAAAACTAAAATGTCTTGTAAAGCAACAGTTAAGAATTGATAGAAAGTGTAGTCAAAATATAGGACAAACTCTTCACATGAGGGGTATGGGACCAGTCAGTGTTAAAGAACAGAGTGGTTATCATAGTAGCTGTGCTTCTCAATAAAAACCAAAATATTTCTTCATTCAATAACATAATTTGCTGTCTGGTTTGATTGGTTCTGTTGTTGAGATCTACTATGCTATATTGTCAGAACTCGACTCTCAGTTGACACGATTTTTGCCTTTGCCTTTTGCAATAATCACATTCTTCTCCATTGCAAAAATTGCAGGTTTTAGTCCAGATCACAGTATGGTATGTAAATAAGCTCCAAAAAGTCCAGTCCTCAATCCATTCGTGTCTCCATCAGTCTCTCCTGACAGGGTGACACGTCAACAGTCAAACTCATCGGGACATCACTGTCTCGTATACCACTGAACAAAGAGTTTTGTTTCCTGATGTGTCATCATCATGTGTATATCTTTTCGCTGATGTGCTCTTAGTGCATGTCCCTGATATGTTCTGGTTTAGATTGTGCTATACTGTAGGCATAATGTAGGTGTAGGACAATGTAGATAATCAATGCGTGTAGTGTTTCAAATGTCTTTGTGCTTAAGTGGATCCAGTTTGATGCTGATACCAGGGTTATGGTTACCGGTAATTGTCTAAATGGACATTTTGTGGTGGTCTGGACAATTTCATTCTCCTTGTATCCTTTTCAGTATCGGTGCACTTTGAAGCGGGCCTCAGATCCATGTCCTGTTCAGGGACCAATGAGGACGGTGCACTGTAGATCCTGACGTAAACAATCAGGTGGAAGCTCCCAGTGGGGAGGTGTGTGTGTGTGTGTGTGTGTGTGTGTGTGTGTGTGTGTGTGTGTGTGTGTGTGTGTGTGTGTGTGTGTGTGTGTGTGTATGAACAATATAATCTCCATGATGATGCCTTCAGGTTCCAGTCATTTGATTGGTGGAGGTTTAGTGACCTGCAGAGATAAGAAAATCCATTGGCTAGATGTTAGGGGTCATGAACAGGGGTTAAATTGGAATTTGTAAGGAGGGGGAACACTAAATCCAAATAGCTTGGAGGGTAGGCCTATAAACAGCCAATAATCGACTACTTATGTAAAGCATAAATTGAGGTCAAATTGAGGTTATTTACAACCCCTTCATTCATTTATTCAACACCGTTCTTCTGCATTACATCAGCAACCCTTTTCCACTTTAAGTACCGGTAGTAAATGGAAAATGGTGCATTTATATAGCGCTTTTATCCAAGGCGCTTTACATAGATTGTGCATTAGGCTACATTCACCCATTCACACACACACATTCATACACCAATAGGAAACCATGCAAATTGCAAGGCACCTGCGTCTTGCTCGAGGGCGCTTTTAACTCTGGGGGAGCCCAGGATCAAACTGGAACGTCACGGTTTTCCCATCCGGCTACTCTACCCCCGAGCCACTGCTGCCATCATAGTCCCCAAGTAGTGGAGAGGCATCAAGAGTAAAGTTGGGAGAGCCGTGGTAGCTTCTCCTCTTTTTGAATACACTCCGGGCAAGGGGGTCCTTGCAAATTGTAGAACCACTATAATAATAAACTTTATTTGTATAGCACTTTTCATACATAAAATGCAGCTCAAAGTGCTTCACAGGGCAGGACACAAAAATAAAATACAATAAAACACAAGTAGTTAAAATGATAGAACAATAGCAGAGAACAAAACCGAATATAAGAACATAAAATAAATAAAAACACATAAAAAAAATAAAACTCAACTAAAAGCAAGGGTGAAGAGGTGAGTCTTGAGTTGAGATTTAAAAATGTCTACAGAGGGTGCGTGTCTGAGCTCGAATGGAAGTTTATTCCAGGCTGTTGGGCCATAGAAGCAAAAAGCTGCCTCACCGTACTTTTTTGTGCACATTCTTTTAGGCACTTCAAGTAGGCCAGCGTTGGAGGACCTGAGGGGGCGGCTAGGGACATATCTAGGTAGGCAGTCACGGAGGTACGGAGGTGCGAGACCATTGAGAGCTTTATAGACAAGTAACAGAATTTTAAAGTCAATCCTGAAAACAACCGGAAGCCAGTGCAGTGATGCCAAAACTGGAGTAATATGTTCTCTCATCTTAGTTCTAGTTAAAACTCTAGCTGCTGCATTTTGGACAAGTTGTAATCTGTCAGTCGTTTTCTTAGGGAGTCCTGAAAAGAGTGCATTGCAGTAGTCAAGCCGAGAAAAAACAAAGGCGTGGATTAGCGTTTTTGCATCGTCCAAGGACAAATAGGATCTGATCCGTGCAATATTTCTAAGGTGAAAAAAAGCAATCTTGGTAACATGATTAATGTGTGAATTAAAATTCAATTCAGAATCAATAATAACCCCCAGGTTCTTTACTGTACTGTTACTTTCTACAGTCAGGTTGCCAAGTCTGCTAATTATTGATTATTTTTGCTCGCTAGAACCGATTATGAGAACTTCTGTCTTATCCTCATTTAGTTTGAGAAAGTTCTCACTCATCCAACATTTGATGCTAGACAGACAGGTCAACAGCGGGTCTAAAGCACAGGGATCGTCTGGGGCCACAGCAAGATATAGTTGGGTATCATCAGCATAGAAATGAAAATTGACTCCGTGATTGGTAATGAGTTCGCCCAATGGCAGAATGTACAAGGAGAACAGCAGAGGACCAAGAATCGAGCCCTGTGGAACACCAGAACTGATGTTGTGTTTGTCTGAGTCAAACTCGGCTAGATTGACAAAGTAACTTCTGTTCGAAAGGTAGGAGGAGAACCAGGACAGGGCCGTACCAGACAGGCCTATCCAGTGCTCCAGACGCTGTATTAAAATTGAATGATCAATCGTGTCAAATGCAGCCGTTAAATCTAGCAGTAGGAGAACGGATACATGTTTCTTGTCAGCAGACACCCTAAGATCATTCATTACTTTTACAAGGGCAGTTTCTGTGCTATGATTTTTCCTAAAGCCAGATTGGAATTTGTTGTGCACATCATTGCTCTGTAGAAATACATCCAATTGATGAGAGATGCATTTCTCCAAAACCTTGCCCAGAAAGGGCAGATTCGAAATGGGTCGATAGTTACCCAAAACAGAGGGATCCAGATTATGTTTCTTTAGTAGGGGCCTGACTACGGCCGTCTTCAGTGAGTCTGGGAAGACGCCTGTCTGTAGAGAGCTGTTTACAATTTTTAGGATATCTCCAATCACACTGTCTAAGACCTCTTTGAGAAAGGTGGTGGGAATTGTATCCAATGAACAGGAGGCTAGCCTAGTTGAACTCATAATAAGCCATATTGTCGTGGTAAATCACGACAAATCATACATATTCTGAACAAATAAAACCTGGAGACTTGACATTCGGTAATCTTTGGGTCTTATGATCAAAATAAGTAAATTATGGTGTAATCTAAAAATTTCCACGGCCACATTTGTCATTGTTAACAATAGATGACAGCGTCTCATGTACCCTACACATATGTAGAGCTCTTATATTTTGCTTTGTTTTTTCGTTTGTTTTGTTAAAGCTAGTTTGATTCACTTAAACCCGATTTCCACTACAATGGCCGCACACCACTCCACCCCACACCGCCCACTTGTACCACCGTTTCCACTGCAAGGAATGGGCTAAGTGGTGTCAAAGTGGTACTAAATGAGTGCCTAAAAAGTACTACAGGGTGGGTCTGAGCTAGGCTAAGACTACACTTCAAATAATGCCTGACCACTCACTGACGTTTTATTTAGACCAGGATCATCGTTACTGTAATGCATTACAATTGATTATATTTATAGAATAGAATCTATTTTAGTGTATTATAATTATCATAGTTGTAATACATTATAATACTTTATATTGTATTATAATCAGTTATAATCCATATAGTGTATTATCATATTGTAATACATCTTAATACTTTATATTGAATTATAATTAGTTATCTGGGGTACTGCGACGGGGTACTTTATCTTATTTTGGGTGGGAACCCCTTTTGGTGTTAGCATTATGTCATGCTTTAGCTATTGAAAAATAGCAGATCTACAAGCTCATAGCGCGCCACCGAGTGGCGCGCTACGAGCTTGTAGGTCTGCTATTTAAAAAAAAATCTAAGAACGACTTCAGAAAACTGTCAGGTTGTAGAAGACATTTTTAGAATCTGATCTCAGGTCAAAATTGGTTATTTGAATGGAAACGGTAGATAAGTTGATGTGGTGTGGGGTGGTGTGGTGTGGTGTGGTGTGGTGCCGTGAGGTGTGGTGCTGATGCTGCAGTCGAAATCGGGCTTACTGAGGTGAAACAAACTAGCTTTTTAACTAGAATGCATGAAAAAAACAAGGAGAGCCCCTTTCTAGACTGTCGTGGCTGTGATATTACTGACGTGTCGATGAACTGCACTGGAAAATGCATTAGAATGAAGGACACATTGATACATGAGAAGATAAGATACAGTAAGAGAAGGCAAGGCCAGTTATAGATATCCTGTTTTAGGAGACCAGATAAGATATCGATAGAAACCTCTAAGCCTAAGCGAGAATGGATCATCACCTACATCCACAGGAAGTATCCATCCCATAATAAATGGTTTCTGTGCAACTCTGGCAGCTGACGGTCAAAGGTCAAAATTCTACAATATCACAAATTAATAATTCATAGACACACATGTGCTGTGTACTGATTAAATCAATCAAATGTTTACTGTCCGGACGAGGAGATTCTAACCATTTAAGATAATTTCCATCCATTCCAAATAATCTGATATTGGAGTTCAAAATGTCACCATACAATGTTTTACAGAACACCAGCGCCAGCTGCCCATGATAAATCCTCTTTTGTATGAAAAAGACAGATGAATGAAAAGGAGGTGTTTCCTACTGGGATATAAAATATATTCATATATAATCAACCTGTGCCGCTTTAATCTTTGTATTGGATATTTATGAACCTCACAGGAGAAGCTTCAGTAGGCCTAAACTTGCTTTCCATCTTCACACACCCTGTCACCACCCTAGGGGCTTGTGTGCCATGTCATTTTGCCTTGTTTGCTACAGAGCTTAACATGGACAAAGAAAAAACACTTAGAATTCAGCAGCAGCATAATAGATAAGATGACATAGCTCCAAACAGAGTCGGTGCCAGCTGAACCAAATGAATGAAGTTACTTTACAGAGACTGAGAGTAATAGAAAACCGAAATGACCCGAGGCGATCTAAAGGTTATATGAGCTAATGAATGAGGCTTTTGAAACATGAATATACTGTCAAATGTTTAATTAAAAGGCAAAGAGAGGACAATAAGAGATACACTCTAAAGCAGCGGGCCTCAGAGCACAATCCAAGTGAGCCGCAGAGGTGCTGCCCAAATTTCAATTTAGCAGACAATTTACAGTCATAGCTTAATCAAAGGTTGCTTATCAGAAGCACATATCGTGCCATTAAGTATTATTAACAAGCTTACAACGATGATTTGCAGGCCTGTCATATAGTGCTGGTCAGCAGCTAGACTGTGGGTACATTTCTAAATGCAATGGAAACACTCGGGAAACTATTCAATCTAAATGTAGACAAACCTAATAAAAATATATAATTGAGAGCATATCCAGATTAAGGTCTTGTGACTTTCATGGTGGTGGAAATACTCATACATGCATTCATCATCTCAAGAATGGATTACTGCAGGAGTATATCCTCCGTGGCATATTCAACAAGATCCTACATCAATTACAATACATCCAGAACTCTATCGCCCAGTTGTTCACCCACTCCACCGTAGACCATTTCAGTCACACCGCGCTGCAATAATAAATGTGCATACTTTATGAGTGCTCCAGCATTTGAAGTGCACAGGTAGAAAGCTTTGCATATATAATGTTTCTGTCCTAGATGAAAGACTGGAATTTAAACTAACCACTGCGCGTCAACTGGACTTTACTTGCCTCCCATCAGATCAGAGTTCGATCTCCACCTACCAACATGTTTGGTGACTAAATTCAATGTATGGGCTATAAAATAAATCCTGATAGGATTGGACTAAAGTTTAGTTTTTGCCAGATCAGATCAGCTCATAAATGTCTCCTGCCTGCCAGGATTTGATGCAACATGTTAGTAGTTACACAGAATAGAATAGGACAGATACCTCTAGTTTGGTGTTTCATTGCGATCGGTCTGGTTCAATCTTTGTCTCTCCGTTCTGTTTGTCGCTTATAGACTTGGTGGATATACTGGCGGCTGCCTGGGCTACTCCCTGGAGAGAGACGAGGACAGGACAGGACAGGACAGGACAGGACAGGACAGGACAGGACAGGACAGGACAGGACAGGACAGGACAGGACAGGACAGGACAGGACAGGACAGGACAGGACAGGACAGGACAGGACAGGACAGGACAGGACAGGAGGAAGAGATGGAGAAGAAGAAGAAGCAGAGAGATGGGGAGAAGGTTAGATCGTAGTCTATTCTAATAGCAATGCAGTTACCGGTTTGATTAATACACATTTTAATAAAGAGTATTTTATGTCACTCGCCAGCACAGTCGCGAAGAAAGATCTGTATCTGTATTTTTCTCGTTTTGTTGTCTTGTAGTTTTTCAGTATGTCTTGTTTAAATAATAATAATCATAATAAGAATCATAAACATTATAATCATAATCATAATCATACTCATAAAAATTAGTGAGATTGTGATACTGATGTGATAATGTGTACATTGTCAATAAACATATCTTAAAAAACAAACAAAAAAATACCCAGCATCAGCCAGGGTAAAGACTCATACATAATCCAGACTATGAATAGGCCTTAAGCGGTAAGCACAAGGGGGTTTCCCCGCGTCTCAAGCCTATTTTAGGCTGGTCCGGTGCATCTCAGGAGCAGTACTGGAACCCTGAGGTAGAAGGAAGGCACTGGAGCAGACTCGGACAGTTATAGCCTTTATTTAGCAGGGTGGTGCACGTCCCGAGTCTGCCCCAGTGTCTTCCTTCTACCACCAGCCAGGGTGCCTGCACGTTTTAATTAAACACCCGCTTCAAATGTTATCAGCCACAGCAGCTGTAATCTTTACTTCTTACGTTACATACTTACTTACTTAATCAGCATCATTGATAACACCCAACAAGCGTTAAACTTGCATTTCCCCATTGCTGAGCCAGCACGGTTTGCTTGCAACGTTGTGTTTTTTAGTTTTTACGTCTCCGCATTGAAGCCCTAATCAGCCCTTAAATCGGAACTTCTTTTGAGTTAAAATGCAGATCACAGCCACATAAGACCTCTTTCGCATTTGTTATATGGGATTAATTAATTCTGTACTCGCCTTGACTTCTAAGTCTCAGTGCATTATCCATCACTACAACGGACAGGAAGGGGGCAAGAGTGTCACCCTGTAGGACCTTAGAGTATATATGAATAGAGTTCTCCTTCCATCCACTTGCATTAAGTTGCTCAAAAGCGCATGACGCGATTTCACTCCTCCTTCCGGGTAGGAACAGATTGCATTCTGGGATGGATTTGCCCCAAACACATGAACGCGCTGCCGTTGAACGTGCACGAACGCGCACGAACGCGCACAAGCGTGCTGCCGTCGTGAACGTGCACAATGATAGTCAACGGACCAGCGCGTTCATGTGTTTGGGGCCAGGCTGCAATACCTTCATTCGGCCACTATGTCCATTTCGCCTCAGGGTTTCCGCTGGGTGCCTTCTCTATTCATATATACTCTAAGTGTAGGACGCCTGCTAGAATCTCAAATTCTTTGGTGTCACCGTGACAGGTTTGGACCTTTGCTCGAGTCTGGCTGTAGCTTGACTCTATCATCTGGACCAACTTTTCTGGAACTCCATAGGCACGTAGAATACTCGACCTCGACTATGTAGATCGCCCTAATCTCGGATACAGTCGAGAAAGGAAGGGAGCTACTACTGGCAGTAGAAAAGGAGTGCAGGAAGATCGGGCCTCAAGCTCAATGCCAAGAAAACAAAGGTAATGACAGTCAACAACGAGGACAAAACCTTTGCCACTGCAGACTGGACGGTGCTCGAGCGAGTCAAGGACTGCAAGTATCTCGGGGCCTGGACTGCCTCAACTGAATAGGATGTGAAGGTTCGTAGAGCACTTGCCTGGAAAGCCTTGAGGCAAGTAAATTGACCCTATGGGAGCCAACCCAGGGCAAAGCCAGGAGGGGAAAGAAGCGTACCACCTATGTAGACGTGCTGCGGTGCGACAGCTTGGCTGACAACACTGAAGAGCTGAAGAACCTTATGTTGGATAGGAAATTGTGGAGGGCAGCGATCTAGGAATCCCGAGTTGGTATTGGCTAGACCTCACTCTCGCAGCAACTAACTAACATTCATTCTGCCCCAGATCAAATTTTATGTCCTATAACTTAACTAACATACATTTTAAGCCTTTAAGGCCTTGCATTTCACAAATGAAAGGCAAAAGTTGTGTATAGTTGCGACTGTTCCCTGATGAAGGCTTAACCGCCGAAACGTTGGATATTCCTGTCTTACCTGCTGTCCTAATAAATATTGGTACTCTAGCGATTGGTGTGTGCGGCCACCTTCTTGTTTATTCTAGATCTCCTCTATAGTTGCGACTGTTGGTCACAGATTACTATGAAAACCCTAACTGATCAGGCCTGAGGACCGGCCCGGCCCGACTAATTAGCATAGATTTTAACATCGGGTCGGGTCGTGTTTGGGCAGAATTTGAGAACTCTACACAGAGTAAAAGTGAAACGCCAGTCAGCAGTGGCACCATCTTCATAATAGATAAGTACACAAACAGACAGAACAGAACTATTATTAATTTTGTATTATTATAAAAAAATGCAATGTATATTTTCTATTTTCTTTTCTACTGATCTACTGATTAGCATACAATTTACAATTTAGGCCCGGCCCGGCCCTAAAACGTCAGGTCGGGCCTGGGCCCGTTCGGGGCAGAGTCTGAGAACTGTGAGTGGGGGGTATACATGCCATGGCTGGTGATACCTTAAAGCTCCGCTTCCTTTTCTGAACATTCTGTTCGGGGAGAAACAGGATGACGTAAACCTTGGGCATATAGAGCATCCCCAACGACACGGACGCACTCAGAGACATGGACACGGTCAGAGTGGTCGTCTGGATAAACATCTGGAGAGAGACAGACGGATAGAGAGACAGACAGACAGACAGACATGTAGACAGAGACAGAGAGGTAGACAGACATAGACATTGTCAGTGTGTCTCTCCGAATCAACATCTATTGAGAAATGGACAGAATGGAGGTACAAAAAGAGCAGAGAAGAGATGAAAAGAAGAGAGATGAAAAGAGCAGAGGAGAAAAGAGGAGATGATTATAAGCAGTGTGCACACACACACACACACACACACACACACACACACCGTTCTCAAAATGTTATTTAAAAGTTGTAATAGGCATAGTCGCTTTGGCAACGTCGTTCTAAACATTTATGCCATTAAAACTCCTGAATTGAAAACCGAACAGCGGAAAAGAAACGACGGGGCTGCAGTGTATCTGTCAGCCTGCAGGTTATTCCGTAACTCCGACACACAATAGACTAGTAATCAGTTACCATGGAGATGGTGGGGGGGGCTGAGAGGAGAATAGAACGGAGAAGAGGAGAGCATTGGTAAATCTATTTAACCCATTCTGGAACCTTTTGGTGTTTTAACTATAAGCATTATGTTATGCTTTAGCTATTTAAAAATAGCAGATCTACAAGCTCATAGCGCGCCACCGAGTGGCGCGCTACGAGCTTGTAGGTCTGCTATTTTTGAAGAAAAAAAAACGTAAAAATGCGGCACAAATCTTTGAATATATATTCTTTCAGAGCGAACTTTCTTTTTATTTCGACGTCAGGCCAAAGGTTTATAGCCTGGAGGATTATTGTCAGTCTAGCACAGGGGTTCTCAACGGGAAATGCTTTGGCCATGTCTCGCAACAAAGTGAGAGACTCCACTCTCGTCCTTCACTCCCGCCTTAGTCCTTAGAATGGGACTTTCAGTCCAACCTGCATCTAATCCTCTCCTAATGCTCACATTTCTGCCGACTCCCTCCTTGTCCGGGATGCTGTATGTCTCTTATGCTTATGAATTGAGCTGTTTGACATGCATTCATGCACACTAAATAGTATGAATGTGAAAATAAAGGTATCTCGTCCAGACACTCATTCATGCAGCTACGCACTGTCACGTTAATGCTTTTAGGATGTGAGCAGACCAGAGTTTTGTCTGTTCTCAAACATCCCTTTGAAGTCTGTGACACAGCACAGCTTTTATAGACACCCCATCTCCCATACAACTTACATCCCATCGGAGACAGAGGCGGTCTGTCTAACAACAAAACAGATAGTCAACATTTCCGGGCGTGTGGATGAGAACAGGCCGTTTCACACTGCAAGCGTCTTAGGGAGCTTATTCTCTCCGGTCTCTCCAAAAATAAATTACCATTTGGGATGCGAACGATTTTGCTGCACATACTCCAGTGAGCTCTCCTCACAAGCAGGTGAGCCAGTTTGGATACAACAGCAGTGAACACACAGAAATCATGTGTTTGGGGACTGGGAGGAATAAATTGGCATAATGACTAAATTGGGGAGAAAGGGGGCTTAAAAAGAGAGATAGTTTAACCCATTTTGGGCTATTGAAAAATTGAGTGGTGCAACTCCCCCCCCCCCCCCCTCCCCCTCCCCCTCCCCCGACCTCTCTCTCTCTCTCATTAGCAGGCAACAGTGCAGCACTATCCCTCTCTTTGTTTTTGGCACAACAGCGCCCCTACTGGTACTATATAGTCATTATACTGGTGCTCATTAACGTCACATAGGTAGGTGAACAACACACGGACACGGACATTGCTGTTCCTTGGAGTGGTTGCACCACCACCACTCAAAAATAGCAGATCTACAAGCTCATAGCTTGTAGGTCTGCTATTTTTGAAAAATCGAAGAACCATTGACATAGAAACATAGCTTTTTCAGAAAACTATCAGGATGTAGAAGACATTTTTAGAATCTGATCTCAGGTCAAAATGGGTTAAGTTAGTTAGTGTTGGTTTCGGTTAAGCCCAAACCACACCAATGGGTCGCCAAACAGTTGTGAGTAGATGCATGTCATTGTCGACCCATTGGTGTGGTTTGGGCCATTGAATTGAACCAGTTGAATCACCTGGGTCGACTTGGGTCGACGTGCAACAGGGCATATCACACCGCTGGGACGAACACTAAAACCGCCTCGTCCCGTCTCGACCCTTTGGGCTTTAGTGACATTTTAATTTACATCACAGTGTACAGTTAGTTTCGTTACTTTTGTACACTCTCAAAGTAAAATTATCCCTGATTAGGCATGTAACGATTCACTCAACTCACGATACAATTCGTATCACAATATGAGGTTTACGATACGACTTTTCACGATATTAAAAAAAAATATATAATATATATATATTTTTAATATTATTTTAAAGAAAAAATACATAATTTTATATAATTTATCTTCCCCCCTGAGATATTTTATTTAACTACATTGCAAAAGAAGTAGCATTACTTTTGACAGTGCAGAAACATAAGTGCCTTCCTTGATGAGCATCAACGACCATCATCACCTGGGCACAGACACACACAGCTCCCCTCTACAGTGCTCTACTACTGAAAGTGACTCTCATTTCTCTATTCAAGCATATATTCAAGCACTTGAATATGATGGAATATTATGACTAAAGCTCACATTTCACATCACACACTAGCCCCCCTTAAAAAAAACAACCACCTCACCTTCTCTGTGGACTGAGCCGTACCAAAGAAGATGGGCACGAAGGCCAGCCAGATGATGCAGGTGGTGTACATAGTGAAGCCAATGGGTTTGGCTTCGTTAAATGTCTCCGGGACTCCTCGACTCTTCACCGCGTACACTGTGCACGTTACCTAGCAACAACAGCACACGTTCCTCAAACACACATACACACGTCCATCAAACGATACTGAACCAATACCAATATCAATATCTGGTGGAAAAACTGTCATTTGTTGCACGACTACTGTATTAATATCATCATCTCAATTGATATATTATATTATAATATATATACATTACTATGACTACTATTGCTGTAGTATTAACATAACAAATTCTAAACTCTCCATTACAACTATCTGTTGTAGTTTTTAGAACAAGTTATAATCTCACCGTATTCATTATTCTGTAGATTATATAACAAGTTATAATTTCTCTAACTGAACTATTCTGCGACCTGTTAGAATACAGTTATTTCACCAGCACTAGTCTGTAGATTGTACCAAACGTTATAGTCTCACCATCAGAACTATGCTGTAGCTCAGACAGCAGATTAATGACAGGTCAGACATGTCACATTTCAACACTCCTCTGGCAAACTCTGGGTTGGGTGGTCGCTGCTCCTCGTAGTCTACGGTGGCGTGGGGTGGAACTACAGCAAACCAGACAAACACACCGAGAACCTAAAACACAGGACACAACGAAACACAAGCATACACACAGAGAGAGAGAGATAGTGTGGTAGAGGATCCATTAACAACAGAAATACAATTGTGCGTGTGTGCAGCCTACTGTACTACTAGTACAGTACGTGCTGTGTACTGTATAGTGTGTGCTCGCGCGCGTGCGTGCGTGTGTGCGTGCGTGCACGAATGACTGAAATAGCAGAGATAGAAGGAAAAGAGAAGGTAGAGTCAGAGAGAGAGCGAGAGAGAGGGGGGTTGGGTATGGGGGGGGGGGGGGGGTGTTGCAATATACATGATAGTTAATAAATAATAAAATTTATTTTATTTATAATTTGATGTATTTTATTATAATGAAAAAGAACAAACACTGTCTTCAAATGCAGTGAAAAAACTTTAGCCTTCGGCTTATAAAATAATAATAATAATATGTATTTTATTATATTAATAATAAAATACATGATAGTTAATAACATTATATGTCAGTCAGACAAACAGATGGTCACCTTATAGGCATACATTCATGGGTTTGATCATTAGTTAAGGTAGTTCTCTTAGTGCAGTTTTACCTGTACTGATATTAGTATGAATGTGATGACGAGTTGAGAGGTCGGACTGATGAACTTTGGAGGAGTGACAGACTTCTTCCCCTGTTCGAAGATTCTGTAGATTCTGTTGGTTTTGGTCAACATGGCCGAGTAGGTGATGGCCATGCCAAGACCCAACAGCAGCCTCCTGAATGCACAGATCACAGCACCGGGCTCAGCGATCATCAGGAACGTTATCAGGTAGATTAGAAAGATACCTATGGGGGGAGGGAGAAAGAGAGAGAGAGAGAGAGAGAATGATTAAGTCTGATTTATGTACTTAAAATTTTCTGTCTGTCTGTCTGTCTGTCTGTCTGTCTGTCTGTCTGTCTGTCTGTCTGTCTGTCTGTCTGTCTGTCTGTCCGTCTGAAATTAATTTGGAGTAACACTTTTTTTTTTCAAGTTGAAGTCTATTTGTCTGGAGGCTGGATTTATAGTAGTCAGAGTTGGAGCAAGTGTCAGATGTTCTGGAAGTTTGTTCCAACTATGCGAAACAGAATAGCTAATGCTGTGTCGCCCTCAACTCTGGGAACAGTTAGTAGACTGGTCCCAAGCGTCCTGAGATTTCTCAAGGGTTCATAATGTAAGTCAGTGATTTGAAGATGAGCAGCAATATTTTATTCACTAGAAGTGGAGCGTGTAGAGATCTGAGAATTAAGTGTTATGCATTCAGCTTTCTTAGGCCTTGTTAGAACTCTAGCTGCTGCATTCTGGATGACATTACTGTCTGTAGTCTGACTTACTAATTTAGTAAGTCAAGACAAAGGAAGGTTTTTGGGGAAAAGAAAGAAAGAAAAGTTCATGCAAATTTTACATCTGTCTAAAAATGAAACAATGTTTCCTTTCCCAGAAAAAGGGGAAAGATAAATCTGTTTAAAATAGTTAGATGCGTGCCAGAGGTAGCATGATACAGTACATGGTCATGTACAGTATATCCATACACCAAATAGTTTTTAAAGCATGAAAGTGATGGGAAAACAACCCGGTTAAGGAAGTAACTCTCAAAATAACACTTTTGGCCCCAGTCCTTACTTCACACTTACATCCCACTTACACAAGTTACACTTACATGTACACATTTGACCTTGTAGTTGGAGGAACACATACTGTATCATCTTGATCTCCTACAACAACATTTTGTTGTTGTACAGTAATGCTGAAATGAAGTAAAAATTTACAGTTGCCGGGGCGACAGTGCCATTTGTCAAATAGACTAGTAGGCTATTATTGTAGGCCTACTTATATACCGGTACTTATATTTCTGGGAAGAACACTACTATTATTAAATCACTTTTTTAAGCTTATATTTATTTATTTTTACTTCCGTGGATATCACCTTAACCCATTTAGACCCGACGTCGAAATTTAAAAAAATGCTACTATTCAATAGCTAAAGTGTAACATAATGCTTAAAACACCAAAAGTTAAATCCAAACATATGCCGCAAATGTGGTGACGTCAACTTCTTTCAGTACTTTCAGAACTGAACAGTTCATAGTAGTAGTACCTACCTGTTAATAGCACATAACTCAGTTCTCTCCCTGACGCTCGAACGATGGGCGTGTCGTTGTACTTCATGAACGTGATGACCACACAGGACGTGGCGATGATTCCTAATATGGCCAAGAAGGCGGGGACTATGGCCCACGGGGAGTGCCATTCCAACTTTATGGTCGGTGTCGGTCGGCAAGAGGTCCGGTTGAGGGAGGGGCGCATATCAAACGGGCACATCTCACACGTGAACTCATCTACCTGGTACTGGTAACCATCACATAACTGGGAGAGGGACATAGAAGGGATAATACAGGGAAACATATCGTTGCTATCGGGCAGAAACATTGAAATCTCTGTATTTTCAAGGATCTCCACGGCGACAATATATTGTAGGTGTGACGTTTTATCTGTCTGTATGCAAATGGCTATAGTCTTCAAGAGACATAAAGGTGGTACACAGTAGTAGCCCAAGTGCTTCAGTTATCTGCCGAAATGTTGGTTTCTATTTCTTTGCGTCCATAATAAAAAGCAAGTATTTTGCACACCTACAAAGGCTGTAACCCTAAGGTATATACAGGGGGATTGTTCCTTTAACTGTGTTGGCGGGCTGAGTCTGGGACGAGGAGTATTATGGGATATCTTGTGTGTACTTTCTGTTCTGGTGTGCAGGGAAGCGGTCGCATTATTAAGAGGAAGAGAGATATTACTTTGTTGTTCACTACGGAGGTTGGATACAGAATTAGAACCCTGGCTGATCACGTTTGTCCTTTTTGAATTATTATTTTGTTTTTTAATCACCAGTTCTGCAACACGGACTCCTTTTCCTTGACAGCATAGCAAGAAAGCATAAGGATTATTCCGGAGAGTAGAGACACGGTGGTTATAAGGCGACAGGTGCGTAGGACAATACCAGACGAGGGCCCCAATGCACCGAAAGAAAAAACTTCATCAGGTTAAAACAACCTGATGATGGTCTAATAGATCGAAACCGAAATCCCATTTCCCACAATTTTCTTGCATTTGAAGAGTTTTTTCTTTCTCTGTGTCCATATTACAAGATCAGCACTTAGGCTAGTGTGTGCGTGCGTGCGTGCGTGCGTGCGTGCGTGCGTGCACGTACCTCACAGTGCCAACAGCAGGGAACTCCTTTCACCATTTTCTTACGCTCTCCAGGAGAACAGGGGAAGCTACACACAGAATCTGGAATCTCCTTTTCTCCACCAGACCACTGCATCTCCTCCACCTATATAAAGCACAACACAGGCAGAACCTATAGGGATACTTAATGACATGTCTCCATTTGAGCGGGAGCTAGGAACAGCTCATGAATTCAAGTTTTCAACTCAGCGTGGACTTGTGGTACCGCGTAGTAAATCTATCTGGATCCGGTAAATATTATTAGACGCTTTTTGGAGTAATTATTTCTCTTTCGACACTTGAGCCTTTCGCTCAGTTTATTTGTCCTTTTCATCGACAATATGCCACTGACAATATTGTGAATCAAGCTCTCGAGACATTTCTGCCTACTTCTTCTTTAATATTTCAGAATTATTGTGACAGCAGTAATCAAGCGGGGTTGGAGAGAGTGTCTATTTGGAGGTCAGAAAAGTTTCTCATCTTGGATGTATCTCCAGACACCTCCAGGGGCAAGGTCCCTGAACTGTTTTCAGTCACCACCATCAGCGCTCTTCACCAGGCCAGCTTGTGGTGGACATTTCAAATGTCAAAATATTCTTTTTGCCACGGACATACAAAATGAGAGGACAATATTATTATGAGAAACACAAAAAGCCAGCCCTGAATGACCAAGTCTGTATAACTCTGAGAGTATACAATGTTACGGGTTCATTTGGTTGCAAGGACCCTCTTAATATTTGCAAGGGGGTCGTTGCAAATTAAACATTTGAGAACGGAGGGTTACACTCTCTGTAACCCAGGTTCTCTGAGTGGAGAGACTGGCTTTCCACTACATATTATTCAATATGTACGGGAACTGACCCCACAGGGCAGTGTTCATGGATATCTCTTTAAGACACATTACTACTATGGTGGCCCTGCCCAGATGCCAATCAGCGGGCTATTTAAGCCCCATCTGTGCAGAGCCACTTCGATTAACTCTTGATTGACACGAGCGGCTCTTTCGTGGAGAGCCAGTCTCTCCACTCAGAGAACCTGGGTTACAGAGAGTGTAACCCTCCGTTCTCTATCGTGTTCGAGACTGGCTCTCCACTACATATTATTCAATATGTACGGGAACTCTCTAAGACACACCGCGAGGAAATAAGCAGACCAGCTGCCCCTGCGGCAGCCCGAGGCAGTTTACCTGAATTCCATCAGAGCCTATAAGTTGTGAGCGCCATGAGTCTGACCGTGGCTATCCTTGCCACAGGTGCTTGCCAACATGCTCCAAAACTTCAGTATTCATACCAAGTAAGTAATACTCGTGGCCTAGGCGCAAGACGCCACCTAGGCTCAGCTGGCCCAGCACGATGCTAGGCCAGTGACCACCGGGGTGAAGATGCCCGGCCGACCTGACCGGTCAAGGTGCCGGTGACCCTACCGCTGAGTAGCACGCAGGAGCGACTCCCACAGGGGGAGCGGATGCCACCACGTTCCATCGGTAGGACAGGGTGAATGTACTGTAGACAGAGTCAACCATGTCACTGCTGTGTAGATCTCTGTCAGAGATACACCATTCTACAGCAACCAGGGGGCTGTCGTCCCATGGGCAGAGTGTGCCCGCCTTCCAGACGACACTGGCACTCCTGCCTGCTTGTCCCTGTTGGATCACCCCTGTGATCCGATGGGACAGTCCAGCCTTTCGACCATGGTCTACCCGAGCACCCCTGCTAAAACACACGAAGCGCCTGCATGAAAAGAGAGGACAGAGCTCAATCACCCGATTGAGATGTACCCCTGAGAGAACCTTGGGGAGAAGGTTGGGTCGAGGTGTAAACTACTCCATCACCCGGCCGAGCTTGTTATGGGTTGACAGCGCTCGCAACTCCCACATTTCTCCTTGCAGACGTGATATATATATAATACTGTATATAATACTGCTGTCTTAGACATAGAGCCTCCCGGGCTAACGGCCTGGCCCCCAAACGGGACTGGTGGGGCCCTAACCTGAGCTCCTCTGAGCCCCAGGGTGCCATTCGGGAAATGTAACCAGGTTACTGCAGTCTGCAGTCATGCACTCCCGCTCAAGTCATCCCGTCGGACAGTAGGCCAACAGACTGTTGAAGCCATGTCCTGATGCGGAGCCCAGCCCACTCAGTGAGGAGGGTGCTGGCTGCCACATGGATACCACACTGGTATAACCTGCTAAATGCGGACGGCATCGACACAGAGTCCGTCACACAGATCTCAGATAGAGGGACATCTCGTCATCAGTGCATCACATCCCTGCCAACCTATATGCCTGCTAGATTGTTTCACAACCCAAAGAGGGAGCCCAGTCTTGGAGACCATCTGCTTAAGTCAGTTTGGCCCATTAGAGGCCCTGACAGGGCCCAACAGTGACAATCCTGCTTCACCACCCTGCTTAGGAGGGTGGGAAGGGTGCAACTCCAACAGGCTGACTGGCTCGTACTCTGATCAGGCCGTATGGTATAGAATGCCGGGATTGGTGCCAGCACCACCTAAACCTTGCCATGTAGGGAGTGGCAGCCTCCTTCATGCACTAATAGGGACATTCTTGTGGCTGACACTGCTAACAACAAGAATGCTGTCCTGCGAGAAGCCACCCAAGTGTCCACGCTTAATTGGCTCATGCCGCAAGGCAGACAGTACCACCTCCCGTGGGGGGACTGCCGACCTAATGTGCGAGCACCCTTCAGTAACTGGGTGATCTTTGTGTTGCCCTTGTGTGGGTCAGTGGTCCGCCGTGTCACAAGGTCACCGGCATAGCCCATTACCCCTGGATGAGGAGGGAGCTCGCTCCGATAACCGGTTTCCACCACACATAATTACACCCAGGCGCTTAACGGCCATGCCATAATGCACCCTTCTGGTGATTCTGCTCCCCCCTGACAGTCTCGTCACACTCTGCTGTGTGAACCGACGTAACTATACACGTTTACATACATGTAAACTGACATTGTCAGCAATACGCCTGCATAGTGCCTGACCGTAAAGGACAGATAATGCACTGGCCGCATGTTCAGGGGAGCCGGGGGGACACAGTGCACCGTGGCCGCCCTCAGCCCTAAGGGGCGGAGGCACCAGCTGGCTCAACTGCCAAGAGACGCTAGCCAGCAAACTAGTGCTGTGGGATCCAGCACACGGGCACCGGTCACGAGGACGTCCCACGCTAACATACGTGGATGTACTCAAGGACGACGCAGGAGCGCAAAGTACCGACATACTGGCCAGATGTATGGAGAACCAGGATGACTGGAAACGACGATGGAGGGCTCGTCTGAGGACGACCTCGAGAGGGATACAACCCACCTAAGACATGGTGGAACCTACTCAGGGGTCCACCTGAATTGACCGCCACTGTCTCGAGAGACAGCAGGTGGGGGCTGGGTTCCCTGGACTGTCAGGACTGAGGAGTGGGCTCAGTGTGCTGAGCACATCTAGCCATACCCCGCCGGTTGGCCTCCAACCGGACCCGTAGGCCCCTGGAGCTGACAAACCTAACTGGGGTTGAGCAGCCTGATGAGCCGTTGAGGCAAGTTGCTCATGATGGAGCATTCCTGCCATCACCTCCTGCATCTGGTCATCTGCACAAGCCTTCTTAGCTTGTTGGAGCAATGCACTGACCTCCTGGCCTAACCAGGCCAATGGCTAACAAGGCAGCTTCATTGGACGAGCTCGGCCCTCCTGCTGCAGCTCGGACTGTGGCAACTGATGGCGCCACACCAGAATAGTCTTGCCCGCTGCTACTGCCTGGGAAGCTTGAAGCCAGTTGCTGTAGCTCCTCAATAAGGTCAGGCCCTTATGGTCACCGAAGTGCCGTGTAAGCAGGTGCCGGTGGCATTGACAAAATCACCCTGTGTTGGCTAGCTGTGCCTAGATAGCCATGACTTTGTGACTTCTCTGGATGAGAAGAGCTTTCTCTGTGGTTTCAGACCGGTAACCGGATTATACGCCGCAGAGTCACACCTAGGTGCGTGACCGGCTCCGCCGTGACACCCTGTATACTATATCGTGTGCTCTGCCCGACAGCCACAGCACGCTGTGCTGTGAGCTGAGCCCGGCTCCACCGTGACACTACACCACGGATGCATGAGCTGACCCCGTCAGCAATACGCCCTATAGTGTGCCAATGGCTGAGATTCAGGCATACTTCCTGGCAGACCCAGCATATCATGTCTGTGTTACCAAACATCGGACAGACACAGCATGTCCTGTCTGTGACAGAACTACACCACCAGAAATACGACAGTATAGTGCGCTATGATGACTGCCCAACATAAAGGGAAACATTCGACTGACCCAGCACGTTCCGTTTGTGTCACTGAACCCAGATCCACAATACCGAACTACATCACAGGCGTGTAAGCTGGCGCAACACCCACAATACATGTATTCATGTACTTTGTGTATGTCTATTTTATATGGACCCCAGGAAGATTAGCTGTCGCCTCGGCATCAGACGGCTCTAATGGCCGTCGGACCCCAAGATATTTTGTTAGTCTCACCTACAAACGAGACAACAGCTAACCCGAGAGGGCGAGTCAACGCTCGCTCCCTAAACTGCACACTGTAGTGCATTAATAGGCTGCTGACACTCGTAAGTAGTCTCACCGAAAACTTTCACTAAATCCTTCTTTACAGACCTGTCCATACCAGGCAGGGCAGGAAAGAGGTGGAGCTATAGCCTGAGCTTAGCTCACCCAGCTCTGCCAACCTGGGACAAGGTTCAAGGTAGTCTTTATTTGTCTCCCTTGAGAAAAAATGGTCTTGGAGACAGAGTCACAGCTGTATACAATTAGCATACACGTTCACATAAAAATTACATTTTTATGGGACATTTTAGTCTGTCAGTGGAAACGACTGGTCTTTTGCCTCTAAAAACAGGCCCTCATGGCCCCTCCAGCTTCAGCTGGAAGGATGAGACCATTCGTACCGGGGGCGGGGTCCTCATACCATATTGGTGATATACGCCATTTCATAAACGTTGTAAGATTTCTGCACTTGGATCTGTCGGTTTTCCTTGACTTACATTGAGTCTCAGATTGTTGGTCCACTGTCCAATGCCATGGTAGCCAGGATGACTGTGATTGGTCATCTGAAACTGAAAGATGTCATATCGACCAGGTGCATCTCCATTTTCATTGAACACGACACTTGTTCCTGCACTGCCTATGCACACGCACCCGTGCGCACACACACACACACACACACACACACACACACACACACACACACACACACACGCACACACACACACACACACACACACACACACACACACACACACACACACAATGGAGATAAGAGAGGAGAAGAGTAGTTATTTTCAGGGAAATGTAGAGTGCCTCACTGTGCGTTTTCACACATTATTCTGCGACATAATGGCAATTTCTGAGGTCTAAACAACGGCAGGAGTTTCCGGCAGTGTAGCTGCTGCAGCGTAGTCTGGAATCTGTTATCACACCACATTAAGTTAATCTTTTGTTTCTGATCAATTTATTTGATAGTGAGACAGGAATGGTGGGTGGTAGAGGGGGAGAGAGAGAGAGAGAGAGAGAGATAAAGAGGGAGGGGGGCATGGAGTAAAGAGCATTGGGTTGGATTTGAACCCAGACCATCTGTGGGGGGGGGGGGGGGGACAAGGGAGAGAGAGAGAGAGGGGGAGGGGGGGGGAATTCTGGCAGCATGACTTGACATAAAAATCACACCTGTGTGAAGTGAGTGGTGCAGGGGGGTGGGGGTGTTCCCGCCCCGGGTCCGAAACGATTGAGAAATGACAGAGTTTGTCATGAACTGTGTACTTTTATTGTGTAGTTATGTTCCTATTTGTTACTACCTGTCTTGTCACTACCCTGATTGCTTACCAGTCCACCTGTGTCATTTTAAGTTATCAGCCAATCATGTGGTGTTTGTAGTTATGTTTCACCTGTGTGTAGTTAGTCTGTGTCTATTTAAGTATCCCTGTGTTCGGTGTTTCCTTGCTAGATTATAAATTATTGTTACTAGCCCTTACCCGTTGTGAGATATTTGCCCCCCCCCCCCCCCCCCCCTTGTGGCCGTGGGGGGTACTGCGCCCGGTGCGTTTTTAATTCACTAATAAATTCATTAATAATCATTAATGTGTCAAATCGAAAAAAGGGCTTCATTACGCCCTCCATATGCATATGGTCAATGCCTGTTGGTGCAGGCAATAGAGATAATGCGGTGTTTCTGACACACACACACACACACACACACACACACACACAGACAGACAGACATTGTTAGAATTATAGTATGATGATGATGTTGTGTTAACTTAATTGATCTGCCTGCCTGCCGTGTTCTGCTTCTGGGTCCTCATCTGACACACACCGTGACAGTATAATCTAACCCAAAAAATGGACCCAGCAGAACAAAGACTTTTCCAGCAAAAGGTGGATGAATTTGACACTGCTGTGACATGCCTCATCACCTCAGCTCCCGATCAGTGTGCAGGATTTGAAAAAACGATTTAGACCCAGCAGCAATGGTTCCAGGAGCGGCCATGGGTGAGCCACTTTGTACCTCACATTAACATCGTCTGTGAGAGGCTAAAGGACTTCCGTCACTCCACCTCAGTTACACCTGCTCTCCAGCTTGGTATCATGAGCTTGTAACCATCCTGCTCCTGAGAAGACACCAGCCCATGATGGACCTGCTCAGCTATTTCCAGAGCAGGGTCAAGATCCCCGTCCGTTCGGACCCAGATTCTGAAGACGACCCATATCTAGGCACCGGCTTGGCTCTTGGAGGTCCTCGTGCGGCTGGTGCTCACAACATTGCTTTGGGTCGTGTTGCAACTTCTCCCAGTATCCCTCCGAAGCCTCGTAAGAGGTCCTGGTCACCGCCGCTCCCGCGCACTCCAATTCCCAGTGATGCAGAGTCACCGCGACACCGAGACGTGGACACCGCTGGCGCACAGCGACACCCAGATGCCCACTTCCGCAGAGCCTCCGCCGCCGCAGCTCAGCACTACTGAGGCTGTGCTGCTGTCTAGTGCTACAGATGCTCCTCTGCTGCCACCTGCGCTCTCGTCAGCAGACAGCCTGCCTGAGGCCCGGTCAGCCTTGTCTCCGTCCCTTGTCTGTCTCCGTCCCTGACCATCAGTCTGAACCTAGCCCCCCTCCTCCTCCCGTTTCCCGTCTGCCAGGCCTTTTTGTTCCCTGGGTCTCTGGCCCTCGGCTTCCACAGACTGTTGCCGCTCCACAGCCCCCTCTGTTCGGCTCTGGAGTTCCATGCCCCGGGCCCTCTGCAAGAGGTTCCATTGATCCACCAGCCAGCATTCTCCCAGTTTGTCTGTCCACCTGTCTCCCGGTTTGTATGTCTGCGTGTCTGTATGCCAGTATGCTTGTGCGTTTGTCTGCTCCCCAGTCCTTTAGTCCCCCTAATCTGTTTACCCACCTGTTGTGTCAGACTGCATGTTTGTCTGCCTGTTTTACTGTCTGTTTGTTTGTTTGTCCGTGTGGGGGTCCGTTTACTGTACTGTGCTGTACTGGCACACCCGAAATCACCAGTTAATATGTGCGTGTGTGTTCGTGTGTGTGTTAGGTTGTGCACAGGTGGTGGAAAAACAACCATGCTGTTTTCGTGCTCAGACGCACCCACCCACCCACACACCCACACGTAAGGGACTCAAAACAATAAGCAGGGGACAGTACAAACAACACTCTCCTTAGCGGTTGTGGATGTTATCAGACGATGTAATAGGCATCATCAGCCCTTATCAAGACCATGCAATGGAGCCAGTATGGACATTTCCTACATTGCTGATGTTGTTGTCAGCCTATAGTGCTCTCCTTCACAAAATTACGCTCACTCACTCACTCACTCAAGGCCAATTCATAGTCCAGTTTTCGGTGAAGAGCTGACCGTTAGTAAAAACAGAGAAATGTGTTGTGTGAGCAGAGACCACCGTGGCGTAGCCTCGGTACCAGGCTTTCACTTTGTTGGTGCAAAAATTGAAAGCCTGGAGGAACGCATTGGCCGCTCTGGTCTAAAAGTGGGAGTCAACCCTTCCGGGTGGGCGTCGCTCCAAATTATGTGACGTAGCGCTGCACTAGGGGGGAGAGGAGGGGCCGGGGGTGACGGACAGATCGATGAGATCCAATCAGGGTGCGCGTTTTTCTGAGCCGCGACCCTCCCATCTAGGCCAGAAATGTCTAGCGTTAGCTCAGGCTAACCGTGGCGTGACGTCATGTTGTAGTTTTCGGTGGTCACCTCTTCACCAAAAATCACACCTGTGTGAACTGAGTGGTGCAACTCCCCCCCACCACCACCTCTCTCCACCTCTCTCTATCTCTCTCTCTCTCATTAGCAGGCAACAGTGCAGCACTATCCCTCTCTCTGTTTCTGGCACAACAGCGCCCCTACTGGTACTCATAGTCATATACTGGTGCTCATAAACGTCACATAGGTGGGTGAACAACACATAGGCTCATACATAGGCGCATAGGTGAACACGGACATTGCTGTTCCTTGGAGTGGTTGCACCACTCAAAAACTGGACTATGAATAGGCCCTCACTCACTCACTCAAACTATCACATCACTGCACACAAACTATATTAGCCATGCTCTTACCAAAGACATATTTATTATGCATGTGCAATATCTATTCATTACAGGAATCTCTCTACAGTATATGTTCTTCACGTTGAAATTGAAAGGATGAGAGGATATCCACTCTGATTGGGGCACGTGTTCCGCATTGTGGCAACCCCCCCAAACGGACCATATGCATGTCTCTCCACTGAGCTCTGTACCATGTCAATATCAGAATGAATCATTCTGTTTAGTCAGTTCGTTTCTATGGAATGTGTTGATGACAAATCGAATAGTAAAGGAAATCTAATCAAATACACATTACAATGTCAGGTATAGTCCATCTGGTTGCACATCTCAATACATGTCATGTCCAGGTCATAAATCCGATGCTGTGGATGGTTGTGTATACTTTCCACATTCACGATGAAGAAACGTTCCTCATTGACTCATTGGGGTTGAGGAACGGGGAGTTCAGTGAAAGGGCCGATTCATACTCGGTTCGGCTCTGTAGAGCCTACAATGTGACGTCATTTGAGGTTCGGGGGGAGCGGGTAACGTCCTAAAGTCGGCTCTTCGGTGCTACTGAAAGTTTCTGACGAGCCGAAATCATTCCGGCAGTACAGCGCCGAAACAGCGGTAAAATAGGAGTATGAATCGGCCCAAAGGCTGTCATCTCAAGGTAGTGATGAAATGGCACATTGTTACATGCAGTTACAAAAGTGGATATAATCTGGCCTGGAGTACAAGATGAACCTCTCCGACTATATTGTATTCATAGCCTGAAGAAGACATACTTTGTCAAAACGTTGGTAGAAAAAATTATAATAATAAAAAAAAGATATTGCATCGTGAGTACGAGCTGTGCGACCTCCTTTCTTTGATACACCATGGTTGACAGCTGGAGTCCTTATTTTTCAACATAATGGAAAAAAAGAACCCTACCGCTTTCATTTAAAAAAAATTCAAGCTTGCAGATCTGCTATTTTCGCTAATTAAGACGAAGTAGGGCATTTGTTAAAAAAATAAATACAAGGTTTCTGATACAAGGATACAAGGTTTCTGCCCGATATAGCAATGGCACGAGACACCTAGGCCTGGTGTGGTTCTCCGTGATTCTGCACATACACATGAGGACATGTGGTGTGGTGATGCATGCAACAACAAGCTCCATTATTCTCTGAAAGAAAGGGAAAACAGTAATATTTCAGTGTGAAATCTTTCTCGTCTATGAATAGCTGCATATGAAGAGATGACAATATGAAAAGCTTACCTGGACACCCTGCTGTCTCTGTTGTATCATGTCACGCTGACATGATACATTCGCTTCATCCTCCCTCGATGCTTTTTAGGGAATCATTCGGTGGTTAAGCTCAAGGAGCTTCATGTTCTGTGCGTTCTGTCCATGACATTACTATTCTGTCCTGCATTACCTTGTCGGGGGTTTATTTTGCAATCACGTCTGGCTTGCTGTACATTGTCCAGCTTACTACACACAGCTACTGTACTACGTGAATTAAATCAATAATATAACGCAAGTATTGATTTTACTATTGGCTTACAAGCTTCCGAAAGAAGATGACTGTTCATCATCATCATCAGCTTCTATACGACTGGAACCGCATCAGTAGCAACATACAGAGACAGAGGCGGGACAGCTGTTCATTCAGAAATAACAGACTGCATAAGTCCTTAATTGACCAATCAGAATGAGTGATTTATTCAACAGACGTCATATATTCACACTACACCTCCCACACCCTTTAATGCTCCTCTCTCTCTCTCTCTCTCTCTCTCTCTCTCTCTCTCTCTCTCTCTCTCTCTCTCTCTCTCTCTCTCTCTCTCTCACTCAGACAGTTTTACTCTTCATTCTCTCTAGTCTAATCTCTCCCTCACACACACACTCTTTACTCTTCATTCTCTCTAGTCTAATCTCTCCCTCACACACACACTCTTTACGCTTCCTTCTCTCTGGTCTAATCTCTCCCTCCCTCCTGTCGTCACTCCTCCTCAACTCTCCTATTCTCGTCTCTCTCTCCTCACCCCTCTCCCTTTGTGCTTCTGCCAGATGTTTCACTTCAATTATTCAAACCCAGTGGATAACACACCCTTTGCATCGTCAGAACGAGCTCTCTCTCTGTGTGTGTGTGTGTGTGTGTGTGTGTGTGTGTGTGTGTGTGTGTGTGTGTGTGTGTGTGTGTGTGTGCGTGCGTGCGTGCGTGCGTGCGTGCGTGCGTGCGTGCGTGCGTGCGTGCGTGCGTGCGGAGACAGGAGGAGTGACAGAGAAAGAGAGATACGGAAAGACAGAGACAGCTAGTCACTGATTGCTGTAGTCTTCAATGTTTTCTCCCCATTCCAGGCAACAGTCTTCATAAAAAATAGATCCCCTGTTCTAAACATAGAACATTCCAAACTAGATAAAGTGCCAATCGGCACAGGTCTCCACCAGGATTCTTCCTCAGCCTAGTGGGAATATGCGTGCACAGTTTCATCGCAATCGGACGCTGCGTTGAGGAGTTGTGGCCATTTGCTACTCCTGAAAACTGTAGGAGCCAATCGTGGCCAATCAGGATGGAATATGAGAAATCAAACAAACCTGTCTTGATCACATGACTATGGAGATAATGTGTACCGATTTGCGTGAAATTTGGATAAAATGTGAAGGAGTAATAATAGAAAATGTGTTTTACATATGTCGGCCTCCTGGTGGCGCTATAAAGAGCAGATGTGAAAAATTCCAGGCAAAGGTTTTTCCTTGGCCTCTAGGGAGTTGGCATACAAAGTTATCCACAGATCCGTGCAGTTAGAGGTAAAAACACTTTTGGGCCAGTTATAGCGCCACCTTGAGGCTGAGTTGAAATTGTTCATGTGGCATTTCGGCCTAGTGGGAATGTGGGTGCACAATTTCACGGAAATCACGCGATGTGTTCATGATTTGCAGCATTTTGTTTGAAACTGAGCACTCCTGTGAATTTTGGAAGCCAATCTTAACCAATCAGGATGGAGTCTGAGAAATCTGAAAGACCGGTTTGGTTGAATGCGTGATGTTTGGACACAATCTGTAGGTGTACTGTGCAAAAACTTGTTTTGCACAAAGCGGCCTCCTGGTGGCGCTATAACAGGCCGTTCTGGAAAGTTTGGGGCAGAGGTTCATGGTTGGCATCCAGGGAGTGTGTGTGCAAAATTTGGCATCGACCGGGTTAACGGTGGCCGAGATTAGCTGCTCACGGACGGACGGACGGACACACGGACGGACGGACACACGGACGGACGGAGTGCAAAACATACTCTCCCCCATGCCTTCGGCTGGTGGAGACAACTACAGCTTCCTGCAAACAGGAGTAACATGAACTACTGTCTCTGTGTTCTACTGGTCAGAGGTCATGATGGGTTTAGAGTTATTGATTGATTGATTGAATACTATATTAGAGAGAAATGTAAGCAGGACGCTTATACATTTGGGCTATATAATGATAGCACGCTATCAACACTAATTCCAAAATCTACTTCTGTACAACATGAGATCAACTTTGAAAGTTTGAAGTAATTTTTGTGTACCAAAGACTACTATCTTTAGCATTTGATCATAAAGTGGATTATTTGTCAATTAAAACCGGAGCTGATAACCAACCCCTATAGTAACTACTAGCCTGGTAAACCATCCCGGTCGCATTAATTCACATTAACATGGGTCTTCTGCAGACCAGTCTGGCCAATCAGACAGTTAAGAGTTGAGTAGTCTCACCTAGCCAGACAACTATTCCAAATGCTATATAGTCAGAGTCTGGAACTACACCTCCCGAAATCAGAAAATCTATTTTAAAATATCTTTATTTTTTATTTTCTATTTCCATTTCTGCTAAGCAACGACTTGTATATGCTTAGATGATTTTGATTTATATTAGGATAAATTTGTGCCACTGTAAAGACGAAACAGAATAGGGTGGAGGCTTCAAATCTGCTTTATATTTTAGTCATGATCAGAGCTTCCGTGCTCCAGACTGTATGACCAGAAGCATTTTGAATATTGTGGGAAGCAACAGTCGGGCCACGCGACACTAGGGGTTGAGTGTCTTGCTCAGGAACACCTTGACCTTGACACAATCTAGCCTGGGACCTTCTGCTTCCCAGCTCTCTACCCATTCAGCTATGGTCACACCTGTTTAAATGATCAATTAACGAAAGGCACAAACTGCGTACCAACTGGGTACCATCACCTTTAAGAAGCAGCTGTGCCTTCATCATAGCGCAATGGTATTTAACTCATTCACTCCTTCTTTTGAGATAAAAAGCCCACTGCCAAAGGTCTTTGGACGCCTGTTTGTGAGTTTTTAGTTTTTACGCTATACATGGCCTTTATTCGCTAACCTATGAGTCAGTTGACTCTCATTGAAACCAGGAACCAGGAAATCACGTGATCACAAAAATGCCTTTATCTCGGCTTCTGTGTCTCTGTCCGTGTCGGTCAGCATGCTATTTCCAATGGACCCCAACTACTGAGCGGATGGTCGCGATGGTAGGATCGATCGTACTGGAGATAAGTATTCTGTGACTACTGGTACGGTATAAGGAAAAAACACTGGCAAGGAGCAAATTATTTATTTATTTACTCCGGCAGCGAATGAGTTGGATTTTGGAGGACCGTCCTGCAAACTGCAGAGGACATTTTAATTCCACAATGTGTGGGTGGAGCATTAATTGATACAATGATGTCAGCAGAAAGGGGGATAAATAAAATCGCATCATGGAAATGAGGTGTCCAAAATGCAGTGGCCGTGTCATATGCTGCCGAGACCAGAATGACTGCGGTCAGAATCACGATATGCCTCATGCCCAAAGAGACATCTGTGATGTCTTGACATATCAACCTAACCTTCTTGTTCTCAGTTAATAGGTTATTTCTTTAACTGAATTATTAAAGCATGACAGAGATGCAGCGGGAACACATATCCATGGAAAACAGATGGAGGCTATGGATTGATGGCATTCCTAAACGACGAGAGGTATTCGAACACATATTCTATCAGCAATAATTTAAATAGGCAGGCCACTTAGTGGAATTCATGCCTTCTTCCTCTCCTTTCTCTCTCCCTCTCTCTCCTTGCCACTTGTCTTTGGAGACGCATAACAGCAGGAACTTTTTGTTGGAATTATGATTAATCGGAATGATAAAGAATCAAGTGCTTGAAAGACATCTGCCGTTTGAGCACAACAATGATGTTTGACGAAAGTACACAATTGGAATGGCAAATTGTTGATCTTAAAGCACATATAATAAGGATAATATTGCCCAGGTAATGAATACATTTTTCATCCTCAATGCAGAGTCTCTCAAAAATGTCACCTTATTGTTGAACATATAGAATAGGTGTAAATTCCAAATTCTTACCATTGAAGCTGACACTCCTGATGTAGTCGAGAAGCAGCGGTCCCTCCACAGGGTCCATCTTGGAGCAAATAACGCCCGGTGAACCAGGGCAAAGGTCAGTGTGCATGTTGTGGATGGCATGAGCCATGGCATAGACAGCGTCTATGACAAACTGCACTTTACCTTCCTGTTCATACGGTGAATCTACACCTATCCTCTCATTTCCTGGAGAGACAGACAGACAGACAGACAGACAGACAGACAGACAGACAGACAGACAGACAGACAGACAGACAGACAGACAGACAGACAGACAGACAGACAGACAGACAGACAGACAGACAGACAGACAGACAGACAGACAGACAGACAGACAGACAGACAGACAGACAGACAGACAGACAGACAGACAGACAGACAGACAGACAGAAACAGTTATTTAGGACTGTCTTAGTTGACCAATAGTCCTGGATTTTATCGATTCATTGATTAGTTGATTTCATCCACAAACCTACAAATTAGATTTTGCCAAATGCAAAAATACCTTTATAAATCTCATACCTTGTAGAAATGTGCTTATTATTTTTCAGGAAATAAGACATGGCAACAGAAAGAGACAGGTATTCAGACAGGCAGGTCCTACCTGTACATTTCTTCCTCTCTGGTTCCATTTTCATTCCTGCTCTGGTCAGCTTACAGCGAAAGTCATCCTCCCAAAACTCAGCAAACCAAATATTTCTTCTGTTGTTTTCCAGAGATCTAGTCATGAAGTACTGATCAAATCCTGCACACACACACACACACACACACACACACACACGCACACACGCGCACACGCACACACGCACACACGCACACACGCACACACACACACACACACACACACACACACACACACACACACACACATGATTTGGCTCTGCTGTGTGCTCTCCTCTTTGAGCTGGACCTGGTCTTGTGGCACCTGGTCTTGTGGCAATAATGCGTTTACTAAATTAGTTTACTAAATTATGGATCTCCAACTTTCATCACTGGTTTCCGTAAGAAACTGTAGGGAAATTACAATCACAGAGATTTGTGGAGAATTAAGACAGAACGAGCTGTGAATGTTCTGCGTCGAGACAGCTGCAAATCAGGAGCGCATTCTTTTATCAAACGGATTTGCATTACGCGTGATTTGAAGAGGCACTTTCCGTTGTCCTAAACCACATGTGTGTATAAGATAGCAAATATATGAAAAGGCGAACACGCCTACAGACACACATCCACCCACAAATATAGGAGTCGGCAAAAATGTATAGTGGGTTGTGTGGCCGCAAGATAACGTTTACGCATAGTGGAAGCTAAATGCGTAATTCACGGAAAGTGTTTAATACTTGCGGGTAAGGCATGACATACGTTAAAGCCCTATAGGTTAGAAATTAGCCACGTAGTATAAAACATGTTTGACTGGCCGTCTCAATCTCACTTGCAAACAAACAGTAGTGCTGCTCCACACGGGTGCATGTGTTTGTTTCCTACGTACTAACAGTCCGACAGGCATTAGTTGACACCAAACCTCAAACCCTAACCTCACAGGGAGCCACGGGTGAGTTTTAACCAGCAACGCATGTGTCGGACTAATTGTCCGACACATGTCGCTCTGATTGGTTCAGAAACATACAGGCTTCCGTTTCAGACAAATAATAGTCAAATAAAATGACCAAAAAAGCCATCGCAGTCTGACTTTAAACAACTTTACAAATAGGCTCAAGCATAACTGTATATAGTCTCAGGTTTCCAGAAGGTGTTGTTCCAGTTCATTTTCTCATAGCTTCATTTGATCGGCTTGGCATCAGATTTGAACAGGAAAAGGTATGTCACCTTGTGGAAAGCTGGGACTACTATATGCACGGAGCCTATTACAACAGAATTGCATCGTTCATTCATTAATGTACCGTCTATAGAAGCTCGTTTGGGCAGGATGGTCACTGCCCCTTCGGCAACATCTTCTTGGTCGATGACCGGAGAACTCTTCGCTCCCCAGCTGTCAGACCCCACAAACAGGAAGTGACCTGTCAGATTGGCCCGCTTTGCTGCCTCCAATACACGCCTACATGGGAAGAATTTCGAAATTAGTATAAATGAAGTAAAGAAAATATATTATTTATATAAAATGTTAGAAGCTGCAATGATTTTTTGACAGACAGACAGACAGACAGACAGAGGTGTACACACATACTTGATGTCGTCTTCATTAGCGAATATAATAACTCCTCTGGCGTTGGATGTTTCCATGAGTCGCTTTATGATTTTATCAAATTCTCCTGGTTTGGGCTCTCTGGGGATCTTAATAGACTGGGCTATACACACTCCACCTACAGACAACATATGATTTCATCAGCACACTTGACCATGCTCTGCAGCTCTCACATGAATGTTGCAATATACTGTACAACACACACACAGAGAGAGAGAGAGAGATAGAGAGAGAGAGGGGGGGGGGGGAGAGAGAGAGAGAGAGAGAGAGAGCTTGACTTCTCTCGATCGTACTGTGCCATTCGCAGAAAAGCACAAAAAATGGAAATGGGTAGAATATAGAATGCAGTAAAGTACAATAAAATAGACCCTACCAGCCTCTCTAGATATCTGTATGAAGGCATCCACGCCACTCTCCCCATAACTTCCCTCAGAGGCGAGCGTCGAGACGTAGTTCCAGCCCAGAGCCTTCACTATGTCCAGCATGGCCTGGGCCTGGTAGGAGTCCGGAGGAACCACCCGGGAGAAGAAATCATACCGGTTGTTATCGCTCAGCTCTGGTGCCGTAGACGCATAGCTGATCTGAGGAATCTGGGGAACACCATAAAGATCACAAGTTAACAAAGATTCATGAATAAAAATGAAAATTAACATACATCCAAACAGTAAAGTCCTATCTGATTGTATTAAAGGACCTATAACATAAAATTCAACTTTTTCAATTTATTTTGTGTTTTTGGGGCTCCCATTTGTGTTTTCTATCCCCACAAATAACCAATTTTGAACAATCATAAGGCTTTCATATCATATAGGTGCTTTAATGGCAATTTCTCTCAGGAACATCTCAACTGATTTTGTCCTCATCGTGATGTCATCAATGACCACGTTTACATGAGGACTTTTAACCCCCTTTAATTCTGAATAAAAGTTAAATCCTATTAAACGTTGTCATGTAAACACCTACAAAAACTTACATCCGAATGAAAATGCTCAATGCGATTTAAAAACTATTCCGATGGCCGGATTATTCCGATGTTGAATGCGATTGAAAGAAAATTGGACTCGTGTATTATACTCATTCGGATGTAAGTTCATTCTGGTCTTTCTGAGCATGCTCATTTCCAAGGCGCACCAACTCCAAGGCGCTCATAACCAAGGCGCACCGAGGAGTTTGCACATAGAGCGGTTATTTTGTGCATTGTGCAAAGACGAATCACAAATAAACCCAATAGCCTTGTGAGGCGCACAGCGAAAAGTTGATAAATGCGATCCCCCCCCCTGTTTACTGCTATGTGTGTGTGTGTGTGTGTGTGTGTGTGTGTGTGTGTGTGTGTGTGTGTGTGTGTTCAACAGTGTCTCTCTCTCTCTCTCTCTCTCTCTCTCTCTCAAAAATAAACACTCATTCGGAATGAGCATTTCCCATGGAAACTCGTAGCAAAAAACATTACTTCCGAAGTATTTTATTCTGAAGTATTTAATCGGAATGATCAGCCTGCATGTAACTGTAGCGGCCATTGTCACTCTACTTTGTATAATTCCTCCTCTTCTTCAGTCTTCAGTTCCAATCTTTTTTCCACTTTGTTTACAATGTCCACCATTGTTGATTTTCCAAGCTGGCATGGAATGGAAACAAGCCTGGTTTTATCTAGCATCAGTATTATAATGATTCAAATATTAAATAATTTGCATATCAGCACCCCCATCACCTCAGGACATTGTGGTACTGCAGCTAAAACTGATTTCAAAGTCCAGAAAGAAATGAGAAGGACTGGTTATATCAGAGCGGTGATTGAGGCTCAAAACATTAAAAATAACTTTGAGGGACAATATGATATTAAATATTAAAAGCAGTTTTAAAATGCATGTTATTTGCACAAACGACGTTAAACAACGTTAAACTCATCATCATACATCAGCCAATCAAAGTCATCAATTCCCTGCTCATAGACAGACATACACACAAAGCTGTGCATAGGCGCCTGACGCCTGAGGGCGAGAAGCGACCTCGCCCCAAAAGGGAGAGGTCGTGTGCACGCATCTGCATAGCAGACTGCTGGACGAGCGCTGGTGCTTTGGCATGCGCTGGCTGCCGGGCGCGGCTGCACTAATAACTTTGGGGAAGGCCCGTCTAGAGTTTAAATGGACAGGACAAAGGGAGACATCGAAGAGGAAGGTCGGATGGGGAAGGATCAACATATCAGAACATGTCAGCTCCATATATATATATACAAAAGGATTCATTCATATATGGAGATCTAAGGGTTTGAGGTCAGATGTA
>NC_139705.1:10103344-10205844 GCF_964188405.1 Protomyctophum parallelum
AGGTGACATTTGATAATGTCAGTGGGGCCGAAATGACAGAGTTACCATGTTGCAGCTTTCCATGCTCGGACGGACACAGAGACAGACACGTACTGTATGTACGTGGACATAGGGACAGGGACACACATGCGTAATTGAGCGGAGGCACCGCTCAAAAATGTACATCCATAAATGATGCCATTCACATACTGACTCACATACTGATTCAGAATCACTTTAGTCATGTAGTAAAATATGCAGCTATATCTTTAACTGTTCTAAGTTCAGGCAGACAACTCACGAATAGATTTACCAATATTTATTACAGAATGAGTAACAAGTGTGCATATGATATTTGACTTGGCGTTCGGCTCTGCTGGATTTCTCCCTGCTCGGCACGATTAATCAACAACATAAAACATAAAGAGCAGGGAGATAGATATACAACTAGAACTGCACTCTGTCGAGTGCATACTTGCTTGTTGCACACTAGTAGGCCATAAATGGCCAACTAGTGCGCAAGCAGAGCGCGCAAGTACTTTCGACCGCTGCAAACTGTCAAATCTCAGTATCTCTGTGAAGGAACGTTTGAAATGTATAATTATTAGATGTAACTATTTGCTACCTACTTATGCATATAAACACCTAGTATTATTAAGTATGGTTCAGGTTTCTATCTATATAAGAAATACACTTTTATCGATGTAGATATATCTGGATCCCTTTTTAGTTTTTTAAAGAAAAATGAATCATTGATATGTGATGAAAAAAAAGGTATATAAACTGAATTAAAATATACGTATACATATATATATATATATATATATACTATATAGAGTATGTAGTTGTAAGTTGATTAGCGGTATACTGTGGTTACTTTGTGCCAAAACCCGTGCCAGCCAACCCGCCACTTGATGCGTATGCAAATAAAACAGCAGATTTGTGCCTGGTTTGCTGGGACCAGATTACATAAATGACCATATTTCTTACGTCATCATAGAGAGCTAGTCATACATATACACACCACGTACTCTGGTCCCAGCAGATCAGGCACAATTTGCTATTTTATTTTACTGATTATGTATATAGTATACGTATGACTAGCTCTAAATGATGACGTAAGACATACGTATACATATACATATACTATATAGAGTATGTAGTTGTAAGTTGATTAGCGGTATACTGTGTTTACTTTGCGCCAAAAACCGTGACAGCCAACCCGCCATTTGATGCGTATGCAAATAAAACAGCAGATTTGTGCCTGGTTTGCTGGGACCAGATTACATAAATGACCATATTTCTTACGTCATCATTGAGAGCTAGTCATACATATACACACCATGTACTTTGGTCCCAGCAGATCAGTCACAATTTTCTATTTTATTTTACTGATTATGTATATAGTATACGTATGACTAGCTCTAAATGATGACGTAAGACATATGGTCATTTATGTGATCTGGTCCCAGCAAACCAGGCACAGATTTGCTGTTTTTTTGCATACACATCAAATGGCGGGTTGGCTGTCACAGTGAACGAAGACCGGGCTAAATTATTACTTGCGCGCTCTGCTTGCGCAAGTATTAACCCCCCCATGGGGAGCATAAATAGCAGAGCCCACCGGTGGTGCTGGGGTGGTGGTGGGAGAAAACATCACATACAACCGGGAACCATGAGCAGAGGAAGGCAGGAAGAGCATGGAGTCTAGTGAGCTTAAGTAGCCTGCCCAATTGGTCAGGTGACTGCCGCATCGGCGAATGACGTGTGAGACTTGCACACACTTATACGCCCACATAGTAATGCAGCATGTTAACCCCTTGAGTATAGAATGAGCCTTTGAGCATGGCATGAACCCCCTTGAGGTTGTCTGCCTGAACTAACTCTGCGGGCTGCGTCTAATTTGTCTGGACCAGCAGGTTTTTAGGATGTCAAGTCAAACAGGACACAACATGCTTATTAAAATAATTAAACATGATCTATGCCAGTGTTTCCCAGCCTTGGGGGGTAGGGCTCCAAAGATCATAGTGAGTTACCGTAAATACCGTACAGTACAGTACAGTACAGTACAGTACAGTACAGTACAGTACAGTACAGTACAGTACAGTACAGTACAGCACCACTCATTTGCACAAAATCATAAAACACTTTCCTAACCTAAGTAAGTCCTCGCTTTTATCCACTGTCTCTGCATGTGTGTTCTCAATGTGATATAATTCCAATTCCTCATACAGCATCTGTTTTCTAACTTTTCTTGTAACTTTAAAATAGCTAACTCCCACATGTAACATTTATAAATGTCTGAGTGAGTGAGTGAGAGAGAGAGAGAGAGAGAGAGAGAGAGAGAGAGAGAGAGAGAGAGAGAGAGAGAGAGAGAGAGAGAGAGAGAGAGAGAGAGAGAGAGAGAGAGAGAGAGAGAGAGAGAGAGAGAGAGCGAGCATGGGCGGTGTGGGCCTCAGATTTTGTCACATGTACAGTAAGAGGGGCTCCAAGTAAACAAAAAAAGGTTTGAACCACTGATCAATGCACTCTAGTGACAGTCTATGGAAATGCAAGGAGGTAACTCATTATAGTTTTTTCACTAGCAGATACATTGTTTTAATCTTGAAAAATCAACCTCCTGGTGGCGCTATATAACAGAAGCACCGTATAGATTTCAGGCGTTTTGTTCAAAGTGGGCCACTACTGCAAACTTTGGAAAGTCAATCTTAATAGCCAATCAGGATAAAATATGAAAACTCGGACAGATCTGCCTTGATCACATGACTATAGAGATACTGGGCTGTATTTAGCGTGTCTTAAATACCAGGTCTTATTACTTAACTTAATACCTGGGGCGTGATCAATGCCATTTGGCTATTCTGAGTGGCCAAAGAGCATTGACCACGCCTCCAGGTCTTAAGTTAATTAATAAGACCTGGTACTTAAGACACGCAAAATACAGCCCAATGTGTACCAATTTGTGTGATGTTTGGACAACATCAGTAAAAGGAGAATCGGCCTCCCGGTGGCGCTATAACAGGCCAATGTGACAAATTTGCTCTGGCCTCCAGGGAGTGTATATGTGTATAGCGTCACGTCGATCGGTCCAACGCTGTACACAGTGCAATTCCGCGTCAAGGAGGCGTTGCTAAATAGTTGAGAAGCCAACGAGTTCTGGCCATTCATTTTTCATTTTAAAGTGCATTTACTTTAATTATCCATCATATTTAAAACAATTATTAGTCACATATAACTCTAGATATCCTCTTAGACATACTCAAACAACTTTATTTTTCTGTACCCACAACATCTACTGAAATTGGGAGACGTGCTTTTCATTTTAAAGCTTCATCAGACTGGAACAACTTGTCTGCCTCTTTGAGATCAATTACATCATTTAATATTTTCAAGGCTTCTTTGCTTGTAGACCTGAAACCCATTTGTACTTGTTTTTGGAGAGAGGTGTGTACTTTAATGCTTATCTTTATCTTTATTTGTATTATTTTCATTATTATCACTATTAGTATTTTGTTAGGAGTTTCAGTGCAGTTGCTTCTGGTCTTGATGTAGTGTTTGAGTGGTTTGGAGAGCATCTATGTTTTGTTGATGTTGTAAGTGTATTGTTCTGTGTCGACATGTTTAATGTTGTCTATGTACTGTATTCATTGTGTTGTGCCCGAGGACCCCCTCTAAAACGAGATGATACATCTCAAGGGGCTATCCTCTAAAGGAAATAAAATCTCAATATATATATATATTCAGGGCTGCACACAACTTTTTTGGTCTAGTACTCAGAGGAGCACCTGGAGGAGTTTCTTGGTGCTCCTAAAATGCGGCGACCCGTCTCGCCGGATGGATAAAAGAGGGATGAATAACTTATAGCAAAACTATATTTATTGGATGAGTGGGGAGTCAATGGAGGGTATTGCAACTCTAGATTTAGCCCTAGAATGGCTCTTGTTGTAGATTCATCCCACTATTTCCAATCTAAATTTGCTAAAATCTAGGTCCATGTGTGGTCCAGCCCTATGGAATGCATATTATAATAAAAACAACTTAACACTTCCTAAGGATAATATGAGCATCAAAGCAATATTTAGATTTTTTATAATTTTTTACTTAAATAAACGATCTACTAGCGCACAACGTGTTGCGACACATTGTGAGCTTGCAGATCAGCTTTTTTTTTTAACATGCTACACATCGTACGGCGAAGCATACAACAGGCTTCCCTAGTTCCCTTTTGTTTTAAGCTGAGGCGACGTACGTAGTCAGACAGTCAGACACACATGGCTCCTCGGTGCAAAAATAAACAGTGTACACTACCCGACTTTACGATAATAAGGGACAGTATGTCGAGACACGGTGTTCATGTTGGGCAACAGCAGTGCCAGTCCGCAATGCTTTAAACTCTTCCCACTCCACTATGTCGGAACTAAAACCTTAGTACCCGTAAAAAGTCGGTGGCCGGTGCCTAGGCTGTGAGAGACCCTAATATGGTTTCTGCCTCGGATTCGGGTTCTGAGACGCCATCGCACACGAGCAACCATGCTGCTCCAGCACCCCGGAAACAAACACAAGCACAGCGGCAAATGGGAAGAGTGCAAAGCATCCAAAGCATGCCCTTTTACACCGGGGACTACAGTAGTTTGCTATCTGAAACGGAGAAGACGAAACTATTTGTGTCAGGTTTTCCTGTCAACCGCCCTCCGCCTCCTCCCAGGCTAGTATTCTGGCCATAATAATCATTCTAGGCGGCCCTGGCTGTTGGTACGCAGAAGCGCTTCCCGGCGCTTGATTGACAGCGCATTTTGAATTTTGACGACGCATGCGCTGTGGCGCACCACTTATGTGCAGCCCTGTATATATTCAGAGGCTGGCGGCGGTGCGGGTCTTTTCGTAACCCAGATGCAGAATGTATTTACGGGTCTTGACTACGCCTTCGGCCTGGAGAAGGCAATAAAACACTGTGCTCATTCAGGTGGAAAAAAAGCGTGACCCAGAGCTTGACTTCAGCCAGTGGCGGTGTATCAATCAGTGTGCATTTGTTTGGACTAGCTAAGGTTTTGCTGCACATATCCTGATAACAATAATAACAACAGAAACATTCTAAGGCTTGGATAGCAGAGTAAAGTGAATAGTTTTTATATAATTCGATTCCATGCTTTTGCTCACCATGGGCAATATGCCAGACTCGTGTTCACTCAACGTCATAGGATGAGTGTACCTTTCATAGACCAAGACAGAGAAGGATGAGTGTACCTTTCATAGACCAAGACAGAGAAAAAAGGAAACTAATACAAAAATAGCTGGCATTTTCATAGACCAAATTGTCATGAAAGAGCTTGCATAAGCCACACAGCAGGTGCACGTGCATCAGACACTGCTCATGTGGAGAGCCTAATGTGAGCCCACAGACACGCACAGTTCACAATCCAGCTAGATGAGAAAGTATAGTGCATGGATATACACCACAAAACCTAAACCAGCCAAGAGGAGCATAGAGTCAGGTTGAGCCAGACTGCATTGCTGAATGAGGATGAATACCAGGTATCCACTAGAAACCTATAGATAGGATCCTGCAGATGGCAATGGGCTGGCAGGCCATGATCAAATAATCACAGAAATAATGCAGTGCTGGACCGCATCCAATTCAGTAGGCTGTGAAACTTTACATAAGGTCATAGACGGGTAAATACGGGACTTGAAAGTGTATTATGTATAGATATAAGAAAAGAAAAAAACTAAGAGAGCGGGTCCACATGAACTTGGTTTGTTTTGAAGTGTAAAAGAAAAGAAAAAAAGAAAAAAATAAGAAAAAAATAATACAAATGTATTTATGTATACATGTATGTATTTATGTCTGTTGTGAGTCTGGCGTAGAGGATTTCATCCTGTGCTGGAAATCTTTTCAATAAATTTCAATACATTTCAATATAGTTCATTGTATTTCCTCATTCGAAGTCCATGACTGTATTGTACTCTGCAATTTTGGGCTAAAACCTGACAATATCAAATGATTTAGCAATACTTGGGGGAATAGCCCTCTCCCGAATACAAAACAACTCGCCCCTTTACCAACTCGCCCCGGGCGTACAGCTGTCCCTGCATGTTAAAGGGGGTGCAGACTGTGCCTAGTGTACCACGTTAAACATGAATGAATCAATTTGTTAATTCCCTAAATCCTTATTATCTATCGTCTATTCTTCTGGCTCAACTTGCCAGGCTGCTCCATGGCCAGCCCCTGTGATTGGCTCCCACGCTTAGAGAGCATTGTGGGAAAATAAACCATGCTGACACAGCCTGACACACACATGTCACCAGCCGGCATCCATGATAGCAATGGGACTTTTTTGATTGATCAATCAATCGAAAATGTGTCATATGTTTGCCTTGTTCCGATAGTATTGTGGCAGGCCGCCCATAAGGCTCTCACAGGATATGGGCTACTGTATGTTGACATGTTGACCATAGTACTGTACATTGATGGCCAACGGGAGTCATATTTTTGTCATACACATTCCAACTACAATCTTGTCAGTTGATTTGCATGTAACGTTATTTACATTAATTTTGTCAATGTGCTATACGTTTGCAAAATGTCAACATAAAGTATAATTTATATTATAGTATTGTTACACCTGCTATTACCACCATTATTTTTGTATATTAAAGAATGTTATACATGCTATTATTATTGCTGTCATCATAGTTTTAACTATTATATTGTATAGCATATTTTGCTCTCTCTCTATCTCTCTCCTCTTCCCCCTGACAGATGACGTGTCATTTTATTTCTAAATATTTGGAGAATAAAAGATTCAACATTATTAGAAAGCTGAGAATCTCCAATTTCTGAAATATTTTCATTCTAGACATCTCTATCAAGCAATCAAAACTACTCACCCTGACAATAATAATAATAATAATAATAATAATAATAATAATAATAATAATAATAATAATAATAATAATAATAATAATAACAATAACAATACCTCAAACAGGCGTAGAACGTTGGCCACCATGATGGAGACGGAGCTAGCTGATGCCCCGATCACACCCACCACTCTCTCAGGCTTCCTGATGATCGGCGGTTGACCGTTAGAGCAACGAATGTCCGATATGTCCTTCTGTATCAGAGCCTGGACGAAGGTCAGAGACTGCTCGAGGGCGTAGGTGTCTCTCGAGCAGGTGTCCAGGATTCTGGCTCCGAGGGTAATGTTCGGGAGGAGGTCTGGGTCACTGTTGATCTGGTCCAGAGCATACAGCATGGCCTCCAGACGGTGGACTCCTTTCTCCTTCTTCACTTCTCCACAAGGAACTCCACTGAGACCCCGAGAGTGGACAGGGAACAATGCCCCCAGCGTTATGTCGCCGGGCATTTTGATGGAGTGGGTCGAGTGGAAGTGCTGGTGGTGGTGGTGCTGGGGAACAGTCGCGCCCACAGGAAGAGCCTTCTGGCCAATCAGCAGCAGGAGACAGAGGAGGAGGCGGCGGCGGGGACAGGTAGGTGACTGACTGGTAGGACATCCAATCCAGAATAGGTTGTGATGATGATGGTTGATGGTGGGCAGTGATGATGTCATAATGAGAAGACAATTTCTCATTCTACTGCAGCACACCTGAGAGCAGACATCAATGAAACAGTCAATGATACAAATAATTAAAATCACGTACCAGTCATCCTAACCCTAACCCTAGCATAGGAAATGACTAATTTAACACAAAAAATGCTGGAAACGTATCCATACGCTTTATTAATATCGAACGCCGTACGCGCGAAGCGTATGTATACGTTTTATACGTTTTTTTATTGCTTACTGTACATCAACGTCCTATGCTCCAGGACACCGAGGAAAATAACAGCGATCGTCTCCAGGAAGCTCCAATATGTGATCCGGGAGTAAAAAGCCCCTCCCTCCTGAAAAGAGGTCTGTCTGTGGCGAAGACGCTCCCTCCTCCAATGCCTCCATTACACGTATGGGTCTGCACGGCAACGGCATAGACCAACGCAGATGTCAGGGCATCTAAAATGGAGTTACCCATACTCTAGTAGTAGTCTAGTGTCTGTGAATACACTCGATTCCCCCTCCCCTCCTGTTTCTACATGGTTTCTCCCGAGGAATCTTTGTGGGGGGAGTCTGATCTCTTCTGCCCGGATCGCATTGCAGTTTGAGTTCCCTGGCCCCAGGCCACACTGCGCCTTGTAATCGCCTTGCACCGCTCTCTCATTCTCGGAAAAAGATATAACGCAGTCGTGTCGATTTGCCCTCTGCCAGTATATAAACCAAGAATAATCTTCAACGATCGCCATTTCATAACGTTTTCAACACGCACACGGCACACGCCATGATCAACTAACTGCCTGGCTACGTCTTCAGTCTTCACCAGCCATCGCTATCCGTTGTGTGGATCGCCATCGCGTCTTCACTTTGTTTGTTTGGGCAAGAAGCACGATCAGCGATGGAAAAGAGCTTTATATCCACGGCAGATAAGTAATGACGTATTATCGAAGGACCGCCATGATCAACTTACTGCCTACGTCTTCGTCAGCCAATGCAGCCATCATCGCTATCCGTTGTGTGATTGTGGATGTAGGCTATATCCACGGTATCGAGAGAGACGCCCGGCTGTGATATAGGTCTTATCACTGCAATTATAATGAATAAAAAGGCTACAATCACACAACGGATAGCGATGGCTGCATTGGCTGGTGACAACGTAGCCTCGGTCCCAGGCAGTTAGTTGATCATGGCGGTCCCTCGATAATACGTCATTACTTATCTGCCGTGGATAAAACTCTTTTCCATCGCTGATCTCTGCTTCTTTGCCCAAACAAAGTGAAGATAGCGTTGTCCAACAAAGCAGCCAGTTATTTGATCATCTCTCTCTCCTGTGCTTCTTTCCTCAAACATGTCCAGACATGTCAACCTCAACCACTAAACTCACCGATCCAGTAACGCATCTCACCGTTATACTATCGTTCTGAAGGCAGATATAAAAATAAACATAAATAAATTATTGTCATATACATACTACACACTGAATGAAAGCCCTAATTGTCTACTTTTAGGAGGAAAACAAATACATAATATTGATCCCATGTACAGTTTGTCAGTAGGATATTGAATGCAGTTGTTCAGGTCCAACTATTATTCACAAAATAAGGCCTATAGCGACATGTACATATTATATACCGTATGAAACAGAAGACCCTCTGCTTTCATAAGAAAAAAACTAATACTGTAATAATAATAAAAATCACACCCCTGTGAAGTGAGCATTTCCTCATGAAGTTATCATAGCGAGTTATAAAGGTTTAAAGTCACAGAGATTGACAGGCAGATATAAACATAAATAAATTATTATCATATACATACTACACACTGAATGAAAGCCCTGAATGTCTACTTTTAGGAGGAAAACAAATATACAAATATATACAAATATAGTTTGTCAGTAATTGGCTATTGAATGCAGCTTGCGCCCACCAGAGAGGATTTCAGAAAATGCATGGACCAGAAGAACTATTATTCACAAAATAAGGCCTATAGCGAAATGTACATACTATATACCGTATGAAACAGAAGACTCTCTGCTTTCATAAGAAAAATACTTCTACTGTAATAATAATGAAAATCACACCCCTGTGAAGTGAGCAGTGCAATGTTGCGCAACATTGCACTGCTCACTTCACAGGGGTGTGATTTTCATTATTATTACAGTAGAAGTATTTTTCTTATGAAAGCAGAGAGTCTTCTGTTTCATACGGTATATAGTATGTACATTTCGCTATAGGCCTTATTTTGTGAATAATAGTTCTTCTGGTCCATGCATTTTCTGAAATCCTCTCTGGTGGGCGCAAGCTGCATTCAATAGCCAATTACTGACAAACTATACATGGGACCATGTGTATTTGTTTTCCTCCTAAAAGTAGACATTCAGGGCTTTCATTCAGTGTGTAGTATGTATATGATATTATTTGTGTTCATTTTTATATCTGTCTGTCAATGTCTGTCAACTTCAACCTTCCATATCTCTGCTGTTTTTTCAAAAGAGCAGCGTGCTGCGAAAAGCAGGTGTTAGAAAAAGGTCAATATCTCCAGAATGGAAGATGGTAGAATCATAATTTTTTTTTAAATTGAAGTGGACTAGTTTGGCTTCCTTTTGATTTATGCGGTGTGATTCTCGCTATAAGAGGCCCCTCGCTGTGGGCCCCGAAAAAGTTCAGAAGTCCCAATGTTAATCGCTCAGCACCACCAAGCCTGAGCAAATAGAAAACTCTAGCAATCAATGTGTTAAGGCCTGTGGCATTAACATCTGTGGTTATGAAGTCATTTGAGAGACTCGTTAAGGAAGAGCTCTTGTTAAAAACAGAGTGTTACCTGGACCCTATGCAATTTGCATACAGGGCTAATATAATAGAAGGGTGTCCGATGCTACTGAACCTTCTATTCGAACATCTGGAAGTTAGCAAGAAACATGCTAGGCTGCTTTTTGTTGACTTCTCATCAGCCTTCAACACCATTCAGCCACACATACTAGTTGGAAAACTAGCAAACAACGTTGGCTTAGACCCTGGTATTATTGGTTGAGTTCTGGATTTCCTCACAAATAGAATCCAGAGGGTAAGGGTGAATGGGAATCTGTTTGGTGAACTAACATTATCCACCGGTTCACCTCAAGGTTGTGTACTCTCCCCACTCTTATATATATATATATATTGTACACAAATGACTGCAGAAGTCAATATGTTTGTTAGTCTGTTGGGTGATGGTGAGGTCAGCCATGGCCCAGTTGTGGATGATTTTGTTTCTTGGTGTGAAGAGGCATGTTCATTGATTTTCGTCGATGTCCACCTGCTCCTCAGAGCACTGTTATTGATGACCAGTCAGAGTTTGTAACTAATTACAAATATCTCGGAACCATAATAGACAATATCGTCTCAAATTCGACTGCAACACTGAAATGGTGTGTAAGAAAGGCCAGCAGCGCCTCTTCTGTCTAAGGAAGTTGGCCAAATTTCAGGTCGACAAATCACTGATGATTTTATTTTATAGAACCTTTATTGAGGCTGTCCTCACCTTTGCTGCCATTTGCTGGTATGGTAACCTCGGTTATATGATGAGCAGGTATGAGTTGAGAGGGAATTCTCTTAAACTCTTACCACTAAATTGTCATTCAGAAGAGAGAAAGAATTTCTTTACACTTTTAAGATTTTTTGTATAACTATAGGGCTGGCTTGTAAGGTCATAGACTGGTAAATACGGGACTTGAAAGTGTATTATTTATAGATATGAGAAAAAGACCAAAGAGGGCGGGTCCACATGAACTTGGTTTGTTTTGAAGTGTAAAAAAAAAAAGAAAGAATACGAATGTATGTACCCGGTATGTATACTGTATATGTATGTATGTAAGTACTTGTGAATTTTAATGTATTTATGTCTGTTGTGAGTCTGGCGTAGAGGATTTCATTCTTGAAATCTTTTCAATAAATTTCAATAAACTTTCATACATTTCAATAAAAATGAATGAGAAATTCACTTCTGGTCCTAGCATCGTCATGAAACGCTCTATAATCATCATGAAAGTGACATGTGGCCATTACTGATACATAAGAGCAAACAAGAGACAGTTTTCAGGATCCCTTCCTAGACATAGTACTAGTACTATGTTTGTGTTTTAGCATCATTGTAAAAGATTAAACACTATTAATAATCCAATAGCAATAGAATCAGCATGGACAGGGGAACATAATATAAACTAGTTCACCGAGTCGATGTTTACTTTTCATAATAAACTAGAATACAGCTGCTGCCCTGCTCACAATTATTGACAGAAAGACCCAGCAAAATAATTGACCAAAAACAAAACAACATGGCATGGCCAATTAAGCTACAGTACCACCTGAAATGAGGCTTCAGCAAGTGAACTCAAGTCAAACGATTCTCAAAGACAACAAAATACTTATTTACAAAGGGACAGATCAGATGCAGGTGTCAAACGTGGTGATACTTTTTACTTACATTTTTTATCCCACAATTTTTTAACCCATTCTTCACCCCTGTGTCAATTATTAAACCTCCACACACCCTCTATCAACCTGGGGAGAGCAACAGACTTGAACTCATGCTTCCTTCATGCACGAGTGTCCAAGTTGCTCCTTTACACCTGACAGGGGGGAGTTTCCCTGGTTGGACGTAGCGCGTGGAAGGAACACATTATTCCAACCAGTTCCTTTCCCCTCCATTAGGCGCCCCACCTGACCAGGGGGAGGCAGTTTAGAGACCAGGATTACTGCATGTTTTTTGTGAGGGTACCTACTACCTACTACCTACTACCTACCCTAGGGAACACAGGGTTAGGATTCTATATACAAATAGAGAAGAGAATGGTTTGCGAGTTACGTGGATTACAGCAGGGCCTGTTCTAAGCCCACCCAAATGTGCAGAGTAGTTCCCTGATGGACTGATCGAGGGTAGCTACTGGGACGTAAATCGGGATTTGATCAACCCCAGCTAGGTCGCCTGAGTGAGGAGTATGATGTTGGTAGACCCGAAACCCTGTTGACCTCAGGATACATCACTGAGGATCCGTCCCAGGTGCATCCATGCGATGTCTTTTTAGTTATAGTTATTCTATTTATAGTGACTCATAGGAATAGACTATTTATAGTGACTCATAGGAATAGACTATGTGACAACCGGTTATAGTCTGGTGGCCACCGGAGAGACGGGTGACAGCCGGAATGTAGACGGCAACCGGGTGAGCAGTATGGGTTAGCGCCCCAGCCTGTGTCCTCCGTGAGGAGGAAGCCCAACAAACCTCTGTGAGGCCTAGGGCCATTATAATCCACCACTCCTGAATGAAGTGCCTGGTGCTGGGAGTCTGGTGCAACGCACAGGTCCTGGGCCTAGTGAGAGCAGGAGTGGACCTGGTGAGACGTAGGAGGGGCCCTGGCACGGACGATCATCTTTTAGGGAACTGTGTTGCTGTCAGACAGATTAATATATATATACTAGCACGACGATCATCTTTTAGGGAACTGTTGCTGTCGGACAAATTAATATATACTGGCTCGGACGATCATCTTTTAGGGAACTGTGTTGCTGTCGGACAGATTAATATATACTGCATAAACAATATAAAAGCATAATTATCAAAACGGACCTGGATTACAGACATACACACGTAAATACGTATGTACACACAGAGACTTGGTGCATTTATAGATTTGATTTGATCGATTGTCACATGCTTAACCCATTAAGACCGAGAAAGCATCTGTATCATCTTTGATTTTAGCCATACATATAGCACATTGGTTGCCTATACAAACAATAGCAGACATACAAGCTCATAGAGGGTCACTTCGTGCAGCGATGAGCTTGTAGATCTGCTATTCTTGAAAAATCATCACGATTTGTGCAAATCTTTGAATATACAGTATATATTAAAAACAATTTTTTTTTTAACTCAAATCTTTGTTTCTGGAGGTCCCTGGCACACAACATTTTGTGAATTTGTGGAGCCCAAGTGGTTAAACTGATTTTGATGCTATATTAAATAATTTAGCTGGGGACACCAACTACCTTAGAGATCGATTATTTTTTATCCCACAATTTTTTAATCCATTCTTCACCCCTGTGTCAATTATTAAACCTCCACACACCCTCTATCAACCTGGGGAGAGCAACGGACTTGAACTCATGCTTCCTTCATGCACGAGTGTCCAAGTTGCTCCTTTACACCTGACAGGGGGGAGTTTCCCTGGTTGGACGTAGCGTGTGGAAGGAACACAAAAATCTCAAAACTAAAATCTTTGTTTCTGGAGGTCCCTGGCACACAATATTTTGTGAATTTGTGGAGCCCAAGTGGTTAAACTGATTTTGATGCTATATTAAATAATTTAGCTGGGGACACCAACTACCTTAGACCTGAGATCGATTCTACAAATGCCTTTCTAAATCAGTAGTTCTCTCACACTTTCACACTTTCTCAGAAATGTAAAAAAAAAAAAAATTGCCCCACTTTGAGAATGACTGCCGCAGACTTTGTCGACTACAACATATAGAAAACAGAACATGGAATACAGAAAAAGAATCTCAGAGAATGCATGCAACACACTGCACAGAACACAGGACAGCATCAATAAATAACATCCTGCTACTCTCTCCTCATCTTAAACCTCCTCCTCTTCTCACAGGATCATAGTGTGTGGCGGCCGTGACTCTGATCCTTGTGCACTGAGGATCTTTTTGTACGGCCATGATCCAGGGTCTGATCCGTATATAAAAGTTGATTGAGTATTCATCTTTTAACTAAAACCATGGGTACCAATTATATTGGTATTATGTTCTCTTCTCCTGGTTTTAGGAGCCTGATCTGTTTTGGGAATTATTTGCATATTTTATTGATTACATTTAAGGCACTTCATGCATGGCTTGGTCCCTATAATACATGGTGCACTTTCCTCAGGCAGGAACCTTCTGGCTTATTCCTGACCAGTCCAGGCTAAAGACAACGGGTGACCATACATGCTTTTGCTGTCAGGGCCCTTAGACAGCTAGGATACATCACTGTTTCCTTTCAAAACCCTCCTTAAAACTGACTGATTTATAATTACTATCTCTCTCACTCTCTCTCACACGCACGCGCGCGCGCACGCACACACACACACACACACACACACACACACACACACACACACACACACACACACACACACACACACACACACACACACACACCAGAAACATTGTATTATAGAACCCTGCAAGCTTATATTTAATTTGATGATCAATTTGATCACACAAACCTTTAAAATATTTTCTAAATGCAATTTTCAGAAATCCCAATACTTCTATCGTATGTAATTGTTGACATGGTTTAGGTTAAATAAAAATATTAAGGCCATTGAATGTGTTCAGTTCATAGAAGCTCTTTGAAATAAATGCAATTTATAATACACTCATTTTGACAACATATATAGTGCAGAAGGCTAACCTACAATTAGTTACATATTCCCCTAAAGGAAACAAGCCATGCATCAATCATTCTACCAAATATTAAACCAATAATAATTAAGTATTAAAATTCAACAACATAAGTGTAGGTATAAGTGTTTAGTCTTTAGGCCTACCTATTAAAATAAATTATTTAGGCTATGCCTTACCGGGACAGACAGGACGTGACTTCTGTTCCAAACCGGTCCGGTAGGCTACATACAACTCCAAGTCTTCAACAGCACCGAATCCCAGTCCAGACGCGCGTGTGCTCAGGTTTCACTCTCGCACAGCGCGCGTGTGTGCGTGAGTGCACGTGTTTCGCACCAAACCAACCCTATAAACATTATGTTCCGAGTTGGCGACTAGACGAATCGTAGAAGCCAGGCTACTGGTATGGGTTCTTCTTGTGTTTGAGACGTTCTCCCCGACTGAAATAACCGTACCTACAGCCCCTAGGTTGAATAACAGACTCGCTCTGACTCTGATTCTACCCAGCAGAGGCTGGTTGCAAAAAGGTGAATATGAATTAAGTATTTTCTTCTTACTTCCTTTCCCCCCCTTTTCTTTTCTTTTCATAGGGAAACTTTCTGGCTTTATGTTGCTAGCAGCAGCACAGTTGATAAAGTCACAAGTGTGCATTAGCCTACAGCCCTGGCCCCTACACTACTACAACTTCAGTCAGTTGTGGTCAATCTACCCTACCTACAGTCTACCCTGTGAGAGTGTGAAGCCACAACATTCGACCGGTCACCAATTTCGTTGTAACCGCGGTAACAGTTTACCCACATTCACCTCGTTAAATCTAGCCTACTATTAACACCGCCCACGATTCTATCTCTCGCCCTCTTATGCTAATTGCAATCGTAGATTAAAATACACGCGCGCGCGTGTGCGCGCCCACACACACACACACACACACACACACACACACACACACACACACACACACACACACACACACAGAGAGGATATTAATTGTGTTGGCTTTGAGCAAGGCACTTTACGCACGGCACCACCCACCCCTGTGGTCAATGCATTCGCTGGCAGGCAGCTGGTCCAGGAATTCAACCATCTGGTCAGCAGCCTCTGTTAGCTTTAGCCTGTTCTACACCGCCACCTATCTGTGGTCAGACATACAGCAGGGACCTTTTCTGAAACCTTAGATGATGATTACTGTATATATTAGACTAGGCTTCTACATTTTTATGCTGTTTTTGATTTAAATGTTTAATTGCTCTGACTTTGCCTATTTTCAACTCTATGCAATATAGGCCTACTTATGACTAAAAATAACTGTATTCGGCCATTTACCTGCAGTATTTGGTCAGATTTCATAAAACGTCTGCATGCTCTCAGTTGTACATTGTTGTTTTATTGTCAGAAAAATAATTAATCTGTGACTTCTGTGTCTTTCAAGTGTCTCCTTCTCGCACCATCTTCTTCTCAAGCTGTCCTATCCTGTCTCTCCTACACCATCTCCCACAGCTGCATGTCCTACCATCATGTCTAAATTAATACTTTTTAAATCTGTCCAGACATAAATAACAGAGTTGGGAAGTTCAGCTCCATCAGGCTGTTAAACCTCCGGCTGATAATCCACTAATGAAGCTGACCTCATTCTGCCACAGACATAGGGAGGGACACACAATCACTTTCACCTGCATTCATCCATCTGACTGAACACAGTCCTACAGCAGTGTTTCAACCCTTTCCATGTAAAGGCCCATTATTTATTCAGCACTTGAGCCACGGACCACCATTTGATGACATTTAGCCTCTTAAGACCCAAAACTAAAGAACATTTTGTTGTCGCAGCCTCGCAGGACACGATTTTGTGCAATTCCATGCTGTATTGATGTGGCACCATTAGGAGAGATAACAGGAAAACGTTGATTATTTATTATTTATTCAGCATTTGAGCCACGGACCACCATTTGATGACATTTAGCCTCTTAGACCCAAAATTAAAGAACATTTTGTTGTCGCAGGACACGATTTTGTGTATTGTATTGACTGTATTGATGTGGCACCATTAGGAGAGATAACAGGCAAACGTTGATCAAAACAACAATTCTTCAAATTGACCCATAAGGGTCCACAAATGCGGGTCCATTTGTTTTCATGTTACACTCTCAAGAGTTAAATATCTATAAGGATCAATTTGGTTACCAACTCTCCATAATTTAGCTGGGGACCACCTGGAACCCTCTCAAGGACCACTGGTGGTCCCAGGGCCACTGGTTGAGAAGCAATATCCTCCTACACTTAATCCAGTACAACTACAGTTGCTCGCATCACTGGGGTACAGAGCCATAGAGTAAGAGTAGAGTTACGAAAACTCCGTTCATTTCATGGGGCCAGTCCAATGGCGGCCCTTCTACTCTACATAGACTTCTATTGAGAATGGGGACAACAAATAGGGACCGGAAGTAGGCAGAAATGCATTTGACTCAGCTTTAATGATCTTAAATCCCTTTATTTTAGATTGTTTTGTAGTAATCGTACAACATAAACATTACAGAGACGTTAGTTGTTACTGTATAATACTTTAAAACAGTTGGCATGTATTTCAAACTCCAGCTTGTCCCTCTCCAGGCTGCATGAACAGCGCTCGGTTTCTGCCCCCTCAATATTGTAACTCTATTAGATGGCTCTGCTGGGGTAGACCTCCCTTGGTCAGAAATGTGGTTGTGGAAACTTGTTTCTCCAACCTCATGAGCTGATACACAAGTAGGTAGACAATCACATAAGACAGTGCAAAAAACTAATTGGCACGCAGGAAAGAGAGTATCCCCACAAACAAAACAAAAACCTGTTGCAATGCAGTTACTGTACACTTTGTAAGAGTTTTTAAAATGTAAATGTGTTTGAGCGGTGCTAACCGCTCCAACACGTGGCTTTGTGTGTATGTCGTCTCGTGGGGCACAAAACGTTCGAAAGCCACTGGTCCAAGAACTACGCGCCGACACTCGCCTTCAGTTCGTGTAGAACCTCCGAGCCCCTGCTCCAGGTGACCACTTTGGCCTTTAGAGACATAACATCGTCGTCTTCGAGTTTGACCAGCAGCTTTTCCAGGGTGAAGCCCTTCCTGGGCATCACCACGTCACTTCCCCTGAGACAGAACGTCGGGCAGAGGTCATTCCCGCCGTCGCCCACGTAGAACACCTGGCGGTACTCGATGCCTCGCTCTGCCTGCTCCGACAGGTACGCCTCCAGGACCTTCCTCTTGCAGAGGTTGACGGGGCACCGGGTGCAGTCGTGCAGGTGGTGGTGCTGCATCTCCATGTAGCCACGCTCGTCAAACCTCGCTGGGTTAGTGAACACCTGGTCGATGGCCACCTGGACGCCCGCGGCCTGAAGGATCCAGTCGATGAAGATGGTGTTGGCGTCTGAGATGACGATGCAGTCGATGGTGCTTTTGTGCTCCGATATGAACATCAACAGTTCGGTCATTCCGTCGGTGAAAGGGATGGTCTCCATCACACTGCGGACGCTGGCTGGACTGATGGCCTGGTCTCCTATGTAGGTCATTACTCTGCCCATGTATGCTATCCACTGGCCTTTTTGACAAGAGTTCGTTAGTGAATCGGGGAGGGATTGATCCGGGAGACACCTAATCACCCAGGTGTCACTGTTGTCATCAACTATAGTGTAGTCAAAATCTAACACGACTAGGGTCTTCATGGTTCTTGAACACAACCCAGTGAGGCACCCGTTAACACAGTATTAATAATGTTAACTATTACAATCAATAAGTTATTTATAAATGTGCACCGGCCTACTCTGGAGTGATGCAAATTGAGTGCTCCACCCGTTCATGCAATACCTGTTGTAGACCTACTTGTCGGTACCCATTCTACACGCTGTCGGAGTAGCTGTACTAGTCACTACCATAAGACCAATCGACTAAATATGGACATCCCTTATGTCGTCAAAAATGCTGACATCATGTTGATGACGTACTGTACATGGTCATAAATGGGAGACAGACAGACCCACACAACCAGATATATTTTACATAGAATGGTGATCTATCTTACGATGGTGTATCGGCAGAAACATGACACAAAGCTCAGCCAATCTGAGAAGCTGATAGGTCATGTTGGCCAATCAGAGATGCCGATGCACCCAGACAGAAGAGTCAAATGCAGTTCAAGAGATGCACGCACATCCAAACATATTTAGACAGGTGTTGTATCACATTGGCAGCACTGGAGAGGGGAAACACCGTCAGCCAGAGCATGGGAGTCTAACCCTGGTCCGAAATGAGCTAGAACTCTGGGAGATGGATTGCTGAGGTGGAGCACAACACCTGCCATCAGTTTCAACTTTCCAGTACTTACTACTTACCACACGAGTTGAGCTGTGCTACTCATACACAGAGTTGGCGGTGCCCGGGATGAAACTAGGGATGCACCGATCCGATACTCGTATCGGAGATCGGCGCCGATCCAGGCTAAAATTCTAGATCGGGTATCGGATCGGTGGCCGATCCATTATCCGATCCGATCCGATAATTATGTGTAATTACAGTATGAAAACAACTCTACCTCCTCTGTGACACAGCAGTGTAGTATTGACAGTATAACATGTGGAATGCAGCCAGGCTAGCCTGCGCACACATTAACCTGGTCTAATTGTTGCACAGTTATTTAATAAATAATTCAGTGCATTTATATCTGTTTGTTACATTTTGTTTTACAAAGTTGGGAAAGTAATGTTTAAGTCAAGCCTTGATGTTGCCTTACACAAAATAATGATTCCAGACTCCACACAGTGAGGCATACAGCTTAATAGGTTATTACGTTTCTTTGTGGGGGGTATCGGATCGGTACTCTGTATCGGCAGATACTGGACCCCCATGTATCGAAATCGGTATCGAATGCCAAAAAGCCGGATCGGTGCATCCCTAGATGAAACCCATATCCTCGTGGTTGAAAGACAAGTGCTCTACTGACTTGTGGACACCCAGTATTTTTGAGTGGTGCAACCACTCCAAGGAACAGCAATTTCCGTGTTCACCTATGTGTTGTTCACCTATGTGTTCATGTGTTCGTTAATGAGCACCAGTATATGACTGAGTACCAGTAGGGGCGCTGTTGTGCCAGAAACAGAGAGAGGGATAGTGCTGCACTGTTGCCTGCTAATGAGAGAGAGAGAGAGAGAGAGGGGGGTGGGGGGGGAGTTGCACCACTCAGTTCACATGGGTGTGATTTTTAGTACTAGTATTATTATTTAGGTAAGCCCAGTACTCTTGAATCCAGTGCTGTACAGCTGCAATGTTAATCAGAGTAGCATGTTGCCACCTTGTGGCAGAAAAGAGAAGTTATAAAAGACCAAGAGGAACAAATAGTGATCTATTACTACATTAATATGTACAGTTCTGTATATTCATAGAAATATATAATACACCATAACAAATGAATACAAAATGTATATACATTGTTCAAGACTTCTTATTGAACAAAATGAAACTCATGAAACTGAAAAATATTTCAACCTTGAGAATAAAATAGACAAACATGAATTTGTATTTCTACCATTTGATCTTTACTCTTTTTTTGTAAGCTGTAGTAATACAAATACAATATGTAACTAATGCATTAACACTTGTAGCACAACCATATAACTAATATTGATAAGTACTGTTTGTAAAACATATAGTACTATCTGTAGCACAATGCAATAAAATTACTAAATTACCAAATGGTGGTTTAAATATATAGCCTGTATGTACAGTATACCGTAGCATACGTGAAGCAGTCTGTGGTCTATGTACTAGTGACTAGTCTGTGTAGTGTGCTGGTGCTCTAGTGACAGATGAACCACTCTGACAGCAGGATCAAACCACGTCAAAGACTAAACCACATTCAAGCTGATTGCTGTCTGAACAGATTTGACCATGTACGCATTTTAGACAGATCAGAGAAATCTCAGAGATTTAGAGTTGAAGAATGCCACGCGGCCGAAACGTCCATCTGTCTGTTTTTGCCTGCTGGGGGGAAACGAAAAATAAAACAAGAATCCTAAAAGGACACAACGTGAGTGCTGGTATTTATTCTCACAGTGTATGTCTTTCTGAACCGTGCACCCATTACACCATTACGTGGAATCAATCATTCAACTGAGTGCTTGCTCTTGCTTTCTTCTTTAATGTATATGATCAAGAAAACATTTGTTTTGCATTTAGACAATGAAAATAACACACATACATTACCCACACATGCATGCATGCATGTGTGCGCACACAGTTTGTGTTTGGTATGAATACTGACTTACTGTCTTTCATTAGAGTCCAAGGCGAAGCACGCACATCCAGCAAACTTTACACCATTTGCACAGGTGCTGGACCAGGGCCGGCTGTAGCCTGGACCACTAGGGTGGGCAGGACGAATATATGGGGGTGCATCCCGCACGCACCGCATAGCGTAATAATCCCCCGAAATGCATAGAAAACGATGCTATCATCTCAGATTATCTATCTATCTTCTCCTTTGACCAATAGTAACCCAATTTCCATCCGCACCCTGTTGGCAGTGGCGTGCACATGCAAACATTTGGAGGGGCAGGTGCTCAAGTGAAGAAAAAAAAGGGCACCTTGTGGAGCGCGTGGAACCACCGGTTGCCTTAATAGTGTGTGAGATTTATAGATTTTGGGGCATAAATAATATATTGGAAGCTTTTAATCCAGAATTGATCAATGTCACCATGGTCCACATACTGTACACTGTACAAAACAAAAATCAAATGATCAAAAAACGAACATTCAAAAGGGCACATTGCTGTCCAGGGGGCAAAAGGGCAGGTGCTCTACACACCACCCAGTGTCTTATGTGCACGCCACTTCCTGTCGGTTAACAGCACTTATGGTAAACAGTGTTCAGATGGTTTCTCTCCATAACCTTTGATTGGGTGGGCACCGCACATTTCGGTGGGGTCTGCACACCCCTGTCCCCTCCAGAACCAGCCCTGGTGGAGGTTTTATTGACTGTCTTACGTCAAACGGTGAATATCAGCGGTCAAAGGGCTTTTATTGCAGATGCAGATTGCAGATTAAAGTACAGTGTCCTTTGTCCTTTTGATAATCATGCTTTTATATCGTTTATGCAGTATATAATCTGTCCAACAGCAACACAGTTCCCTAAAAGATGATCGTCCGTGCCAACTTCATTCCATTCACTGCAATAAAAGTCTTGCTTCACTGCCGTCCTTTGACCATGCACTGATATTAACAGTTTGACGTAGGACAGTTAATAAAATGAACAATTACTTCATTACAGTAGTTTGTACACACACACAACAACACACACTCCATAATCTTTGATTGGGTGGGCAGGACGCACGTTTGGGTGGGCTATGCCCACCCTTGCCCCCCCTTAGAACCGGCCTTGTGCTGGACAACAACATTTACAATGTAAAGAAGGGAAGTCCATAATACGCACACTGCAATGACCGAAGCTCCCAGGATTCAGGAAAGTAACCACAACGTTGACAACGTTTCAACCCAACATAGGTCTTCATCAGGTCTCGTTTGTTCTCCCATCCCTCTCTCCTCTATCACTTCTCTCAATCCTTCTCCGTCTATCCCTGATAGATAGATTTCTCCAGTCCGTCGTGCACAGCTGTATATTCCAGGTGAGCTGTGTAGAAACGGCTGCTGTACTTACTGCTGTTTCTGACATACTGAAGGTAATCTGGAGTCCCTGGACAGATGACATTGTCAGCTAACAACACAGAGCCAGCAGACAGAAGACCACATGTCTGGAATGAGAGGAGATAGAAAAATATATTACTAAATACATTTTGTTGAAGCCAGATCGATGGCACTGACTAGAATTATGAACCACAAAAATCTAATTCCTATATTTATGTTTGTTGGTTGTAGTGGGTGAAACAGCTCAGAGATGCAAGAACAGTGTTTGCAAAACAGCTTGACAAAATGCTTTAGTATTTGTGGATAATACATGAGCAAATGTGTGTACGACGGTAACCAACACTAAACACATGGTATGATTATCAGCTAAGTCTGTTTAAAAACACATAAATTACTCACTGTAGTATGACAATATTGAAATTCAATTGTACACAATTCCCTGATCCAATACATGCTTTTTTTGCACCACTGCTCTAGAGTCCCTCACACTGCAGAGCTGCTTCAGTTGGTTGTCTACTGTAGCTGGTTCAAAATAATGCTGATGGATCACAGTGTGAAAACCTTTAAAAACCTTTTTTTGCCCCTTCCTTTTTGGTGTGTGGCTGTGTGCACATACATCTTATTGTGCTACATCTAAAAGCCGTCTCAACGGAGACTCCTCACCGGTCATCAAATTATTGGCTCAGGAATGTAACAAAAAAACAAAAACAAAAAAATTCAAGGCTTCATGGGGTGTGTAATTGATATAAATCTATGTGGGTGGGTGGAGTACTCGTTTAAGCTGCAAGATGGACTATAAATGTTAAAGGTTGGGTCATGGTCATTGTTAAGGTCAACCTGTGGCTCTGGGTCTGGTTTAGGGATCAGGGGTAGGAGTTATGCACAGTATAGTACCTCCAGTAGTTCCAGGTCAGGGAGGTAGCGGTCTTTCCAGTGATCCAGGAAGACAAAGTCAAATGTTTGAATACCAAACATGGCAGTCATCCTGGGGATCAGGTCACCTGATGCTCCCTCCACTAAACACACCTGACAGCAACACACAAAAAATATTTTTTAATTAGATTAGATATATATATAGAAATATAAAATATGTGATATTGTAATGGCTTCTGAAGTGCAGGTTGTTCAATTTTGCATAGGGAAATGATTCATACAGGTGTGGTGTAAAATTGTAAATTGTTTGGAAAAAATAACAGTACAGTATCCTCTGTACCTTAAATTGCCAATGTATGAGAATTTAAGTGGGTCCGGCTGGATGTGGTATGTGAATTGTGAATTACAGGTGTAGTGGGTCAACGTGCCTGCCCGGTACTGTAGTTACAGTATTTGGATTTTGGGCTTAGATAACTGATCGTAGATGTTTTTCAAGCAGGTGATGTTGATCTACTGATTTCTAAAAGAGTGTTTAAATGTAGAGGAGTTGGAGTCCCTCAGAACGTTTTGTCATCTTCACATTGACAACTTTCCTCCCCTAGCCCGTATCCCTGGATACGGCAGCTTGCCCTCCCATCCCATCCCAAGATGCAGCAGCTTGTCTGAAATATGGCATTGACATAATGCAGTGTCTACTGTATGTACAGTATATGTATGTCTATGACACACCTGGAGAGGTTTGTATTGGGCAGCTCAACTGGCCAATACAAACAATCTCAGCATCTGAAGATCGAATCTTCAAATCCCCCGGTATGAGGCTGGCCAAGCCAGGCTAGGACCTTCCAGCCATATAATAACCATAATCTTCTAAGCAACACTCCAGCCCCCTGACCTTGTCCTGCAGCCCGGCATGCTGGATGACCTGGCGTGCCACCGAGGCACACTCAGGGTCCATCTCCATGGTGATGAGCCTGGTTCCTGGCGGTAACAGCTTGGCGATGCGGACTGTAGAATATCCGCAGTATGTCCCCAGTTCTAAAGCCGTCGATGGACTGGTCTCCAGGACAACTGAATCCAAGATAGCACCTGTGGGTGTGCATGCGTGTGTGTGTGCACGCGAGAGTGAGCATCATGTTCATGTACAGCTGGCACAGAGGAACACATATAGGGTCTCCTTTATCCACAATACTGCTGCTAAACACTATCTTGCCAGTTGCCCCACAACTGTATCCCGTCAAATTCACCTGACTAAGAGGTGTACTGTGTGTGCGTGCGTGCGTTAGAGAGACCTTTTTCATCTCCTACGTTCATGGCCCATTCACGGTTTCTACAGTAGTGATCCACAGCAGAGATGACGCTGTCAGGATTTCCTTTGGTTGCATTTCTCTGCACAGCCTGAAGGATGCGCTGGAAATATAAAAAACATAATGCGACTGTCCATTATTGTCTCACTTTAACCTGAACCGACGCAGTTATTGGTGTCAACAATTACAATCATACTCGCTTACACCAGGTATAAAGTATAATAACCGATTTTCTGTGAGACATACCAATTTGAAAAATGTCCATAAATCAGAAAATAAATCTTTAAGAAGTAGTGAACATCACAGTAGTGAATAGTACAAGCTCACAATGTGGCACGAAGCGACACGTTGTGAGTGTAGCTATTTCCACTAGTATGCGTCCCGGGCAAACATCTAATCTCTCTTTTGGGTCACAGACTAAAAGGTTTTGGAACCACTGCTGTACATAATGCAAACTTGCATGAATGCATGCACAGTACACATACACGTACTGTACATAATATATGCACTCATACGGTACATAAAGCAGAGACGTGCACAGAGTGTTACAGAGGCAGGGGCTGAAATTCCATAAGAGGGCACTTTTGGAAAAAAATAGCCAATCTACAAGCTCTCAACGCGTCGCACTACGACTCGTTGAGAGCTTGTAGATCTATTTTCCAGGCGCGACCCCGCACTCATTGGCTACTTGAGATGTGGCGATGACATGGCTTTCTAAACAAATTATTTCAATGCAAAATGCTGCATTCAAGATCAGGAGAGTTCCGAAAAAAGAAAGGAGGGCATTTGCATTTCTTTCACCATAGTACATGCTGCATTCATGGTCTGGAGAGGGCAGTTTTTTTACAGACAGGTGAAAGGGCAGGGGCTGAAGCCCCCTTTGATGAATATGTGTGCACTGTGCCTGACATACAGTACATACCTGGGGTCGAGTCTTTCGGGTCAGTACATCCAGAACCCGTTCGGTGATGCCACAATGCCACAACAGAGCACATTGTGCATTGGTGTGAACCAACCATCTGAACAGCCCGTAGAACCCAACACATACAACCACCAGTATCAGTGCCACCAACATTCTGGTCCCACTGGGAGAAAGAAAACTACATTAAATAGTCTTCATAACACGCTCCTCTTTTATTTGGGAATGCTATTTTGACATTTGGTATGTGTGTGTGTTGCTAGAGCCACAGTTGAGTACAATACTGAATTATTCGGATTAAGTCTTTTTTTTCCCCTGCTGTTATTGTTGCCTCAAATGTAACAGCTGGAATAAGCCCAGATGCAATGATAGGGTGCAGCAAAAGGTGTTTATTCACCAACACCAAAGAATATTAAAGATGGCAAAAATGACAAAATCTCCTAAAACAAGAGACACGTGTGTGATATCCAGCTCTGTTCCCCAGAGGGGTTTACAACACTACACAAGATTATTTTGTGCGCACAGTACGTTCATATTATTTACTACACATCAAATTATTTGTGAGAGCAACAGTTTTCATTACTACATATAGGATTAAGTTTAGCTATACAGACACCATGTACATTTATTGCACATTACTCCATAAGATTTAGTTAGTTAGCTAGTCTTACCTTATAGCGATAAGAGAAAGGAGAGAGCTGCTTCACTGCTTTTCCTTCTCATGAAGAGCTCAACACAGCAAACATCTCTTTCTTTCTCTCCCTAGTCCCTCCCTCTAATGCTCTGTCTCACATTCTTTTGTCTCTCTCTCTCTCTCTCAATGTCCCCATTCAGGGCTCCCTCTGAGAGCCGGCAGTGCTCTGAAATGTGCTATATAAATAATAAACATGCCTTTCCTTCCACATTTATTATTATTTATTCTATTTCAGTAAATGAGAATGTTTTTGGGTGATGACATTAACGTTGGCTCATACTTGTATTTCGGAGGACTAATGTGCATCACTACACACACACACGTTTGTTTTGTTAGAAATAGAAACACTAGGTTAGTTTACATTGCTATACGTTATTTAATTAGCAGCCTAGGTGCCCGGACCACTAGGCCAGCCCGGGGGGCCAATGGTTTGTTAGGCAAGCTTGTCTTACTACACATACTGTAGGTCGGTTTACATTACTACACAGCACAGGATGTGTTACAGATAGGAAAGTTAGATAAGAAATATGTAAAGCAATTTAATAGTGTTTTACACTAGGTATGTTTACAACTTCACATGATTATGTGTTTAAGACACTAGGTGCTTGTACAACACTACACAGGATTCTTTCTCCCCACTTCTCTCTACCTCTCCCTCCCGTGCTTTTGTTTGGCCTGGCTTGGTCTGCTTTAGATACATCCCTGTTGTTGACATAGGGTTTGGAACTTTGGAATACGGTACATTTGAAGCAGTAAGGCCAGTTTAGTCTGGGTAGTTTGGTTGAGATAGGCTGTGAAAGAATGTTTATTTATGTGTGTGTGCATGTGTGCATGCATGCGTGTGTGTGTGTGTGTGTGTGTGTGTGTGTGTGTGTGTGTGTGTGTGTGTGTGTGTGTGTGTGTGTGTGTGTGTGTGTGTACATGCGTGCAATGCACAAGCCTGACATTCAGAACAGCTGTAGGCTACTGAGGCAGACCTGCCATCAAAAATATCCATCACTCACAGAGTCTCTCACACACACACACACACACACACACACACACACACACACACACACACACACACACACACACACACACACACACACACACACACACACACACACACACCCCAGCAGGGGAAGGCTTTCTCTGTCGCTGCACTTAGTGCACTATATAGCAACATTGGATGGTCTGTTCAGCAGGGAGTGGAACTAACTGGAAGGAATGGGTTCAAGGGATAGCATGTTTCTCCACACATGTTCTTCCCTCTCGGTGAAACTCCACACTGTCAGCTGAAAAGAAGCTGACAGCGTATCCTAGGAGACGCCCTCTGAAAACCATGATCCATTGATTGATTGAATACTTCAAAGATGATATTTACAGGCAGTACAATGAGTTAAAAACATGCCAATTGGATGACACAAAACGCCAGAGGCTTGTTTCCATTGTGGTCCATTAAACATTCAACACTCAAGGAACTGGACAACACAACAGAGCTACAAAAACAACTATACAACAATACTAAGGAAGGGTGTAATAGGAGCTATCCACATGGGGGGAATTGAGATAAATTTGGGAGAAATAAATAAGAATAAACTGATTTATCATGACTTTTACTTCTCCATAGGAATGAATGGAGTAATGATGGAAGGCTATTAAAGTAAACTAGATGAACCTTTTCTTCACCAGTTGTGTTATGTACACTGCACCTCGCTCATTTGCTATTACAATAATCATAAACTGTGGCTTACTATGGCAAGTTCTGGAGCTGGCAGGAAAAACGAATTACACGTTTTAAAATGTTTTCCTTTTCAGGAATAACAATAACCCAACAGCGTCATCTGGTGGCCAGAGAAGTAAAGTATCCTGTTTAGTAGTCTCCACTCTCAGAGTCCAATCCATCGGTCAACAATGACTGATGTTCCAATTATCAATTGTAACAATGACTATGGTTTCTAATTCTAACGTGTGCTGGTTCTTTATCCCCCCCGACCCTATTTTTTTAGACAAACATGCACATGCTGACAGGATTAATTTCGCGTAGGTCGTCGACGTCGTAGCCATCTTTCCCTACCCTTCCTCCCTTCGGCTTCGATAATGGTACGGTCCGTGTCCTCCCATCTGACAGCTTACAGCAGAGAGAGAGAGAGAGAGGCGAGCACTGTATTATTTACCTTCATCCACAAACGCACAACCTGCACGTCTTCTTCAACAGACTGGAGAGAGCGTATCGCAGCAGTAGAGATCTAGGCTAGGCTACAACAAGACAAGTATACAAAGCTATACCAACGAGACAACGAATCGGTTCATGCAGTAGCTGCTGCAATCCGTTCTGATCTGTTTGCACCGATGATGAGCTCCATGGGGACCGACAGACAGAGATAGACAGACAGACAGACAGACAGACAGACAGACTGACTGACTGACAGCGCGCGGTCATGGCTGAAGACTTCTGGGACTAAAAGATTACATACAACACCACGCTATAAAGACAATCCCCATCCGGTGAGTGAACTACAACAGCCTGTACAGTGCGATGGTATACGTGCGTGCCATTAATTTAATATTCCACTTCATACGCCGTAACGCCGTTATAACTGGCCATGGCATAATATCTTCTTACTGATCGATCGGCATTATATGTTGAAGCTCTGTAACGTACGTCTTGCAATGTCCAAATTAAACTGCAGATACGTGTTGTGTGTGTCCGTTGCCGACAATTAAGCCAGCAGCTGCTGGTTTAGCAGCATTTGGACTTGTATTATTTATGCCCCTTTACCTGTATGCTAGCTTATTGCTACCGGTTAACGCGTATTGTGGACACTGATTGGCTGGCAAACTATAGCTAATCCTTATTGTAGATGTATTGATTGGTTAGCTTGCCAGCTAATTGTTACAATACACTCACTATTGGCTAACTAACGAGTTAAAGTTACTGTGGACTCATGGTTGCTTGGACCCATGGTGATTCTACATAATTATACATGGATGGCATGCATTATGTATATATAATAATATATATATATAATAATATATTTTTTCATTTTGTTTGCCAGATGGTACTGAAAAGGTCAATTTATGTGATAATACCAATGATAATACATTCCTATTTCCTATTTGACGTTTCCATGAATTAGACCTACTGGTATTGGATATGAGGCGGTTTATTCTGTTGATTCGGACACACTGGACACAAGGGACAATATGCAACAACAATGGAATCTTCAGGGGTATTAATTAAGGTGAATGCTATGCAGAGTAACAATTGGAGTCAATAGAGCCAAAGAATCTCATAGGCCGAGTGTGTGGGTCAGAAAGGCTACACACAACGACACAAGTTCATTAAATTACAGACAGAATTCCAGTTAAGTTAATGCAGTAAAGTAGTGTGCTTTCCAACTTGCTTCCTGTGTCTATTTTCTCTCAACCAACAGACAGGGACGAGGGAGACAGAGAGCAACAGCTATTCCTTATAATAGCTAATTCATTTTGATGCAGCTTTTGGCTGTATCATTTCAGCAAATGATAGGCATGCTGCATGATAAAAGTTGATTTGTATACAGTTCATATACAGTAGGACTGTCACTGCTGTACAGGTTAGACTACTTATTTAATGTATATAGGCCATATTTTCAAGGAACTGTCCATGGTGCTGAATACGTCACACACTACAGCCGATGTACCACAGGGGTACACAGGGGTGAAAAACTTGTGTGCGCTCAATGATCTGTAAAGTGTTTAGAGTTCATATGGGCAATTGTGCTAACTAGTTGGGTGATTACTTGTTAAAAAAATGATCTGCCCATGCTACTGAGCAACAACAAAAAAAGCAACATATTAAGTGGGTGATGTGTACTCATTCTGCACAAATCATCCAATATCTACTGTAGATCTTGTTCTGCTCATGTACATGACCTTCACAATAGAAGTTACTTAAAACCAATCAGGGAACCCTTTGGAGTGGAAAAATATATTTTCCCCTGCTGGCTGCTGAATCTGTCTTGAGAGATTACTGAAAACTGGCATGAGACATTTAGTACAGCTGCCCCCATGTCTCAACCAACCCACTACAGTTAGATCCTTTTTTAAATTGTTGTAAATGTTCAACTTCATACTTTAGTGGGGAGCCTTATGTCACAGCCAGTTGGTGCATCAACTCTGCATCCGCATCAAATCAGACTCCTGTCATGACTCCCCTCTCTCTGCTCTTGGTTTCCCATCTCTAAATAAAGCATAAAATTCCAAAAATGTACATGTAGACAAGCACCTACTGTATGGTTGACAGAAATAGCATCACCATGACAACACCAGAGGCAGAAACTAATATAAGCACAGTAGCACAGATTTACATTTGCTTTCATTTAAAACGGCAAAGTGATATACGCCAGTGCTTCTCAAATGTGCATTTCCTTCTTCCATGATCTTTTATAGGAATAGTGTGTACTACTGTGTTGATTTCGTAGACGAAGACGAAAAATGTTCGTTGACTACCTTTTTTCACTGACAAAAACTAAATGGAAACTAAATGAAAACTAAGCTACGATGACTAAGAACAAATATACTGACAATTTCGTCAACAAATAAAAACTAGACTAAAATGTTAGGAAGGGAATAGTGGACAAGAGATCCAGTATAAGTCATTTTACACTTGTTTGCATGCTGAAAATAGCAGATCTACAAGCTTTGTGAGCTTGTAGATCGGCTATTTTCAGCAAGTGTAAAATCAGTCATTACGACGGCATCAAGGCCCACCAAAACACATTTTAGTCGACTAAATCACCTGTATATTTAGTCGACTAAAACTAAACTAACACGAACACATTCCAGGTGACAAAATTGTGACTAAAACTAATTGAAAACTATTCAAGAGACTATGACTAAAACTAAAATAGAAATTTGCTGCCAAAAACAACACTGGTGTACTCTCCATTGTACTATTATGTCTGACACAGAAATGACCAGAATGTAATCAAAGAATGATTACCTGTACAGGTGCGCTGACGCCCCCAATGGAGAGTATGAGGAAGATCAAACGCCAGCTGTCAGGCACTGCAGAGAGGGGTGGGGCAGGGGGTTGGGAGAGGACCATCAGCGAAACAGCCAAACAAGACGTAACATCACACAGCGACACCGGTAACTACATAATACACACACGCATACACATTTTTAACTCATTCACCATTGATTCATTGTTTTATTTCTTTGATTGGGTTTGCTTTTTTCTTTAAGCCAAATTCCAATACTCGAATTTCTCGCTTCCTCCGTCATCTGTCCTCCAGCATGGCGGTGTTACGGTGAAATTGGTGACCTGCCGAGATATGTGACCATCTTGTGGACTTCACAGAACTTACATGGTCTTTAAATGCTTGGCCTAACTTGGTTGAACTCTGCTAATAAACAAACTGCAATGATTTACATTCGGACACTGACGTTATGTGATGTTCACACAATTGTCAATTTTGGCAGGTCACCAATTGCACCGTAACACCGCCATGCTAGAGTGACGGAGTGTGCGTGAGCAAGACGAGTGAGCAGGAATTGGATTACTAGAATTCAGCTTTAGGATTCTTCATCCTCTCACCTTTGTCTCTCTTTTTTTCTCCTCTCTCAAGAGGTGGAGTCAGGTCAAGTCAGTGTTTTAGGTCGAGGAAGTTCTCTCCACTCGGTCCTCCAGTCATACAGTTCCTCCCTGAGGAGACCAAGACGCTTGGGAAGAAGTCTGAGCTCCTTCCTCCACCACAGACTAGGTACTACTACTATTGTATACTGTACTACTTCTATAGAGTGTCTGAGTGGGTACAGAGGCCTCCTGGGAATTGGAAGGTCAGTGGTTCAGCCCCTGTTCCACCTGGTATATGTGTTGAAGTATCCCATAGCAGTCACTTAAGTCCTAGCCTCGGGACCGCAAGGGAAAAAAAGCCTGGGTGAGCGAAGCAGGAAAAGAGGCATAGGAGTGGGAGTGAACCTTGTATTTCGCTGAGTGCAGAGGGGCGTCACTCCAAATTTGGTGACGTCAATATTCTCCGCTGCGTTCTACTGGGGAGGGGAGTTGAAGCCGGCTCATACTGTAGGTTGGTGAACCGCGCTCGTTCGTTCCACCCCTCTATGCCCAGAAAAGCTCTCTTTCAGGTTACTTAACCCCTAACAACAGCTCCATACAGACGCTGTATTGATGCTGCCCACTGCTATAGGACTTTCAAATGGATAAATTAACACTGAGGATTTTACTGTGTACTAACTAGAGCCCTATGGGGAAAAAAGCCCTCTTTTTCTTTTTTTTCAAATTACCATTTATTTTTGTATTCTTTTACCCATTTCTGCAATTACCCTGTGTGGGTTGACCAATAGTTTGCCAATGCCAGTAACTGACTGCCTGCCTGCCTGCCTTCACATGAAATGCACATGAGCGACAATCCCACTGCAAACAGCCAGTGATGTGCTGGTGTCCCATTTCCTCATTTTACGTTCTCAGCAAACACAGAAACATATTGTATGATCTCGTTATCCCACAGCCGGCGGTGCGCAGTCATTTCAGATTTTACTGGACGAAGACGTAGGCCTCTCTGATGCTGGTCTTTGTTTTTGCTGGTAGAGCTGTGATACAGTATATTGCTATAATATATTGATACTGTATCGTAGCATTATGAAGTAGCTAAAATGTGGCCTTTTCCTGTTCTTAAATCCTGGATTATAGTAAATTGACTATTTTCTGGGTTAGGGCTATGTGTTAAACACTATTTTCTCATATCTACATTATGAAAGTATAGTAATAATGAAGTATTGTTACTTGTAAACCAGTAGTCATCCCCAAAATAGCGTCACATTGTCAATATTGAGATTTTATTGAGATGTTTGATTATGTCCACTAAGTGTATTCTTTGTGTGTGTGTAGAGATTGTCCATGAAGATGTTAAAATGCGTTCTGATGGGGAGAGTGATCAGAACTCAGATGACCACAGTCCTGTTAGGCTCCGCCTCCGCAACAAGAATACTGAGGTCCGCGCACACACACACACACACACACACACACACAGAAACTGTACTAGTAAAAGTACAGTTTCTTAGGTACAATTAGGTCTTTATACTTAACTTTACTTGAGTATTTCCAATACTTTTACTTCTTCTCCACTACATCTCGGTTGCAAATACTATACTTTTACTTCACTACATTTAGTTGAAAACTTTAGTTACTAGGTCAGTTAAAATGTATGATTATATAGTGTGTGTGTGTGTGTGTGTGTGTGTGTGTGTGTGTGTGTGTGTGTGTGTGTGTGTGTGTGTGTGTGTGTGTGTGTGTGTGTTTGTGTGTGTGTGTGTGTGTGTGTGTGTGTGTGTGTTTTTCTTTTCAGGACATTAACAAGCGTCTATCATTACCAGCTGATATCAGACTCCCCGATGGCTACCTGGAGAAGTTTAACCTGAAGGAACAACCTCTTAGTAGAAGACTACGACGCGTTTCACTGGTATCTACAGTACTTTACTCTGCTGTATATCCGTTCAAATAAAATTAATCTATTCTTAAACATAAACCACGTCACCCGAAGTAAAACACTGGAACTTACATTAAACCAAGTTCAACAGACGCATGGCAAACATCAGCAACACACAGCAAACACATAGGCCTGCTGTGCATGTGTTTTAAGACAAAGGTACAATGTCCCCCTTTTTTAAACTAGCTCCTCGCCACTCGCCCTACACACTTCCACTTGGTTTGAGAATAGATATATGAATAATAGAGACGGCACTGGAGGCGAGGGGAATCCCGATGCCGTCTCTATTATTTATATATCTATGCTCAAACCAAGTGGAAGTGTGTAGGGCGAGGGCTTAGTTCCAAAAAGGGCCTGGGAATCCAGGCCTGTTTGTAGTGGGAGGAAGTGAGAGGTACCACAGGTACCCCTGAACCATTGTGGAGTGTCGTTTTGGAGCGGAGGAGAAGTGAACCTTGTAGTATGCTGTATTCTACATACGCTACTACACTATACTTATATGTATAGTGTCATTACTTTAGCAGTACTTGTCCCACACTTCAATGAGCCAATCTTGTGATGATCTGGAGAATCATCTGATACAATCTGTATTTGACCATCTCTAGCATTTAACTGTCAAAACAAAAGTCGAAACTGCCCAAGGCTGTTTTTCTAGTTCCTGTTGGCTTGTTGCATGAACTTTAATATACCCGCCTACAGCAGCCACTACCGGAGATCGAAAATCCTCCTGCCTCCCTCAAGTCAGTGGTGTGGCAACACTTTGGTTTCCCTTTCATTTAAATAAACAAAGTGTGTATTTGCATTAATAATACTGCAAAGATGACAGGACAGGAACAACATTAACAGGCATCACAAGGAAAACGATCTGAGTGCGGAAAAACATTTCTCAGCCAACTGAGAAACAAGCATTTTTTTTCTTTGTCAATGCTATAAGATAATCATACCCTTTTGTCTTTCTGCCTGTCTGTGTCTCATTGTCTGTCTTCCGCAGTCAGAGATTGGTTTTGGGAAACTGGAGACTTATGTTAAGCTGGACAAACTGGGAGAGGTATATACGACTGCTACTTCTGACTCCTTACACTGACACCTGACCTTTAAACCTTAAGAGTTTTACTTGCATAATCTTGTAGTTTTATCATTAACTCTCACTCTGTCTGTCTATCTCTCTAGGGGACTTATGCTACGGTTTATAAGGGAAAGAGTAAACTGACAGACAACCTTGTTGCTCTGAAGGAAATCAGATTGGAACATGAGGAGGGAGCACCCTGCACTGCCATCAGAGAAGGTTCTTTACTTAAGTAAAAGTATCAATACCTCAGTGTTAATAGCACTGTTGAAAGTAAAAGTCAAAATGTACCTAGGTGAAAGGGTATAAAAATATACTTAATAGGTACTAAAAGTAAAAGTACTCATTATGCAGAATGTCACATTTCACCTGTTTGTCTTTCCTTTTAGTGTCACTGCTGAAGGATTTAAAACATGCCAACATTGTCACGCTACATGACATCATCCACACAGAGAAGACTCTTACACTGGTGTTTGAATATCTGGTGAGACACACACACACACACACACACACAATGAATGTCCACAGATAAAGGCCTTAACTCCTGTCACCCAAAGAAGTATGTTGGAGATAGATATAAAATGGGGGATATAAATCCCCATATAATGGATCCCTGTCTCCCTGATGATTCATAGTCCTCCTCACTCATAGGCCCTTTTTTAAACTAAGCCCTCGTCACTCGCCCTACACACTTCCACTTGGTTTGAGCATAGATATCATCATACTATAATTGAGCGAATGTCTGAATGTCTGTCTGAATGTCTGTCTGAATGTCAGAAACACCACCTTATCTCCTCATTGCCTGCACCAATCGCTCCCACTTTTCACACAGGCATTGACCATAATAATATGGAGGTCTTAACGAAGCCATTTTTCCAATAAGATTCATAATGAATTTATTAGTGAATAAAAACCCGTTTATTTGTCCGTGGTCTATCTCCGACCGAGCCACACTATTAGCACACATCTCTCCATGCCAAAAAAAATCTGCACGCTCCCAGAATCCAGCTAGGCTACATTTTACCGACGCTACTGTCATATTTACTGTACAGATATTGTTTTTACATCACCACACGATCCCACGGGCAAAGTTGCGCTGATCTGCTCCACAGTACACCACCTCAGGCCCCTCCCCCTTTGCACAGACAGGCGATTGACGATTCAAACCACACACAGCGCAAGCACCATTGTGGCAGACAGGCAGCTGTTACACACGGCGCATAGCCTACTAAGGTTATTTAACCACTTTGCAATGCAATGTTTGAACGTCACTTCATATTATAACTTCAAACCAAACGCGGGTGACACGCCTGGTCACTGACGACGCGCGTCGCGCAGTTACAGATCTCATCTTTCCTGCACCTAATGTGAAACATTGAACAACACGGCCACGATCACAACGGAATGATTAACTATCGGGGTGGCTCTGTTGGATCACTTGATATAACTTTTAACCAAACGTGGGTGAAACAGCGTGCAGCCGCGCACGTAAAGAGTGCACGTGCGCACGCACATGGAGTGGACGGATTGATTGAGATACCAAAACAACCCTTGCTTAGCACCTCGCTAAAAGCGTGTGCGCAGGCTACTCTGAGGTAGGGCACCCACTGTCGTTATAATAGGAACCTTCTGCCCTTGCCTGGCTGGATTAGTGTGTGTGTGTGCGTGCGTGTGTGTGCAGACTACTTTCGCTGTGAGCGTGTGTGTAAACTACTTAAGCTGTGTGTGCGTATGTGTGCGCGACCACTTCTTGCAATGCAATGTTTGAACGTCACTTCATATTATAACTTCAAACCAAACGCGGGTGACACGCCTGGTCACTGACGACGCGCGTCGCGCAGTTACAGATCTCATCTTTCCTGCACCTAATGTGAAACATTGAACAGCACGGCCACGATCACAACGGAATGATTATCTATCGGGGTGGCTCTGTTGGATCAGAACATATCAATAAATTAAGCCACCACTCGACGGAAGGGAAACACACATCCCGTAAAATACAATGATAAAATACATACAGACAAATGCAATGACTAACGTTTGGCTGCCCTGTCGACACCACTTGAGTACTCAGGAACGAAACATTCCTAAATCACAAAAAACGTCTCATTCTTATCCTGATTAGATAAAGCACAAAAAACTGCAACTTGATTTGAAGCCCAAAAAGCCAACCTCCGACTTTAACACAGTAGATTATAATGCATCTATATGGGCAGCAGACGGTCAGCTGAGCGGTTATAGGGACCGTCTAAAAAGTGCAACACCGAAAGTGAAAATATTCAATAGCTTTATTTCTATGCAGAATATTACCAACTAGAAAAAGTGCCCTTCCGGGCACAGGTCTCCACCAGGTTATCCACAGATCCGTGCAGTTAGAGGTAAAAACACTTTTCGGCCAGTTATAGCGCCACCTTGAGGCTGAGTTGAAATTGTTCATGTGGCATTTCGTCCTCGGCCTAGTGGGAATGTGGGTGCACAATTTCACGGAAATCACGCGATGTGTTCATGATTTGCAGCATTTTGTTTGAAACTGAGCACTCCTGTGAACTTTGGAAGCCAATCTTAACCAATCAGGATGGAGTGTGATAAATCTGAAAGACCCGTTTCGTTGAATGGCTCTAGAGAGACTGTGTACCAATTTGCGTGATGTTTGGACAAAATCTGTAGGTGTACTGTGCAAAAACTTGTTTTGCACAAAGCGGCCTCTTGGTGGCGCTATAACAGGCCGTTCTGGAAAGTTTGGGGCAGAGGTTCATCGTTGGCATCCAGGGAGTGTGTGTGCAAAATTTGGCATCGACCGGGTTAACGGTGAAGTTTTTGCACAAAGCGGCCTCTTGGTGGCGCTATAACAGGCCGTTCTGGAAAGTTTGGGGCAGAGGTTCATCGTTGGCATCCAGGGAGTGTGTGTGCAAAATTTGGCATCGACCGGGTTAACGGTGGCCGAGATTAGCCTGTCACGGACACACGGACGGACGGACGGACGGACACACAAACGGACGGACGGAGTGCAAAACATACTCTCCCCACATGCCTTCGGCCTGGTGGAGACAACAAATATACATCACACATCAATGGTGTACTTATTATTGCACTACAGCATCTATTAGTGAATATTTTTTCCCATTGACTTGCATAGGAAAATCTACAACTATAACATTATGTCCTACAGTCCCCAACTTCCCAAGATCATCTGTAAATGATTCCCTGCCTATCAGTAATTTGATCTATTACATCGCATTACCCACACTAAATATCATTTGCTGTTCATATATTCAGAACGGGTAAGGACTAGTATAAATAGAGACGGCACCGGGATTCCCCTCGCCTCCAGTATTATTCATATATCTATGCTCAAACCAAGTGGAAGTGTGTAAGGTGAGTGTCTATCTCCCTCTTTGAGCTAGTTTCAAAGAGGGGGATAGACTATGCTCCAAGTATATGCTACTGCTAGTATATGATAATGGAAAGTGCAGGTACAAGTATCCTAACAATGGCCACAATGAATGAACAATGGGTACGAGAATTGCCTAACTAAATTGGGCAATAATAATAACCTAGACATTCATTTATTTACTTTTCTCTCTCTCTGTGTGTGTGTGTGTGTGCGTGTGCGTGTGCGTGCGTGCTTCAGGACAAGGATTTGAAGCAGTACTTGGATGACTGTGGAAACTGCATCCATGTCAACAATGTAAAGGTAAAATAACGTTTATTATTCTTCAATACAGGAACATCCTTTGTCTCTTAGTTAAAGGACCACTTCAACACCTTTCAACCTTCATATAATCTTCATATAATTGGTCCTCACTATTTTCATGATAAAATACAAAAAAGGGCTGTGGGCATGTGTATTATTGTGAGAATAATGGCTTCCATTATCACGTTGCAACTTTTCAGGAATAGAGGGTATGCGTGTGACATCATCATCAAACCAGGAAGTTATGCGGGAACGCCCACTGAGTGCCAAAAAATAACTTTCCGTCCTTGACAGCCCATACATCCAAACAGAAAAGTCCAATATGATTGCATTAAACGACGTTAAACAACATTAAACTCACTTTGCCACTCGATTTGCCCCTCACTTTATGCATGTGCATACCCTCTATACTAACTGGAGGCTTTCTACGATAGAAAGCCTCCAGTTTCTATTAGCTTGGATTCCCCATCGATGATGTTGGGTTTCTGAACTGCCCACAGCCCTCCCATGAGACACAGAAAAGATATTGTGGCATTTTATCATGAACATTAGTGAGGACCAATTATATGAAGATAGGTTGAGAAGTGGTCCTTTAAGTTTAAGTTATAGAAAAGAGAACCATAGGGTAAAGTTGTGTGAAGATATACATTATAAACCTTTTATTTTTTAAAGACTTCACTTGGAACTGAATTGGTCAATTAACATTTACTTTATTTTTCCTCTCTGCAGCTGTTTCTGTTCCAGTTACTGCGAGGTTTAAAATTTTGCCACAATCGAAAGATTCTTCACAGAGACTTAAAGCCACAAAACCTCTTGATCAATGACAAGGGAGAACTGAAACTAGCTGACTTCGGTAAACAGAGTGCATGTGAGATGGGAGATAAGAGATAATAAAGCTCACAGAACTGGAATTGATACATTTTACTGCCATACTTTTATATGAAACGCCATAACAACTAGTTTGTGCTGTAGTGAAAATTATTATGACATCTGTTTTATAATGTTTCCTAATTAACTAGAAGTAGAATTGACACATTTACTGCCATATCGTTGCCATATCAACTCCCTACTTGAATTCTAGAATGCCTATTTAGGGGCTAACATTCAGTGAAAATAGTAGATGTACAAGATCACAACTCACCAGGTTGCGAGCTTGTGCATTGGTTGTTTTCGGCTGTGTTTAATGTAGACCGAAAACGAAAACAGGAGGAGGCTAGCATAGAGCCCTGGGAATCCTGGAGTTTAAGTGGATAAGAATGATTTTATGCTGTACTATTACAACAGACAGACAGACAGTGGAAATCGATTTATATGCACATTTAGTAGGTTTCACGGTTGACTGAACGTCGTTTGTGTCAGGTTTGGCGAGAGCAAAATCCATTCCAACTAAAACGTTCTCTAACGAAGTAGTGACGTTATGGTACCGTCCCCCTGATGTGTTGCTGGGGACTACAGACTACTCTACACACATAGATATGTGGTGAGTACTATGAATTGCTGCTGCTGGCTATAGAGCGCCGAAGTCCTGACGTCACTGTCAGTAGAGGGCGTCAGTCCCCAGGTTCATGTACTTTTTATTTGCATTGTAATCTCCATAGGGGGATTTTAGATCACCTCATATAAGAACTGTGTTTGAAAAATAAACCGATCACCCCGGCCTTTTCACTCATTATGGATATGAAGCATCGACTGAAGGTGGAAATGTACAAATACCCAAAGAGTAACAAAATAAGCGTTAATTTGATTGATATTTAATGTTTCGTGGTTAGTACGAGTTGAGTCACCACCAGCTGAGCTTACGTCAACAAGGAATCTCAGGAACGCAATGTGTTGACAGCTGGGCATGACGTATATTAGCAGCGACATTGCCTTCATATGTAGTTTCAAGGCTTTTGCGGCCAATTTAATTCAATTTTCTCCAGAAACTGGCTGTATCAAATATGAATGGACATCATTAACGACGCACAGCCACTCCCCTGACAGAAAGGCCAGGGTGGTCGGTTTATTTTTAAAACACAGTTCTTATGAAGCGACCTAAAATCGCCCTATGGGGATTACAATGCAAATAAAAAATCACACACGTGTGAACTGAGTGGTGCAATTCCCCCCCCCCCCCCCCCCCTCTCTCTCTCTCTATCTCTCTCTCTCATTAGAGTCACTACCTCTCTCACTCTCTCTCATTAGAGTCACTACCCCTCTCACTGTTTCTGGCGCCCCCTACTGCTATTTTTAAGTCACATACTCATGCTCACACACACAGACACACACACAGACACACAAACACGTACGAGGACATTGCAAGCTGGTTGTAGGAGTGGTTGCACCACTCAAAAATACATGAACCTGTGTATTTACTGAAAGTGACGTCAGACTTCGGTGCTCTATACTGACATGTGTTAGCGCTACTACCATTAGTAGTAAAGACTTATTGTCTCCACCAGGCCGAAGGCATGGGGAGAGAGTATGTTTTGCACTCCGTCCGTCCGTCCGTGTGTGTGTGTGTGTGTGTGTGTGTGTGTGTGTGTGTGTGTGTGTGTGTGTGTGTCCGTCCGTTAGCAGCTAATCTCGGCCAACGTTAACCCGGTCAATGCCAAATTTTGCACACGCACTCCCTGGATGCCAACGATGAACCTCTGCCCCAAACCTTCCAGAACGGCCTGTTATAGCGCCACCAGGAGGCCGCTTTGTGCAAAACAAGTTTTTGCACAGCACACCTACAGATTTTGTCCAAACATCACGCAAATTGGTACACAGTCTCTCTAGAGCCATTCAACCAAACCGGTCTTTCAGATTTCTCACACTCCATCCTGATTGGTTAAGATTGGCTTCCAAAGTTCACAGGAGTGCTCAGTTTCAAACAAAATGCTGCAAATCATGAACACATCGCGTGATTTCCGTGAAATTGTGCACCCACATTCCCACTAGGCCGAGGACAAAATGCCACATGAACAATTTCAACTCAACCTCAAGGTGGCGCTATAACTGGCCGAAAAGTGTTTTTACCTCTAACTGCACGGATCTGTGGATAACCTGGTGGAGACCTGTGCCCAGAAGGGCACTTTTTCTAGTTTATTCATTGCACTGCCCACAACAACAACTGGCAGTAGGCTGCGGCTGGCTGCCCCAAAGATATGATTAACGAGTCGAATAGGTCGAGGACATTACTACGGTCAAAGTCAAAATCAAGAACAGATGGGTGTGTTTTCATGACATTTGGTGGGAATGATCTGTAGGGTACGATACTGTACATAAGCAAGTGAAAATGCAGAAATGCTAGGAAACATTCTGTGGTACTGTGGAAAAGCTTGTCTTGCAATGCGTCTACAGGGGCGTGGGATGTATTTTCTATGAGATGTCGACAGGCAGACCACTGTTTCCAGGATCTACAGTGGAAGAAGAACTGCACTTTATCTTCAAACTACTGGGTACAATGCGCACACACACACACACACACACACACACACACACACACACTAGGACCAATGTTTCTGACTACTTCGTTCAATGGCCGTTTCAGACAGGGAGTGACAGACGCACCTTGGTAATACATTTTCAATGAGAGGCGTGTTAGTCCGACAGCCGACAGGCTTCTTTTGTTTAAAGTGGGGAATTTGGTATAAAGTCTTTTTTTTTATTGGCCTAAAATATTGTCCGAATCCACTTGCTGACCGGCTGTCACTATTGGGCAATTATTTTATAGGGGTTTCTTGTGACCCTCCCATTAACGTCCTATGGCAGGCAAAAATGTCATACTTTCCTTATGCTTTAAGTAGCATGTGACATGTCAAACTAGGGGTTATTCGTGATTCTGAATCCATTCCAAGCATTAGTTTTGCACAAAATACACTCCTTGGGCTAAAAGCAGCCATAGCCACTTGCCCAAATGTGCCCAAAATGTGCTGACCTCATCACATTTGTCATGATGTCTATGGCAGTTCTTAGCCCAAGGAGTGTATTTTGTGCAAAACTAATGCTTGGATTCAGAATCATGAAAATCCCCTAGTTTGACATAAAGAAAAGGAAAGGATACTTAAAGAAAAGGAAAGTTTTACATTTTTGCCTGCCATAGGATGTTAAATTAATGGTAGGGTCAAAAGAAACCCCTATAAAGAAATTGCCCAATAGTGACAGACTCGGCAGTCAGCAAGTGGATTCATGAATGTATGTATATAGTTTATCATAACACAGGATAAGATGTAAGTTCCTTTGTGCAAGCACATACCTAAGAGTGTCGTCGTGATGAATGGTAGAATGTCTTGGTGATTATTTTAGGCCAATACATTTTAGGCTAATAAATACGAAAATACCAAATTTCCCACCAGTCCAGTGAGTCCACCTCGGCTGCCGGACTATGTTTATTTTGAACGTGTGTGGAGAAGTTGTGGAGCGTTGACGCAAGCGGCGATCGCGGTACCATGCAATTGCTTGTTTGTGCATGCATCCAGGGGCGACTAGTCCTGGATGGTGGTGATCACACCACGTGTCCCGCGCCCCCTCGCGAACCTGATGCAGGCGAGAACGCCTGTGCGTCACTCACTCTCCGTCTGAAACGGCCTTAAGTTGAATGAAATGTTGCTGATCTAGGATCTTATCCTTGAATTTACTGGTGTGTGTGTGTGTGTGTGTGTGTGTGCACTGGCATATGTAGGAACTCCCACAGAGGACAGCTGGTCTGGTATCCGTCGTAATGAAGAGTTTAGGTCGTTCAACTTTCCTCGCTACTGCGCAGAGAGAATGATGGACCACACACCTCGGTAAGTACACATACACACACACTTACTTAATCCTCTTCGTGTGGGACCTGTCTTGTGCTGCATGTTGTACCTCGTCCCATGTAAGGTTCATCTCCTTTAGCTCAGCTGTCACGGTTCGTCGACAGGTGGTTTTGGGTCCCTACTCACGTACGTCACACACACACGGATGGGGATGGGGAGGAGGAAGCAGAAGAAAAAAGATAATATTGTCATATTGTGTCATACTGTAACGCCAGGGCTCCACTGGGCGCGTCTGCGTCGCGTCTGCGTCGCGTCTCCCTCAGCGTCGGGAATGTTCCCTTTTAATCAATGGAGGGTGGCTCCACTGCCCGCGTTGCGTTGCGTTGTGCTGCGTTCGGTGACAAAAAAATTGCCCCGGTTCGTTTTTTGACGCACGTACGCGTCCAGTCATGTATAAAAGAATGTTGCTGACGCGCAGTTTTCAAAAGCCTGCGGTGGAGCACCTCTAGCGTGACGTTGACGCGAGCAGGACGCGACGGAGACGCAACGCGCCCAGTGGAGCCCTGGCGTAAGTGTGTTTTTGTGTGTGTGTGTGTGTGTCCAGGCTAGACAGTGAAGGTGTGGACCTCCTCTCCAAGTTACTGAAGGTATGTACCACCATCACTTCCTCACTCTACTTTCTCTTTGATTCACTCATTAAATAATCACAACCATAACGCTTAAGAAAAGGGAAGTGGAAAAAACATTTGGTTTGATTTACAAATTATCTGCATGCAATATGAATCAAGGTACTGTAAAATAAATGCAGATTCTCTCACCTGAGAGATGCATTAAGCCGTACTTTGTTATTTTTTTCTGTTCCTTTTTAAATTTAGAGTAGCCAATTATTATATGTTTTACCCATTTTTCTCAGCAATTTAGTCGTTATGCCAATTAATTCCTCCCCACACTCGTTTCTGTGTTGTCACTGCTGTTGCATCACACTGACTCACCTGCTAGTGAGGAGCCCCCGCCGGGAGGACGTAGGACCACTCCTCCCAATCCTCCCGCCCAACACTCCCTGCTGGCAGGACATGCAATGACCAATATCACCCTCCCCGCCGGCTTCAAACCTTTTCATGTCAAGGACCAACAAATTGACACTTATTAGCCCGCGGACCCCCATTTGAAAAGATATGCCAGGGACCCCCATAAGAGAAGATGTTTGGATCCCCAGCGCATGCCGCATACTATTTGGTCTTTACTTTACTAATGATTTACTAATGATTACTATGATTTTTAACTAGGCAATTGTACTTTGGTGTTTGTGTGTTCAGTTTGAAGGGAAAAAGAGATTGTCAGCAGAGGAGTCAATGAGTCATCAATACTTCAGCAACCTCGGAGATCAAATTGTAAAACTGCCTGACAGTAAGTGCGCGAGCACACACACACACACACACACACACACACACACACTTCAGAAAGTCAACTCTTCAGAAAGTTGATTCTAAAAACGCCTCCTTAATCCTGACCTAAGTTTTCTGAAATACTATTTATATAGCAGAATAATTTTCTTGTATTTGGTTGTATATTATATGCATGCATTATATTAATATAAGTATTTATTTGTGATTGTTGTGTTTTAGCGTCATCCATCTTCTGTTTGCCTAACATTCAACTGGAGAAAGAAACGCTGACAGAACCTGGTAAATATCACACACATAAAATCAATCATTACGTATGGCCCCACTAGACCCTGCCTTCTGCCTGTATTTAGTACTTTTGAAGATTCTGTGCAATTTCTGTAAACATTTGTCTAAGCTTCCCCCCTCTTCCTCTCTCTCTGTAGTCAAGAGTGTATCCAGTCTGCTCTGCTGAAAGGTTTAAGAAGATGATAAAGAAGAAAGGATGACAATGGGGAATGAAGGGATTATTCCTAATCCTTCAATAACTAAAAAGGATAAAATGTAGACATAGAAACCCTTTCATAGGGTGTGGGAAAATGCAGTTGAACTTTTACTGCAATGTATGATGCGACTTGACACATATAAATCAATCCAGATTCATCGATCAATATTTTACCTATAGATAGTTACTGTAGTCAATTCCATTGAGCGTTACTCCCCTCTCCTCAGTTCCCGGTTGGCAACAACACTTTACTTTACTTTGACAGAAATATATATTTTTCTTTGTTTTGTCTGTTGGTTCAGAGAGCTACAGTGTGTATGGGGCATGCTGGGAATCATGTTCTTCCTGGGTCCTGTGGAGCCATGTCTATTTGATGTGATCTGTGTTGATTCAGAGGTACTGTACGGCAATGGCTGGTTTAGAGTTGGGGTATGAGTGGTTTAGAATTAGGGTATGTGTGGTTTAGAGTTAGGGTATGTGTGGTTTAGAATTAGGGTATGTCTGGTTTAGAGTTAGGGTATGTCTGGTTTAGATTTAGGGTATGTTTGGTTTAGGGATACACTGTTTGGTTTCAAAATTGAGGCGTGTTTTTAGGGTATGTTGGATTTAGGGTTAGGCTGTTTGATTTATTGTTTATGTTTGGTTTACTTTAGATATGAGGTTCCTGGGACTCTTTTTAACGATGCAATAACAGCTCCTGTCTAATATAAGGCAATAAGACCTTCCAAACAAACCTGTAGGTTTTGAGATGCATTGCTCAGAGGAAAATGGGCATGATGTCACCTACCAAACACTCCACACAGGTTGTTGTTTCCACGGTTATTTTTATATTGAGCTTTGATATTACAGTTTTTGTGACGGGCCAAACACAACCATGTTCAATTCCTCTTCTAGGTGCAATTGCTCTTTAATAAAAAGCCCTGCCCACCAACCTCACCTTTTTTCAAACCATCTATTGATTTATTAGATGGATAGATAGATAATCTGTGAGGGTTCTGATGGCTTCATTCTGAAATAATAATAATAATAATAATGCATTTTGTGTTGTTTGAAAACACATATTTCTTCAGGTGGTTTTAAGTTGATTACATATTACAGAATAATTCTACGTGTTGTTGGAGAGCGTTACCTTTAGAGACATGACTCTAATTGATCAAGCTGCTGTGAATAATTATATATTTATGTACTGTAGGCCTACGTGTGCATGTGGAAATCACATTGAATTATTTAAAGAAACAAAATGTACAAGCGTTAGCTAGTATAGTTCACACAAATGACTCATCAGCTACAGTATAATTTAGCAGAAGGCCTCACTGCTAATACACGTACAAATGAATAGGCACGAGTGGATTTCATTCACTTCACAAGTCAAGTGAAAACCCAAAGATGGAAACTACTTAGTCACGGCCGACCTCTAAATCCTTGACTCCGGTCCAAACTTTCCACTTCCTGACAGTGATCTACTCTTCTCTACATTTGATGGATTCTCTTATGGGTTTAACTCTTTGAATGTAATTTTACTATAAAAACTTTATCTATTTAGTATTGTCCTGCCAGTTTTTAAATAGGTTCAGGGGTTATGTAAAAGTTGTGCATGGGTTAGGATCATGGGTCAATTTTAGGGGCCAGGGTTCAATGTCGAGGGTAATTTCAGGTCTTGTCGATGTTGTCGGAGGTAACATATTGTCCTCTTTCTCTCCATTTGCTTGAGAGGGGGAATGTCTTTGTAAACAATAACTGAATTACATTTTGACCAGATCTTGGATCATGTAATAATTTATGCATGCATGTTTATTGCTAGTCATAATACGGTTCTAAAAGTGTCTATTATTTGACAGCACTGCACAACTGCTATTACACTGGCACAGAAAATCTGTTTTCTGACTCTTTGATCTGGACGAATGCAAATCTGAACTGTCAAGTACAAAACTGTTTTGTTCTGCAACAAAGTATCAACAATAACACGCAGTACTATTCCCACCATATGTCATTATGTTGAAACTGTGCCTTTCTTAATGAGGCTATCTACTGTATGTACTGTATGAGCAGGTCCATTGTGGACATTAGTATTACCTTCAGTGTCTACAGTCTCACGATCATTCTCACATTCACATCAGTACACTTTACCATTGAATGTCTACATGACAGCAGAATGCCAACAAACACCCCAAATCAAACCCAACCCTACATTTTAATGTCAGCTCCAACCCTAACCCTTAATTGTGCCACAAAGGGTCAAAAAACTAATTTTCTCCTTTTTGAATTAAACTGAAATGTGTTCTGTTGCCATCATCCTTTTGCCACTGTTGAAATATACCAAAGTTATCTGCATTGTATTGCATGGTAGAAAGGATTCTTCTGTATCTTACTTTTAAGTGGGGTATTTTCTATGCTGTTCTTTGAATATCCTACCATCTTCCAGAAAGCACTACTGTCCATGCTTGGAATAAGAATCCAAGTACGAAAGTCGTCTTGAAAGACCATATATTATAAATGTTATAAAACAAAGTTATTTCAATGTATTGAAAACAAATACACAATAAAAGCTGTACATTTTTGATAACTTAGTTGGTTGTTTTGTCTCACTCCACTAACGAGCACATATGTTGCAGACTTGGTGTTGCCATGCCCTTCATACCATATGGCAGTTGGTCCATGACGGAATTTCTATGAAACATTCTATGTGCATGGCGGCTTCCTGGCTGGTGCCATCGGAACAACTGAATTTATACTCAATGATATTGAGATTTGAGGCCCAGCTGCCCTTAATGAGATTTTCCATGAGATATACTGTATACATGTTTTCACCACATTCCATTTGTTTGTAGTAACACTAGAGAATGGATAGGTGGCTTTACCGGTACATCAAACCTGTCGGGAATGATCAGTATGCCCATTAACTTGATTAGATTAGATTCAATTTATTGTCACTGCACATAGTATACAAATACTTTGACAATGAAATGAATAGTGGCGTCCAACCAGAGTGCAATACAGTAATGCAATAATGGAAATAAATACACTTGTTGAATGTACAGAATGTACAGTATGTACAGTAATATATAATAAAGGAAATAAATAGAAAAATAGACAATGAAGTATAAATATAAATGAGGAGTATGCATATATACACACCCACCCACACAAGCCAGCATACATAAGCCATGACATGCTAGTGTATGTATGGTGTGAGCATGAGAGTTCAGATGGGAAGGAGGAAGGGGGGACGGAAGGGGGTATCATTGTTCAGTGTCATTGAAGAGGGGCAGAGTTCAGCAGGGAGACAGCAACAGGAAAGAAGCTGTTCCTGAGCCTACTAGTGCGGGAACCAATAGACCTATAGCGCCTCCCGGATGGAAGAAGGGTAAAGAGTCTGTGGTTTGGATGAGAGGGGTCTTTCAGGATGCCTCTCGCCCTACGCAGACATCTTTGGCGCTGTAGATCCTCAATGGACGGGAGTTGGGTGGCCAATGATGTACTGGGCCGTTTTTACTACCCGTTGCAAGGCCTTCCGATCAGACACTGTGCAGCTGTTGTACCACACTGAGATGCAGTTTGTCAAGATGCTCTCAATGGTGCAGCGGTAAAAGTTCACCAGAATTCGGGGATCAAGGTGAGCCTTCCTCAGTCTCCTTAGGAAATATAGACGCTGCTGCGCCTTCTTGAACAGGGTGGAGCAGTTGAGAGCCCATGAGAGGTCCTCAGAGAGGTGAACACCCAGGAACTTGAAGCTGGACACCCGCTCCACCACCGCCCGTTGATGTGGATCGGGGTGTGGTCACAGCGGTTAGTTCTCCTATAGTCCACAATTAGCTCCTTGGTCTTCGTGGTGTTGAGAGCCAAATTATTGTCAGCGCACCACGCGGCCAGGTGCTGGACCTCCTCCCTGTAGGCCGACTCGTTATTGTTCTTAATCAGGCCTACCACCATGGTGTCATCCGCAAACTTGATGATGGTGTTGGAGCCATGCACTGGAACGCAGTCAAAGGTGAAGAGGGAGTAGAGGAGAGGACTAAGCACACAGCCCTGTGGTACGCCGGTGTTCAGTGTCAGGGTGGAGGAGGTGTGATTATCCAACCTAACAGACTGGGGTCTGTTGGTCAGAAAGTCCAAAATCCAGTTGCAGAGTGTGGTACTGATGCCAAGGTGGTGAAGTTTGATGACCAGTTTAGAGGGGATGATGGTATTGAATGTGGAGCTGAAATCAATGAACAGCATCCTTACATAGGTGTTGGTGAGTTCCAGGTGAGTGAGGGCAGTGTGAATTGCAGTGGAGATGGCATCCTCAGTTGACCTGTTGTGACGGTAGGCATACTGATGAGGGTCCAGGGTCGGGGGTAGGCAGGTTTTCAGGTGAGCCAGTACCAGCCTCTCTAGGCACGTTACGTTTCGGCTCAAACATTATCAGAGGTCAGGGTCACATCACAGTCAAAATCACAGTCACATATGTCACAGGTGGAAATTGCATATGTAAAGGGAGGTATGCACTCTACTTTCTAATTCCTACAATTCAATTATCTAATCTAGTCCTGGAGTCTCAAACTGAACCCCTGTTTGTAACTTTACCTTTTAAGACGGGAACCTATTTTAGTACAGTGTGTATATGTACAGTATGTGCGTAGCAACATAATTTGTTTGTAATCTTTGGTCATTTTTGTAATTTGGACCTGGTGAGATGTTGTTTTTGCCTATTCCTTCCACGCGCCAGATTGATCTACCTCCCAGTCCTGGTAGAGTAGTTCCAGAGCAATGGATTGTGTGACCCTGGTCTTTCCCTAATGGGACTGATCGAGGGTAGCTACTGGGACGTAAGTCGGGACTTGATCACCCCGGCTGGGTCACCTGAGTGAGGGGTATGATGTTGCGAGACCCGAAACCCTGATGACCTTGGGAAGTTGGGATACATCACTGAGGAATCGGATATGTCCCAGGTGCATCCATGCAATGTTTTCTCGTTATTGAATAAATATTTGAAGCTTTTCAGATCTTAGATCAGGATTTAGAAAGCATTTTTAGAATCGTAGTCCTAAATGGGTTAACACGCTAAAAGGGCTTGGGGCTTATTCATATAAATGTCTTTAATATTTTATCTAAGGATAAACTAGATTATAGTTAAGACTGGGCCCTAAAAACAAATGCAGATTTCTTTGTTTTGTTTATTCTGAAACCCGGTTATCCAAAGTGAATGACACATTATATATTGCTTTAGATGGACATAAAGTGTTTAGGACCTTTAGAGTTGGCTCTACTAATGGAGGAGGAAGAACATTGGATTAACTTAATTTCACTTGCTTTAAACAAAAAAGCCAGATAGCAGTCTTAACATTTTCCACAGGCCCCGAACTAATATGATTATTGGATTTGAAGAAGGGGGGATTTGAAGAAGGGGAAGAAAAGCAAATCTGGACTATTCGATATTTGTGAACTTGCCTAAATTACCAAGTTATTGATTATGTTTAATATTTAGATTAATATTCTTTCTGAGTTTTATTTCCTAAGAACAAAATCCACGACAACCAAACCTTGGACTGCTACTTTTCAACATGATCATAGAATCTGTATAGGCTACGATAATAGGACTTCAGTGGGAGAGAAGGAGATTCAGATATGTAGTAGTAGGCCTACTGTACGTGTACATGTGGGACTTACCCGTTTTACCCAGGGTAGTAGCTGAGCACAAGTGCTCATTTTCAGCAACACCCTGCACATAGAAACAGACATATGTACACATTAAAACCTGGGAGCTGACAACCAGTCTTATACTGTTGACCACTAAGCAGCTCCACTGGAGCAATTTGGGGTTCAGTACCTTGCTCAAGGTGTTGGGGGAGTGATGACCATTCACTTCCTCACACAGATTTTCTGCCGGTCCAGGGGTCTCTAACATTTAAGGCCAGTGCTGCCCCAGGCATACCTATGAATCGGGATGCATAATTTGTTGAATATTGTGCCATCCCTGATCTCAGGGTCTATTTGGAGATAAAAATCAAGAATTCCCACTCACCTACAAAGAGAGCAGTCTCATTGTGAATGTATCCTCAGAGACTGGGTAGGAGGGCAGGCACGTTGATGTAGCTGTGCAACAAAATAAGCTTCCAAAGGGACACCAACTACAAGCAGTAAAAAGTAAAATGCCAGCAGACCAAAGACCGCAATTAAAGTTAAAAGAATGTTTTTCTTTTTAAGACCGACGCAGAAACTTCCTCAAGGTGTCACAGTAACACACGGAGACCATGTCTCTCAGCAACACAACAAAAACAAAAAATAAAAAAATAAGAAAATAGAGGGGAGAGCTGTTGTCATAGAAATGTATTTATTTAAAAACTTTGGGGTGAGGAATCCAAGTAGAGTAAGAGACAGGAAGATGCAACATAAGAAACATAGTAAACCGATAAATCTCACATAGATCCTAAAACAGTAGAAAGATTTACAGTCATTGGTTTTAGAATTAATTAGTTTTAAATAATATAATTTGATGTAAATATTAAATATTGTGATACATCTTGAAACTCTTCCCATTCACACCGATGCCCGACTCCTTCTCTTATGTAGACAGTAACAGTAATAATAAGTTATAAAACAGAAAAGTTTTAGTCTCAGCCAGGTACTTACACGTATATGAAACTCAGATCATTTGCAGTGGTAGTATGGCAAGATGACCCAGCTAAAATGGTTCTGATGCGGAATCTGTGTAATACCGTCTATGGAGTTTTGGACTGGCTACCACCATCCATGGGTGAATAACTGACTCTCACATAGAACAGACAAATAAATTGGGAATCAATAACTTTGTATCATTAATCTTTAATTAAAACACATATCTGTGCTCAAAAAAGGAAAACATTTAAACCAACTGGAGTTGAAAATCCCTTTCTATTGTTCTAAGCAGTCGTTGCTTAAGAGTGCAGAAAATGGAGCTGAGGCTAGAGATAAGTAACGACATGTAATATACAGGTCTCTGGTTAGAAGAAAACCAGGGAAATTGCAATTGTGCACTTATGCAGCTAACCCCTTTCTCATGACTGTCCCTTGTATCTCAGATTAGGTTCATTTTCAAATCTTACTGACACTTGAAATAACACCAATGACCAAAGACTATAAGTCAGAGTATATACTGTTCACTGCAACTGATGAACAGATTCAACAGTGAACATAATCATTTTAACGATTTAAATTAAGGGTTGGGTGGCATCTTCAGATTAGAATTAAATAACAAATGGCATTAGTTTCACTGCATCTGGGACCTTGGCTGATCAGATCAGTTACGTAGCACAGGTGATTATAATTGTTTTGGTTAAAACAAGTTAAATAGCTCTATATATATTGTTTGTTCACTAACAGGGGTTTCCTGACTGCGGTGTGCTGTGATGTCCGTGGAACCAGCCTCAGTAAAACACATTGGCCCATATAGGGCCACCCAAGAGACACAGATCTGTCTCTCTCTTTGTACCCCACTTATGAACACTTAATTCTGTCTCTCTCTTTGTACCCCACTTATGAACACTTAATTCAAATCAACATTTTGTTGTTACAAAGGCCTCCTATAGTGACTGCATCATGAGTTAGATAAGGCCTGAAAACAATACAATTATGAAAATGGACAAATAAAGGCAATCAATATTCTCACTATATATATATATAAACTCTCATACTCTTCAAGAACACAAATAGATAGGCAGTAGTCTCATTGGCTCAATACGATTGTATTTAACAGACAGATTATGGTGAGTGTGTTTGACATTCAGTCAGGTTTATTGCCTTGAAAGGCATGATGAACTGGAGGTGGTTAGAAGAATAAATTAAGGAGGAGGCAGAAGAGTTGTTCGGTAGAACCATGAAAAATAATGTTGAAATTGTGTGCTTCAAATGGAGCCAGGCTTTGGAACACGTTGCTTTTCCCCTATGGGGGGAAATGCCATGTTTGACAACCGTCTTGAACGCTACAGTAGGTTGCTGTAACCTGTCACCCAGAAGAGGGAATACTGGCTCTTGAACAGGTTTTTAGAATCTGGTAGGCTTGAGAAAATTCTAGAATCTTTGTAACTACTAGCTGTTTTCACATTCTAGAAGTGGCTTAAAAACATAACAAAACAAAGAAAATACAAAACCAGCATTCTGGAATACATTTCGGGACTGAAAAAAAAGAAAACCCCAACTCAGAAACGCACCATTCAAGATTCCGCCTTTCCGTGTGTTCTAGAACATCTTGGACTTCACTTCTTGACTGAAGAAGCTTCCAAAGTTGAGGTCTCTGGACATGAGTTCTTCTTCCACATTCTCCAGAGCCCATTTGTGTTCCACGATCTCCAACGCCTCCCACTCACTCTGAAACACGCAGCACACGTTCTACTTCAACAAATGGAACTCCTTTACAGGTCATTAATATCTGAAATTTCTGACACCCAAGTAAAATACATGTAACTAGAAAAAGTGCCCTTCCGGGCACAGGTCTCCACCAGGTTATCCACAGATCCGTGCAGTTAGAGGTAAAAACACTTTTTGGCCAGTTATAGCGCCACCTTGAGGCTGAGTTGAAATTGTTCATGTGGCATTTCGTCCTCGGCCTAGTGGGAATGTGGGTGCACAATTTCACGGAAATCACACGATGTGTTCATGATTTGCAGCATTTTGTTTGAAACTGAGCACTCCTGTGAACTTTGGAAGCCAATCTTAACCAATCAGGATGGAGTCTGATAAATCTGAAAGACCCGTTTCGTTGAATGGCTCTAGAGAGACTGTGTACCAATTTGCGTGATGTTTGGACTGGTGGCGCTATAACAGGCCGTTCTGGAAAGTTTGGGGCAGAGGTTCATGGTTGGCATCCAGGGAGTGTGTGTGCAAAATATGGCATCGACCGGGTTAACGGTGGCTGTTTTGCACAAAGCGGCCTCCTGGTGGCGCTATAACAGGCCGTTCTGGAAAGTTTGGGGCAGAGGTTCATGGTTGGCATCCAGGGAGTGTGTGTGCAAAATATGGCATCGACCGGGTTAACGGTGGCCGAGATTAGCTGTTCACGGACACACGGACGGACGGACACACAAACGGACGGACGGAGTGCAAAACATACTCTCCCCACATGCCTTCGGCCTGGTGGAGACAATAACAGTTATTGTATTCTACTGCCTTGCTGAACACAAGTTACCTTGTTTAAGACTAATTTGTGTAAAACCTTTGTGCGTGCGAGGTGTGAGCTCTGACCTTGAAAGCCTTGTTGGGGTCAGGGGGCATGGCCATGGCAGCACCTGTCATCTGGGCCTGCATGATTTGTGACTGGTCGGCAGCTGGAACATAATAAACCCATTAAGACCTTCTACAAAATGCCTTCTAAATCAGTAGTTCTCACACTTTCAAGATAGTTAAATGGTAAAAAAAAGAGCAATACATATTTTGAAAACAATTGTTGGCTTCATATTTTCAAAATCCCATTAGTTTTGTTTTATCAAATAGCCACCTGTACACCTGTTGATGAAGGGTGTGTCATTTACTTTTGCAACCACAATTTCATTAACAGGTTGAGGTCCCATTGCTGAATCTGTACATTATGTCCAGACCAACAGTTGATACAAGTCTACACTCTGGCATTAGAAGATGATGCTTAGCCTTGCCTGCATTGAATCAGCATCTTACAGCTACCTAGTTAGTCTCAGCAGAGCACCTTGTGTGGGTTCGATTTTAGTCACAGCAAGGAAGGGTGGGATAAAATATAATTCCATTTGAGTCCATCAATGATAGAAGGCATGAAGGCTCATTTTCAATAATCACTGAAATAAATAAATCAGAAAATCACTCAAACGCAAAACTGCCCCGTCTCAGAACCCCAGTGTCAAACTAAACATTTCTTACTCTAAATCCATTCATTCTTTACATGATGTAACCATACCGTTATCCTGTCCCAGTATGAGGCTGTACATGCTCCTCAGCCCAAAGACGTTGAGGAAGTACCAGGAGGCTGAACTCACCCTGAGAACATCCACAAACATATTCATTGTGAGCTGATTGGCTGCCTAATTTTTAAGATTCAGCTACTTCAGTCTTCTGGTCTTTATCTTACAGTGAGACAATTAAACACCCTGTCGCTCAGTGTTCTCCGAGACCATTTAGGCTAAATACGTTTGTCAATAATATTGTTGCATTTTCCAAACTTTGTTTTTCTTTACAGCATGGATAATATGGGGTGATCCCTCTAGAAGAGCATGCTAGTGTGTCTGGGACTAATCTCGCAAAACACACTGGGCCAATTTGTGCCAAATGTCCAGTAGGCCAAAAAAAGTCATCCCTGAATATGTATCACATAAGAATTATACTTTATATGTTATATGTTTAATACTTTATTGGGCTTTATGCATGACTGTAGTCCTGTAATTCCCAAATGTGTTTGTCTTATTTTGATATGCCTATTTTTGGACAAGCCTGCAATGTAAACATTGTTGCACTTATTGACAGGCTGGAGCTTGGAGATTTTTGCCAACAAATTGCATTCTTGTACAGTCGTAAAATGTGTGGAGCCTTGAGCCATCTGCCAACTTTCAGAACTACATTAGGAACTCATTACATTTCATGTCGTTTAATATTTACTAATTCACTGAATGCCAATACCAGGAGGCGTCCAATGAGTACAGCTCTATCCCTCGTTGTAACATGGGTTTGAACCTCAGGGTCAAAGGAAACGGCACCTTGGCTGTAAGAGGAAGAATAACAATAATTATTCACAGCCATACACAACAGTAGTCACTAACCAATTGGGGGGGCAGAATTGCTATCGAATATGTGTTGAGTGACTGACTGACATCACTTAGCAGCTACATACTAATTCCTACATGGGTTGTGCTTATAACCACGCCCCCGGGCAAGTTAAGTTTACTGAGGTTAGGGTTAGGTTTAGGTATAGTTTTACTGAGGTTAAGGTTAGGGTTAGGTATAGTTTTACTGAGGTTAAGGTTAGGTTTAGGCTGTCAATCACAGCGAATGGCCAATCACAGCGCGTCGACTGCACAACCTGTGTAGGCTTTGGTACGTCGCCACTTAGCAGTGTTATGCTATGCCCCGCTCACCATGTCACAATGACAATTGGCTACAGCTCTGATTGACAGCAGGGGGTACTTACTGATAACAAATCCTGAGAAGGCCCAGTTGATCCATCCACCAATCACAATCATGGGAAGAACGTTGGTTAAGTTCCCTTTCATCATGTCTGTCAGCATGCTGGTGTCTGCAAGACACACATTTCAATGATTTCATCACTTTATGTTATAAACTTTTAGTTCAGTGTTCTGCAAGCAGAATACATTAGGAAACTTTGAAATATTTAACAAACTATCCCATATCTATCTAACTCCATGCAACATTGTTCTCCCTCCCAATTCTTTATACATTTTAAGATTTGTGTTGTGCAAGTATTTAACCCTTAATCCAGAGTGATTTACAGTAAGGAAGGACAACACATGGTAAATGGTAATACACCAAATGCATAGAAATAGTAATCTAGGATCATAGGTAAACCAACACACAAACACACACGTTACCTGTCATGGGATTCTTGGGTATCACCTTCCTCTTGACTGTCTTAAAGAATCCTGTCTCAGTGTCGTTGAAGTAAAACTTCCTCATGGTAAACGACTGAAACAGACCAACACAGTATTTCATGTTAATATCACTAAGAATGTCCATTGACTATCAGCGAAGACACTGATAATATACTAATATAATATTACCAGGTTCTTCTTCAGGTTCGTCTGCCTGAAACTAACATTAACACAATGAGTTCTTCCATCAGTTTACCTGTTTGGGGATGTATTTCCCATTCTCTCTGAGGATTCTGCTGCGCAGGAGAACCTGGCTAAAAGAAGGATAAGAAAACAGCACCTATCAGTAAATTAACACAAACTTTAAATATAGTCCTTTTTAAACAAACTGAACAGAGCCCTGGTTACGTGGTGTCCAAGAAGCAGACAAACAATAAAGGGACCGAGTTCACTTGAAGGGACTCCCTCTTTCATTGGTGTGTCACCCAGGTGGTTGCACCTAAACCCTAACATTTAACTCAGGTAACGCAGGTAAACAAAACTTCCGGGCAGGTGGAGTTCGCTTTCAGGTTGCCCGAACACCAGGCAAGTGCTTGTTTGAGAGGACACAACCATCTATAAACACAACGCGAGATATCCTTCTAAACACCTGAACATAAACACAACACGAGATATCGTTCTAAAACACCTGAACGTGGCCAGCGAGCCACATCTTAAAATAAGGGCACTGTTTACTTAGAATGTGCCGTTTTCACTGTTGCTGTTACACTTAAAAATATAAAATAACAAGTGTGATGTGAACCCATAGTCGATATTCATATATGTATGCATTTGGCATAGAACAAAAATGGAGGTACAGTATGACCTTTTAATTTTATCGCCCAGCCCCATAAAGTAAAAATAAATACAATTGTTAACCCATTCTGACCGGGCACCCATTTTGGTGTTGGCATCATGTTATGCTTTAGCTATTGAAAAATAGCAGATCTACAAGCTCGTATCGCGCCACTCGGTGGCGCGATACGAGCTTGTAGATCTGCTATTTTTTGAAAAATCGAAGAACTGACATTTTTAGAATCTGATCTCAGGTCAGAATGGGTTAATCAGACCAGTGTGTGTCCAGTGGAAAACCCGTATGAATCTGATCTCAGGTCAGAATGGGTTAAATTGAAGGGTAATTCAAATTTGACCTATGATTAATGATGATCGATTTACTTTTTAGGCAAGTGGGCATGACCTTTGGGCAAGTAGAACATGATCTGTACTTTCCCGATGGGCAAGTGCCTCTAAGACCCGAGTGTCCCTGTAGGCTGTAACCCCTGTAATTTCACAAACACTAACAAACCTAACCCTAACAGAAACTATGCCTAAACATTTAACTTCACAAATACTATAACAGTAACCTTAACCCTAACCTGGAACCCATCTGCAAAAAAACCTCAATCCTCATATATGTCAACACTAACTCTTTTTTTAGGTTAGCTGTCTACAGTATGTGGCAAGCACAGAGGGCTAAAATAAATACAATGTCAAAGGTCGAAGTGAACCTGAAAGGTCTCTCTCACCTGTCGGACACTTGCTCCATGTCTACCTTCTTGTCGCTGTGGAGCAGTTGGGTGACATAGTGACGGAGGACACCAACTATGAAGGTGATGAAGACAATGGGGAGCACCACCCAGAGACGAATACTGGAGTCCAACAGCAGTTCTGGACCAGACATGGTTTCACTAGTTTAAATACAGTACACACACACACACACATATACACACACAAACAACACACACACCCTGGCTTTCTATGATGAGGGGGAGAGAGGAGAGACAAGGAGGAGAAGGAGAGATGAGAGATTAACAATAACTTTGACCTTTATTTCTATAGGTCTCATACTGTGCATAAATGTATTTATTTACATAAATCTTGCATTTTGAGAACCCACACATTTTCACGCTTTGTGCACACGCTGTGCGACGTGTGCCGCACAGCGTGTAGAATGACTGTGTGTGCCCCACACACACACAATCATTCTACAGTTGTGGCCCCCGGCCTAATGTAGTTGAATACCCCTGGTCTAGACTAGTGCATGGGTCTTCAACAGGGGATGTCTAGACTTCAGACTAGTGCATTGGTCTTCAACAGGGGATGTCTAGACTCTAGACTAGTGCATTGGTCTTCAACAGGGGATGTCTAGACTTTAGACTAGTGCATTGGTCTTCAACAGGGGATGCTCACAATTATTTAAAGGTGGCTGCCAAATCTGCATGTGATAGGAACTTTTTTTTTTAACCCTAGCATCCACATTCTAACATTCACGAAAAACTAGGTCTGGACCATAGCTCTAATGCCTGGAAATACCAGAAATACACTTTTACAACAGTGAAAAAGTATTATACAGATAACTTACATAGGTTCACATTCTTTGACAGTACATAATAGCCTACATGTAAAAATGCAAACATACAGTGATGATGTGACACTGACACAATATCAAAATCAAGCACAACATATCTGACATACTGTATCAGTTGTACTGTATACTTGTTTATTTGTACATCTAATTGTTATGATGAATTGAACATGGTGGGCCCACAAAGAATCTAAGACACAGGAATGAAAAACGTAGGCCTACATAACAGGCGAAATACACCTGCCAGCTGCCACTATAGCAGCCTCTGAGATCTCATTCTCAAGTGTTGGTGCACGTCTTCTCAGTAAACTAAATTTACTTGAACTAAATATGACTCAACCACAGTGTGCTAAGAAAGACCCACCAACTTACCCACAGACGAAACTCGAAAGCTTTTGATTAAAATGACTAAGAGTTTAGAATCGACCCAAATGTCACAATAATGTAACGACCTTCTATAGTTTTAACACAACATATACACGTTGAGTTGACTCGAGGACAAGTTAAGACAACTTGGCTAGCCGGTTGAATCACCAATATCGGTGACCCTGTTGAATTATGTGACTCCAGAGGTCACCGTTTTTTACGATTTCGTAAAGTTTGCTGCCGGACCGGGGACAACTCTCAGGATATTAAATTATAGCATAATAACCACAATAACCAAATACTTGACCAATTAAGTGACCAGGCGAGTCAACATGCACAAGTCCAGAAAATAAAGTCTATAATGAGACAGCAGCGACTCTAGAGTCACAGGATCTAATGGGTAACACTTTTCAGTTTAACACCTGCTAGCCTAACTTCTCAACATTTTGAAAGCATGCACCTTATTGGCATCTGATCATGATGCCATACCAGTGATGTTCTACTGCAGTTCAATTACTGGCAAAACGTAATGTTCTATCGATTATATCGTTTTCTGGGAACAGACGGTAAAATTAAAATGATCACCTACCGGCTAGTGGCTACCACATTTATGGAGTTGGGCTTTAATAACGGAAGACACGTTCAGCTGAAAGTGCCATCGAATAATAACTTCCGGTTTCTGGAACAACACGTGACCTACTTGCGTAGATGCAGACTCGCCTGCGTAGCGCGTAGATGTATGCAAATGATGCTAAATAAGGCAAAGGAATCTCTATGAATACTAGAATAGAATACCGGTAAAAAGAGATTAATTCATGCTCATCCAAAGAAACAGACCACTGTCAGAACAACTTTCTCAATTGCAAAAATATATACTTAGCCTATTTAATATTTGGCAGATCTGCCATTTTTGGCATCCAAATGCATTATATGGTTAAGGGGCCCTAAGATAATTCAGAATAATTATTCACTAGAAAAAGTGCCCTTCTGTTCTGGGCACAGGTCTCCACCAGGAGGTTAGGAGAGTGTGTGATGTTTGGCAAAATGTTTAGGAGTAATTTAAACATGTTTGTTTGGGTTTGTGTGTGTGTGTGTGTGTGTGTGTGTGTGTGTGTGTGTGTGTGTGTGTGTGTGTGTGTGTGTGCACACCATGGTCATGGATGAATTTCTGGACATTACAGACACAAAGTTAAACTTAATAGATCACCTTTCTAAGCTAAATTAAAGTCGTTTCCTGTTATAGGCCAATTTAGCAAATAAAGATGTCTCCAGTCTTTGTGTTTATGAGGTGACAGTACTATAGGCCTACTTCATTAGACCCTAATTGGTGTGCTTGTTACGGTATGTGCAGTGGCGGAACAACATTGGGCCGGGCCGGGGGGTGAGACAGCACGACCGGGCCTCGCCGAACCTGACTCCCAACAGAAAAGGAACTCCTCCTGATTAGCCTACTAATGAGTGACAGGCATGCTGCCACTTTTGGAGCGTGGCTGAGGATGTCTGTTGGAGAGACGGTGCTTGTACAGTCCAGGCAGCGCAGTACATTCTCATCAGACATGATATTTTGCTAAAGTGTAGGCTATTATAGGCTATTATAGGCTATATAAGCCCTGTATCTGGTTAATTGAGGATGCGGGATTCGCGGGGGCCCGCTGATTTTATCAGTCGTGAGTGACTGTGTAAAAAATCGTTCATCGATCATCTGACAGCCCGGCCCCCAGGAGGTCCGGGCCGGGGTTTGACCCCCCCCCCCCCCCCCCTACCCCCCCGGTATAGCTCTGCCCCTGGGTATGTGCAATCATGTCTTCCCTCTGTATTTAGGGTTTCTTCCTAAGTTCCTGGAGGCTGAAACAAAGGCTCAAACGTGCCAATGGAAAAAAAACAGTTATACAGTATGGTGACATCACAATATCATCCCCTCCCCTAACCCTAACCCCTCCTCCTTTATCATACAACAGCTGTGGGTGCGGCTTCAGTTCAGGTCGATCACTATACCCATCACCACCCACCAGGCAAACCAGTCCACATAAAAATGACATTTTAACGAATAATGTACACTTTTTTGAGAAAAAAAACCTTCCTCTATGTAATAATAATACCTGATGATCATGTTTTAGGGTGTAAAAAAATCACGGGCCAATCAGCATGCTGCAGGGATCAATAGGTCTGGTCATACTCGGACATAGCCTATACACACCTGTTCATTGGAGTCGGTGTGCACCATTCAAAATCAGACCCGTCTGAACTGAGTGGTGTCTTGCACTGTGTGTGTGTGTGTGTGTGTGTGTGTGTGTGTGTGTGTGTGTGTGTGTGTGTGTGTATGTGTTTTGTGTTAGGCTGCGCAACAGTGAAGTGACACTTGGTGGTGAAACCCAAACATACGTTCTCTGGGGTGGAAGTGGAACACCACACATTTACGACAGGTCTGCCTGCAGCAATCACCTTGACTCAGCAAAATTCTCCATCACGAGATGATTTGTATTCATAATCTGTCAAGATTCAAGATTCTTTATTGTTACACCCCACAAGTAACATTCTTGGGCTTTCTACTTTTAGAAACAAGAAAAACCACACCTGTGTGAAGTGAGGGTCGCTCTTATCATCATACGGTAAATTGACACTATGCCTATTTGCTCAGATACTATGACGTAAAACTGTTCATTCACATTCGTCAATGTGAATTGAATGTTTGTGTAGGCGCTAATATATTAAAGTCTAACTCATGTTGATTAGGTGATGTAATGGTGATGTAAAACAAACAGTGCCAACACAAACATTACTCCATTAACAATAAAGAGACAATATGACGGAAATGACACATTATAATTTTTCCCTTAATGCGTTTACGAAACAAACATTGATTGAACTAAAGACAAACATTAAACGTGTGTGTAGGAGGGGTAGACACTAAGCCGATTAGCTCAGACACTATGACGTAAAATTCTTTTTTTGTGACAACCTAACACAATAATATTCAATGTGTTCCTTTGTCTCCATTCAGCATCACTCAGTCTGCATTGACAGAAATATTGTATTGACAATGATTCATTCACAGTAGTCACAACTTGATGACTTGTGCATCACCAAATTGTCAGACATTCCGAGAAAATGTATGTTATGTAAAATCACGTATACACCCGGCACCAAATGGGCACAGAATACTGAACTATTTATATCTGTGTGATGTGTGAGTCAAGCGCGGGTCATGACCGAAACAATAAGGTACGAATACAAGTGGTCAAAATGAGTTTTCTCAGACGGGTGGCTATAGCATCTCCCTTATAGTGAGAGACTGCTCCTTCACGAAAGGAGCCAGCGTAGCTGGTTCGGGCATCTCCCTAACGAGGTCACCTCTGCACATCCCACTGGGAGGAGACCTCCTGGCAGACCAAGGATCAGATGGGGGTATTACATCTCCAAACTGGCCTGGGAACACCTCAGGATTTCCCCAAGAGTATAAGCACCTAATGTTGTTCAGGAAAGGGAAGTCTGGAGCTCTCTGCTGAAACTGTTGCCCCCGTGACCCGACTACGGATAAGATGGAGTGACATTAGATTAAATTGTGGTCGGGAAAATAAATAAATAAATAAATACTCAATGCATTTCCAACAACATGTCTTTTTTATATATGTTAAGGGCAATAAATATTTCAACTTTTTCATCTCTGCAATTTCAAAAACAAAAAGTACAAGTGATATATCTGTATATACATGGTTAAAAGTTCTCCATACATAATTTTTAAAATAATGTCTCTGTTGACACGTCATATTTTGACACTGTACTGGTACATTTTACATGGACTATTCCAGTCTCTCTTTGCTCTACAATATAAACAGGAAGTGTAGGCTCCTTTGTCTTCATAAAGCAGATCTCAGATCAGCCCGTTTTCTCTTCTATAGGTGCATACATACATTACAGCATTTACACAGGAGCGAACAACAACTTCTTCTGACCCCAGAATGCTGCATGTCCAGTGAACAATAAAACCACCAGACATGGGTCTTTAAAGGGTTGAAAAACGGATTTGTTGTGCTCCCAAAGTGTAAAGCCAGCTTTTAAACAACAGCCCATTCCAAAGTTGAGTAGTCATATTATTATTATTATTCATAATGATGGTTATGTACATTCATGTCTTTTTTTATATAATACAGCTTCATTCAGTGCAGATAATGTTAATAATACCACATGCAAACCGATACTGGAGCGCAGACCAGGGCAATAAAAAATATAGTCTATTCAAATACTGTATAGTTCCCTTGAAATCTGAATATACCCCCATTGTGTTAGCCAGACCGTTTGAACAATTTCAGAACAAAGTGCTCAATTGGTTTGGATCAAATAATTAAAACAATGTTCATGAGTCTTTAGTTCAGTAAAATCGTAAGTGTTAATTTACCCATTTGTACAAATGTAACCTAATGGACCTGTAAGGTTAACACTCAGGATTGTACAGTGTATTTCATTCCATATCAGAGACAGAGTCACAAAGAGGCAGGGGCACTGTAACCAAGGGGAAATGGTGCGTTGCTTTTGCTATTTCTTGCTTTCTTTGTCTTTTTTCTTCATTAGCGGCGGTTAAGATGGATCAGAGGAGGCTTGTGTCTCACCTTTACAAGGGACTTTCCAAATTCTTAGGAGCGAATGGAATGTTTGGGGGTGCGTTGCATCTTTCCAGAAGTGGCTTTGTCCTGACCTCTCTGAAGTCAGGTTAGTTTTATCGTTTGGATTTAAAGTAGCTGTAGTGCCGAACTGATGTGCGTGTGTAAGTTTGGGGTTAGTGTGTTGTACTGTACCATCTCGTCCATCTGTGCATTAATGTGTGTGTATGTGTGCTTCATCGCACAAGCATACATGAGTGTATTTGCATGTTTGTGTGTGTGTGTGTGTGTGTGTGTGTGTGTGTGTGGGCCAACTTAGAGGCACTGGAAGCAGAAAGATCCCTCAAGCACCTCTGTGTGCAAAGACCACAAAACGTTATCGATAAAACATCTTTACTGACTCTGTGACTGAGATTCAGAGGCGTGTATTCGTGCATACTGTAGATGACTCTATTAAAAGTCCATATCAAAAAAATATTAGAACAACTTGTTAGTCCACAGAAAACCTTCTCGGTAGAGTAAAACACGTTACAAATTAAGAGAATTCTAGTATTTCCATTGTGCAAAGTAAACCAAATTCATATAATCACCCCATACCCAAGCACATAACAAATTAAGAATAAAGAAAAGCAAAAAAACAACGGAAAAACTATACACAGCCCAAAGAGTAGTTTATAAGGTTAGTAGAAGCAGTTGTCACAACAATATCAATATCAGGAGTATGCTTTAGTTTATCCAAGCAGGTTGAACCTCAGAGAAGGCCTGTTGATGCTCCCATCAAAAATACAGCAGACTATACAAGTAGCAGAGAGCCTACAGCAGGTCAGGAGCAATCACAGAGTCTCACAAGAAACTAAACATGTTTTGTTAGCATTCATTTAACAACCAGAGTTCAAACAGAGAGACAGAAAGAGATAACAAAACATATAATCAGCTTAACTCACTGTGAAAAAATAATAATGTAGGAAATCAACTGTTTGAAGAGAAATTATCTTCTTTCTTTTTTTTGCATTTCTGATCTCTAAGTTGGTAATAATTATGTTGCAAGGTGATGATAAAAAGCCATACGTCAATATCTTTTGTGAAATAAGCAAATACAGTTTATTCTCAGCTGATCCCATCCCTTTCTAGGGATGTAGTTCTGAACTAGTCTGCTAGGCAAGAGCCATCCCATTATTTGCACTAAATGTGTTTTTTAGGCACATGTAGCAGAGACTGGTTTTCTGTAGGTGCCATCTATGTTTATGTCTCATTGTGGTTATGTTAACCACCTTTCTTTTAAAGATATTTCAAGCCTCTATTTTATGATCAATAATATTGGAATTAGAAGATTGCAATTTTTGGGATGCTGGCTTGCACAGTCAGTTAGTGCACTAACCACATTCTCTGCAAGTATGCAAGTTTGAATACGACTACCATCATCTCACGTGTCCCCTCTCTTGTCCTCTGTTTAATGTCTCTCCACTCTCTCCTATCTACTGTAAATGAAGGAAAAATAATAAATAATATAAACCTTAATCCCCTTCAAGGCTGTTTGGCAATATCAAGTTGTTACCCCATATAGACTAGAGCAAAACTCTTACAATTATATTAAATTGCTGCATGTTGCACCCAATTGGATTCATGTTTTCCTAAATCTAACTTTGGCCTCAAGTAAAGGTTGCCATCAGTTTGTCTTGTTGCAAGTACTGTAGTTCACAGCCTATAAGGCATACAAATACAGAACTCAAAAGACTGCATTTGACTGAATTCACCCTGTTTGGCACCCTGCAGCTTAATCTTCCTCTGCAAACTACAGTATAGACAGTTAAAGAGCACATACATAGCCATGTACCAGGAAATATATACTGTAGTCAAAGTGACAAATATGGGCTCATCTTTTACTTCTACTAGACACAGAGCCATATAAGGGGAGTTATAAAGGGTGTGGTATAATCCACGTTGTTTTTTTACAAATTCTGAATACAACTTGATTATAACTATATTTCTATATCAGATTTCTACCACAGGAAACACTGATTACCCTACTAACCATTTCATTTTTTTAAAGCCTCCAAATGAATATTGCAGTGACGAGCACCCTGTAGAGTGTAGACACATGCACTATGGTGTGTCAATAGCGTACTCACTACAAGTTAAATACCCATTCCTTCAATTATAAGGACATTTTATCACAGAGTCATAGAGTCAAACTACTGGCAGTTAAATGTGATTTGAGGCTGTTTATTTGTCAATGCTTGTATTCAGAGTGGGTTAGGAAATGAGCAAATACAAGTTATTCAATAATTTGTGAATGTAGTCCTTTTTTTTAATGAATTGTCAATTCTGGATGGGCGGACTTTAAATCTGACCAAAAGACCCTGTATAATAAGACACTGACCACAGATGCATTGACACATCCAATCATCTCACTGGTCATGCATGTCTAATCTAAGACACATAAACCACACCATGTTAATGCAAACAACTTGTGAAAAATCATATTATATTTTTCTTAAAACCCTGAAATGTCCCTTTAGGGACACCGTAGATAGTGTACATACTACATACTGTATGTCCATAGCATTAGCTCAGAGAGCTAACTCCAGTGTTTCAAATTCTCAGGCACTGTTTCCCTTATCAAATGGTCCCTGAACCATTATGACCCTTTACAGTACAATGACTCACCATTCTGATTTGCACCACTAACTCATCGCTGCTCAATACAAAGGAATCCATGCTTGTTGTAGTCTCTCCTTCAACAGGTATATGGCCAAGTTAGACAGCAATAAAGAACTACAAATATGGCCGATCCTGCTGAATCAGGAAGTGAATTTTGAGTCACCTGTGAATAAGTCCTCAGAAGGACACTAGGCTGAGAGGTAACATGAGACTAGTATAACCTTTAAGGAATGGAAAGAAGACTTCAATTCTTTAGCTGGATGGTTTGAGATCCTGATGTTATGGCAGCTTTCCTTGTTGACAATAAACGGTAAAATCCTCAGTGTTAATTCATCCACTTGTAACTCAGAGAGTTTGTGCACTCCACAGTTAAATTAACAGTCAGGATTCTACAGCGTACACACCCATGTAGGGATTAAGACAGGACCCGGCCTGAGCTTGACATCCACCGCCGGTCTACTTACGAGGAAACTGGATGTGAAAGTAACACAGGCTGAGCAAGTTCCTCATTCCTCCCGCTCTTCCTCCTCTCCTCCTCGCCACACGACCATGTTGGTACACTTGCATTTGTCCACCGGCGCCTCCTCCTCTCCTCCTGTTGCCTCTCACCACTGCCCCCCGGTGGACACTGGGGTATCGAGGTAACACCGCTCTCCGACGCCGCCTCCTCCTCAGACCACCGTACTTATCCGGCTGACTGGCTTCGATTTGGCCCCGCCCCCCTGGCCGGAGCCTCCCATCACCCCTCCCGGCGGGTGCGGGGACAGCGGGGTCTGGGGCAGGGGGGGAGGTAAGGGGGAGTGGGGCGGCGGCGGCGGAATGGAGGCGAGGGGAGGAGGGTACTGGCTGACGAGACGGGCCGACGGCATCGGGAGAGGAGCGGGGCTGGAGAACACAAAGTGGGGGGAGGAGGATGAGGGTGCGGGCACGCCGGGGCTGAGCGGGGAGTGTGTGTGCACGTGCCCGTGCGAGTGCGTGTGCTGCACGGCGGGGTGGTGGTGGTGGTGGCTGTGAGAGTGTGCGTGCGGCGGCGCGTGAGCCACGGGGTGGGGCTGAGAGTGCGAGATGGTCAGCGGGAGCTTGGCGCCTGCGATCCCCGCCCCCCCGCCGCCCAGCGTCCGCACACTCCCCGCGGCGTGGGAGTGGTAGTGTGCGTGCGAGACAGGCGGGACGGGGGTGGAGGGAGGGCCGGGCGAGTGGGGGGAGAGAGGGGGTGGGCTGGTGAACCCCGTGCCCAGGCCGTAGTGGCCGTGTTGGACCCTCTGCTGCTGCTGTATCAGCTGGGTGTGGGAGGCGCCGCCGCCCGGCCCCTGCCTCCTGGGGCCGGAGACCCTGTGGGAGAGGGCGTGGTGGAGCGGGGCGGGGGCGTAGTGGTGGTACCGCTGGTGGTGGTGGTGGTAGGGCGGGGGAGGGGTGGCGTTCTGCGGCTGCTGCCCCCCCCCGGCGCCCGTCACTCCCCCCCCACCGGCTCCACCCGCTCCACTGTTGCTGTGGCAGTACTGGGCGTGCAGCGCCTGCAGCTTGGAGGAAGGCACCCCCGCCCCCGAGGCAGGGTCCGACTGGCCGGCGCCACCATGGTTGACCGAGGGAGAGGTGGGGCAGGGCGAGTGGGGGGACGCTCCGCCCACGGGGACGGGCGGAGCCGGGGCCGGGTAGTGGGGCGGAGAGACGATCATGAGCGGGCTCGGCGGCCCCCCGATCCCCCCGCCCCCTCCACCCGGTCCCGCCCCCTGCGGCGGAGGAGGCGACGACACCATCATCAGGGGACCGGGCACTTTGCCCCGCCGGCTGCCGAAGAAATTCCCCCCGCCCCCCCCTCCGTGGAGGTGGTGGAGGGGGGAGGCGGAGGGGATGGTGCAGGGGGAGGGCGAGCTGGGGGGTAACCCCCCCGGCCCACCCGGGTTGTGACAGAGCCCCGGCCCACCACCCACCCCCGTACCGGGGCTCTGAGTAGGGCGGTATGGCCGGTAGGCTGACGCTGCCAGCGGAGAGGTGGAGGTGGTGGAGTAGGGATGACCTCCACCAGCCAGGGGGCGCTGCTGGTGAGGCCTGGGGCTGCTAATGATGGAACCCTGGCAAAGAGGAAGAGAGGCCATGTTGCTCAAATACCAACGAGCAGACACACAGTATTGATGTCAATATGTTTCTTTGCTCTGGTAAAATGAATGACCTTAGACAAGAAAACCAGTTGAAAAAAAAAACTGCCTCAAGTTTGTTTGGGAGAAATGGCAATCCGTACTATAATCTATTTGTAACAGATATACTATATTCTAGTCTAGATAATAATGCAAAAAACATAGCAAGTTTGGTCATCTACTGGCCATTAGCCAAACAAATTAAATGTATTCTATCAATGGACAGTATAGGCTAACGGCAAAAAGTTACTACAAACTTACCAGCATTTTACTGGTGGCTGGAGGTAATTTACCAGTATGTGATCGGTGAACAAGTGAAAACTCTGCAAGTTAGCTGTTTAGTTGAGCAGTGGTGGTGAAATTAAAGTGAAAGTAGTCAAGCGAGATTTATGCTTAATTTAATTATAGGTGTGTGACACTGTCACAGCACACATCTAAGCATAAATCTGGCATAAAACAACATGCATGCAGACAATAACAGATGATACGGTTAGGTTTACAGGCAATCACGCAATCGTGCATGCTTATGTTATCTTCACACTCCATGCATATATAGATCTAACTTGAAACTAATGGAAAGTTGTTATTATGTATTGCACACAACAACAAAAAGTGTTTAAAAACTAAACAAAGCCACGCCATGCAGTGGTGACATCACAACCTGACGCCGTGACTTACTTCAATGGTACTGTCCAATGAGCCCACACTGTTCCTACGACCTCGCTTCCCTGTTACCCAATCAGAATGAGGCACGGTTACAAGGCCATGGAGGATAGAGAGAGAGGAAACGTCTGTGTCTTCGGCAGATGATTTTTATCTTCATTCAAAATGGTAAAATAATCATTCCAGTTTGATTCACTTAATTCATATGCCAATGTCTTAGAATTAAGCATTATTAAACATGTATAATGAATGTAATACATTATGTATTTATTTTTATATTTCTGATAAAATATAAAATTTGGTCCGTGTCCGTGTGTGTGTGTGTGTGTGTGTGTGTGTGTGTGTGTGCGTGCGTGCGTGCGTGCGTGCGTGCGTGCGTGCATGCGTGCGTGTGTTTCTTGTGTAAATATGTTAAGCTCTCAATCTTCATTTTGTATCATTCATTTTTGTTTGTATTTCTAACAAATGCTCACCACTATTATTTATTATAACTTATAAGCTAACTTAAAGGTCTACAGCCTGGACCAGTACTCTTATATGGAATTCCCATAGCTAACCATTAGAGGGAGACAAAGCACCATTTATATCATTAACATCAGTACTTTAGAATTAGATTTAGATAGCTTTACTAGTAGCTACTGTGTATTACATTTGTATTACTGCATTGTCTGTTTTGTGAGAGGACACAGTTCAAAGGTTTACTCACTGTAAAATACATAATTTAACAACAACCTTTAAACAACAGGGCTAATCAGCATCTAATAAGGTCCGGATTAATACTTTTCGGGGCCCCGGCCTTGGACACCCCATCCTCCTTGAGGTAAAAACGTGACAGTATCACTTCAAATTTAAACTAGAAGTGTACTCCTTGGAGCTCAAGGACTTTAACAGCACGTTACACGATGCATTCTCATCACCCTTGACTTTTCATTTGATGTCACAGCTGCTTATTCTAGAGCCCTCTAATTGGTTACAATGTCAGCCAATATGGACCTTGACACAGACCAGCAGGTGAGTGAGGTGCAGAGGCACAAGGCAAGCATAAGGAAAAAAAGCGTAGATTATTGGCGGGGCAAGGGTTTTTGGAAGGAAAGTCTATTATAAAACACAACAGAAATAGCCTGCCGTTGCTGGGGTTATTGTGCTGACAGTGCGCCTCAAAAGCTTATGTGTCAATCAGCATGTTCAGGTTTTAGTTCCCAGCATTGGCCAGGAATCCCCGAGATATAGGTTTATCTCTCCCACTCTCCCTCCCTCTGAGTCTTCGTGACACGTCGAGCAGCTTGTTGGGGTTCGGTACGCAGCATTGACTGGATTATCATGTGCGTGAAATAGGCTCTCTGTCACTCTCACTCCCTCTCTTCCTCTTTCCCTCTTTCATTCTCCCTCCCTTGTGGCTTAACAATGCCGATTTGTGCGGACAATGGGAATCTCCTTATGGTCATGTGAACAAAAAACACCACCACCTAACAGCACCGGTTGATTTGCACTAATATCCGGGATATTTGGGCATCACCTGGAACATGGAACGCCTCGGTAATGTAATTCACACTAGAATTACGCTAAGCTAATGTCTTAGTTACACCAGCACTGTTGTTGTGATTGTGAAGGATTATTTTTTATTTATGTTTAGAAATAGAAGTGGTAAAATGGTCACTATTTCCATTTGGCAAAAGGAGACAGACTGATAGGAGAGAAGTGCTTCAGTGAGACTGCCAAGGAAGATGGTGAGGGATGCAAGTGGCCCGGTGACAAAGTCAAAGCCAGTATTTTAAGGTGTACTGTTGAAGGTGTCCACAGCTTTTCAACACTTAAATTGTACAATTTTCTTTTTACATTATGCAATTAATATCCAAGGATCATTATCAAGGAGGCTGTGGCACAAATGGACTGTCAAGTCCAACAGGGCTGCAACATTTAACAAACAAATAGATTTAATCAATTTATTTAAAAAATCAAGTAGATTTTGTATGTAAGTGCTTCATCAAAAAAAGGATTATTTGAAAAAAGTATTGGCAGAGGAATTGCTACGAATATAATTTGATAGTTGCAGCTGAATTGTCCCACAGGCTCACAATGCATTCTGAATGCAGGCCCCAAACCAGAAGAAACTCTCTGAAACAAATAAGAATCTGTATTTAATCGGCCCTTTTATTTGAGTACTGGGAAATAATCAAGACGTTTTATTATTGTGTGTGCGTGTGCACATGCATGCGTATGTGCATACGTGTGTGTGCGTGTGTGTGTGCGCTCGCGTGCATGCGTGCGTGCACACGCATGTGTGTGTGTGTGTTTGTGTGCACAGTACCTGTCTCAGAGAGGTCTCTCAGAGAGGAGCTGAGTGCTGTGCGTTTGAGTCCGTCCACAGAGGCGTATGTGTCATCGAGGCTTGGCCCTCTCAGGGTGCCATTCATTGTCTCGCCCTTGACCCCGCCTCCATCAGAGGCAGGCCCTCCTCCTCCGGTTCCTCCTCCTCCTGATAACAAGCCAGGACGCATCACTCCTTTCTGCTTCTCCAACTCGGCTGGAGAGAGGAATGAGAGAGAGAATGAGAGAGAGAAAACACCCCCAGTTTTATACTATTACTGCCAACCCAACAAATACTGGTACTCTTACTAATAAATGGACAGTATACTTACATTCTACGCGGTATTTCTCCATCTCCTGCACCTCAGAGATGCTCTCTCTGAGGTCAGAGGTGAAGCGAGCTCTGTCCTGCAGGCTGGGGGCCGTGAACACGATGAGAACCTTCCTCTCTCCTCCTGGGTTCGATGCCGACAGTCGGATACCATGAGGATAGTCTAAAGGGGACAGGAGGATGTATTTTAATTTGGGTCACATAAAGGGTGGTCACTCCACACCCCTTTACGCTGAATTCACACCAGCAGCTGCAAGTCCGTAGTGAGAATATTTGCAGAATGCTATTAAAAAAAGGGCATGGCCAAGGTACAGTATTAGTGACATCTTTATGTGTACACGAGTTGTGCTTCAGCTCCCGGGGTTCAGAGCAGGTTCAAAGTCAGCAGATGTGCTCGGCTATAGGAAGCTCAAAGATTGGGAAGAGAAGTGCACATACTCGATGCTTAATAATAGTTTGTAAACATTTTAGACATTTTGATTGCTCAAGATTAATTTCACACCTAAAACTATTTATAACGTTAACTTACAACTAATATTCACTACTTCAATAAAGTTGTCAATTTCTGTGGTGTCGAGCCTAGTCTGCCCCTCTGCTTCAGAGCACAGTGCGCTTCTTTTTGACTGGTTTGCTTGCTCTGCCTCACGAGATGAACTTCTCAACTTTGACATTTAGCTTTCTGCCGACTCGGCCCCCCTGCCGCAGTGGGGAGACCAGCGGTCGCAGCACATCTCTCCATTTAGTGAAACATGTACAGTATCCGAATCTATCCAGCATCAATGAATCACAAAAACATGTATAATTAGAAATAATATACCTATGTCCAAACATTCACATAGATAGAGCAAGGGCTGCTGAATGAAGGCAAAAAACAACAATCATCAAACATTACTTTAATTCAAGTAATCATAAATAGTAATGTCCTCTTGGATAAAAAACTAAACAAAATGTGCACGTCTGTTCTTTAATTATATGAAAGTCCAACTGGCAATGTAGCACAGTCGAACTGTACAACTTTGAACCTAACTTAGTAAAAACACTGTTCTGGTTTCCACGCTTATGTTAATGTTACTGGACATTCACCACAACCACGATATAATGATCTTGAGTAGTTTATCCTGCTAAAAGATATATTTTTATATCCTCCCATCTCTACTCATACAGTCATGTAATGCATGCACGCACACACACACACACACACACACACACACCACACACACACACACACACACACACACACACACACACACACACACACACACACACACACACACACACACACACACACACACACACACACACACACACACACACACACACACACACACACACACACTGCTGCATCACACAGGCACGCACAACACCTACACAAACACACCATGTGTAAATGAGTGGATGAGTCAGATAGGACAATCTGTCATCAGACACTCTGCCAAGACATTCGAATGCACACATGCACGCAAAGACACACGCACAAGTCATCACACAAACTGCAAGATTAAATACCACACATTTATCTGACACTAAACTAAAACACTTATAGTAGATACCACAGACAGACAGACAGACAGACAGACAGACAGACAGACAGACAGACAGACAGACAGACAGACAGACAGACAGACAGACAGACAGACAGACAGACAGACAGACAGACAGACAGACAGACAGACAGACAGACATATTCATTACTAACGGTTGTTGCTGAAGGTGTGAGTCTGCATCTCCACCAGAGGAAAGGACTGTCTGAAACTGTAAGTGACTGAAGTCTTCTTCTTCTGAAAGATCTTCGTCACCTGATCAGGATAGACAGAGAGAGAGAGAGAGAGAGAGAGAGAGAGAATCACTTGGTCTGACCAGACTCTCAGTCAAGTAATACCTCACACATGCACACGCGCGTACACACACACACACACACACACACACACACACACACACACACACACACACACACACACACACACACACACACACACACACACACACACACACACACACACACACACACACACACACACACACACACACACACACAACCAATGTAGATGTCTTACCACAAGTAGGTCATTGAACAGAAAGACTTCTCTCTGGTGAACTCCACTCCTCTGAGCCCGGTTTGGGTCAGGAACCTCAAAAAGCTGACAGCAACACACCAGCCTCCGGTGAGCCAGAGACAAGGTCTGCAAACACCATTATACGACACAACTGAGCAATGACTGCACTTTGTCAAATCACTGCAGTGGTTGTTGTCAGTGGTGGAAAGTAAGTAAATTTACACAAGTACATTTCGAGATACTTCTGGAGTATTTCCAATTTCCAATACTTTTACTTGTACTCCTCCACTACATCTAGGATCCGAATATATTTGAAAACTTTAGTTAATTTGTAGATTACAAAACATACATTAACCACTTCATTTCGGCAATTTGAAAATAAATAATAATAATAAATCTGCTATTTTCAAAAGATCTTTATACATTTGAAAACTTGAAACAGGACATTCTGCATAATGACTACTTTCACTTTTGGTACATTTTAATGCCAATAACTTTATAGTATATTATTTTACATTTTGAATTCCGGACTTTTAACTATATTGCAGTATTGATACTTTTACTTAAGTAACAATTTTGAGTACTTTTTACACCACTGGTTGTTAATTGTCATGCATATCATGTAACTTCTTACAGGTTTCTTGCCAACGATCATCCTCTCCACAGCCTGGACCTGAGACACATGGTCATCATTGGTTCTTAACTCCCACTTTTGGATGCGTCCATAGATAGCTACCAGTAGGTCTCTGGGAATGTCCTGTCCATTATCAACACCTAGAGACACACACAGACAGATCATCACAATCAGCTTTATTGTAACATCCCAGTTTTACAACTAAAAAAGTGAGTGAATGTGCATATAATTCCCATCATGCCGTTTTTCCAAGACAAAAGAAAGGGAAGAAGAGGGTTGACGACGACAAGGAGATCAAGGCAGGACAAAAAGAACGTTTGAGCAAAGCTTCTTTGCTAGTACAAAGTACAACTAAATGTTGTTTATTTTTTTTGCACAAAAAGTAGGCCTACAACAAAAGTTTTTTTTTTACACATAGTACCTAAGATGCCATCTAAGAGTGTCTCCGTCTCTAGGTAAAGCTTGGCTCGGCTGTGGTCCGTCAATGAAATGATTCCCCCTCGTCCCCTGCCATCTGCAATCTAAAAATCTTTCTTCTCTGAATCATTTCTCAGATTAGTGGCTCATTACTAAATCGTTGCTACCTCGCGGTTAGAATATTAAAACACTTTGGATGACTTACGAAAAGACGGTAGCCAATATTAGCTCAGCCGATTTAGCTTCCGGTTCATTGGGGTGAACTTTGGGGTCTTCTAAATAAGGGGCTACAGACTGAAACCATTATAGCAGTAAATGAGTTAAGGACGTTAGTTAAGGTGCTAGAATAAAAAGATGAACACACAAAAGACAAAAGTCAGTGTGTTGTACATTAATTTCACATGCAAAGTGTCAGTGCGTGTCAACCGCATAATCATACTATAATTCTAACAATGTCTGAATGTCAGAAACACCGGCGTATCTCCTCATTGCCTGCACCAATCGCTCCCACTTTTCACACAGGCATTGACCATAATAATATGGAGGTCTTAACGGAGCCATTTTTTCAATAAGATTAGTGAATAAAAACCCGTTTATTTGTCCGTGGTCTATCTCCGACCGAGCCACACTATTAGCACACATCTCTCCATGCCAAAAAAAATCTGCACGCTCCCAGAATCCAGCTAGGCTACATTTTACCGACGCAACTGTCATATTTACTGTACAGATATTGTTTTTACATCACCCATTTATATGAAATAATAATCCAACCGCACCCAGGGAGAAGTACCCCCCGCGACCACAAGGGGGGTACTGAACAAATCACGTGTCACCAGTGTCACCAGTGAAATGCATGTTGGGACGGACACAGATTAATACTGGGACACAGTTTCCGGCGCAACATTCCCCTTTCATTCTCCAACGCACTTCCCCTTTTTCACAGTTCACATCGCCCCCAGGCAGGCATCAGACCTATGCATCAGACCCACACGAGGAAAACAACTCGGACCACCGAACACTCCACCTTAGTAACAGTAGCCTACGCATCGACACAATTACTACATACAACAAACAACATGCCACGAAGAAAACGACCATCACTTTCACTTTCTGGGAGCTGCGATACAAAGCGTAAGCGTCTCACTCGCGCTGCTGCCCCTGCCAACAACAACCAGTCCACCACTAATGCAACAGGTATATACATACATAAATGCAATTACTACACTACTAACATGACAATGACTGTTTGAGACTTTCAGTTCTATGTATGACTATGATGTACTGTTTTTCCATTTCCAGTGAACAAGTCTATATTAAAGCAATTCTTCCTCAACATACATATATATATATATATATATATATATATATATATATATATATATCACATTACCCACACTGTACATTTGGGAATACCTGTGCGACAGCTCATACTTTCTGTGCTGCATGTCAAACTGGGGTCTTTCATATTTTTCAAATGGGGGTCTGTGGGCTAATAAGTGTACATTTTACAGTCCTTGCCATGAAAACATTTCCCTACCATGCATTTATACAAATATTTTCATGTTATAGTGCTGTTTTTATTCACACAAAAAAGACACAAATATATTATAATGAAGAGCAATTAAATATATTTATGGGGGGCAATAGTCCATACAACGGGTAAGGACTATGTATATTAATACAATAAACAAGCAAAAGGGCATTGCCTGACCATGGATCACACCAAAGGACCTGCAACATGACTGAGGAACACGTTCCACTTCAAATCATATTTATCCAACTGATTATTCATCTTAAAGGATAACCTCTCCAAAGCAGCCACAATACCAAGCTATCAATGGTATACTTATGATTGTACTGCAGCATTTTCTTGCAAAAGAAACTACAGTAGCCTACTAACTTCCCAAGACCATCTGTAAACAATTCCCCGTCCCCCCTATCAGTAATGTGATCTATTACAACACATTACCCACACTGAACATCATTTGCTGTACATATATTCAGAACGGGTAAGGACTAGTCTACATAAAAGACTGACACTGGTATAATACATAGACACATAGAAACAGAGATATCATATGATCACGTTATACTATTAGTTAATGATGCGAGTGTGTGCATTCATGTCTATGTGTCTGCATCTAACCACGGAGGTTCTTGACGAAGTCCTCAATCTTCATCTTCCTCTCTGGTTTGACGTTGGGGCTGTACATGTCTGTGTTGAGAAGGATGATGGCAAACGCCAGGATGAAGATGGTGTCTGGATTCTGAAACTGCCTGATCAACACCGGATTACATACACAGTACCTCTGACTGCAGAGAGAGAGAGAGAGAGGGGAGGGAGAGGGAGAAGGTTTCTGAACTGTCCACAGCCTTCTCTGAAATACAGACCGAACAGAAATCTTATAATGAACATTAGCGAGGACCAATTATATGAAGTTTGCTGACTACAGTTTTTTAACTTGATTTGATTCCCAGCTTGCATCGGTTGGCATCCGAACCCGTCCAGGCAGTTTACCTGAAGGCTTCCACTAGCCTCTCCACCCGCTGGGCCTCTCCCTGGACTTTAATCTGAGCCTGGAACTTCCGCAGAGCATCGTCCAGATCCATCCCGGAGAAGTCCATCTCATCTAGAACACAGCTAGAGAGACAGAGAGACGGATCCTTGTTTACACATTCGTCCTAAAACGACACCCCCATACATAGACCCCTGCCCCAGACATTAAGACACCCATACACACTATAGTATTATTATGAATATGAACATGCTGTGCGCTCACTCTAGGACATCCTTGTTGAACTGCAGTCGGTTTCCCAGGAACTCTCCGATCATCTGCCTGCTGAGACCTTTCCTCTCCAGGATGAACCTGGCGATGCCGATTGGAGTGTCCGACACGAAGCCTCTCTCTATCAGGTACTGGACGCCACGCTCAGGCTTCCTGCACGCACGCACACACACGCGCACGCACGCACACACACACACACACACACACACACACACACACACACACACACACACACACACACACACACACACACACACACACACACACACACACACACACACACACACACACACACACACACACACACACACACACACACACACACACACACACACACACACACACACACACACACACACACACACACACACACACACACGTTAATAAGTACAACATGTTGTTCAGTAACTGGAGGAATTAGTAGAATAAATATTTTTAAAGTCAAGCTTATATTCTGTGTACTGTTTACATGATAACTACAACATTTTATAAGGTCATTCATTCTTTCTCTCTCATGTCCGTATATGCCCCAGCTAGGGGATGGTATTTGCTAGGTCCGTATATATACGGACGGGTTGGACGCCAATGTATACTCCGTGTATACAATGGTTGAGCCCCACAGCATCTTTTTACATTGATCCGGTTGCTATGCAACGCCTCCGTCACCATCAGCTATGGGACGTTAAATCTGAGGAGGATTTTCAAAACTCCATAAGTCAGAATCCAGGAGAGCTGTCATTCGTCATTGGTGGATCTTCAGCCATCCAAAGTTTGCATGTCATTTGTGACTTTGTACCGCGTCGCTCCCGACATGTAAACGTTTCTGGCGAGAGGTAAACAGTGTGCGCTAATGATAGCAAAGTGTGTGTTGAGTGTTTGTATGGGGCTGGCGGACATTGCAGCCTTGTTTTCCTCGCTCTCTTTCTCCCATTTATTGTTCAGGCCTAATACATACTCGAAATTGCTATTTTGGGGCCCATGTGAATTGTGAATACCTTCATTGTCAACAGCTGTTTCTTTCTCATACCGTGGGAAGAAGGTGCAATTATGCACAATATACAGTACACACACACACACACACACACACACACACACACACACACGCACACACTCTCTCTCTTACTTGTTAAACAGGTTGAGTCCTATGCGGTACTGTCTCCTCTGAGAGACATCATCACTGCTCTCATTGAATGCAGGAGAGTCCCAGTTCTGACGAGCCTTCATCCCCAGGCCTCCTCCTCCTCCGCCACCTCCACCCATTCCCGCTCCACCTCCACCCCCGCTGCCTCCTCCTCCGCTCCCCATTGGCTCCCGTAGGCTGTCACGTGACGACTGGGAGGCCGAGCCAGAGCTGCAGTTGTTGAGGGTGGTAGCGTCGTCATTGGAGTTGGTGTTGGTCGTGGTCGAGTTCACGCTCTCGTTGTCGCCGTCCGAGCACAGCAGGAGGTGCGCGTGCGGGTGGTGTGGATGCACGTGCGGGTAGTGCGCAACATGCGAGTGCTGCGCGTGAGCGAGGTGGTGGTGGTGGAGGGCGTGTATGGCGTCCAAGGGCGAGGGGGAGGGCGTCAGGGGGGTGAGAGGGGGGAGGAGAGGGGAGAGAGGGGAGAGGGGAGGCGGCGGCGTCGGGAGAGGGGAGGAGGGCGAGTCGGGGTAGGGGTGGGCGTGGGGGTGGGGCGACGGGTGGTACGGGTGGTACTGGTGGTGGTGGTACTGGTGGTGGGAGAAGGGGTGCGTCTGTGGCACGTGCTGCTGCTGCTGCTGGTGCGTGTGGGCGGCGGTGTACAGGTGGTGCTGCAGTTGGTGGTGCTGGTGGAGGATGGTGGGGAGGTGTGGGTGGGGGAGGGAGGGCAGGGGCCGGGCGGAGGGCATCGCCATGGGGACGGTGGGGCCACGCGTCTGTCCCTGGGCCGTGGGGACGGAGGCCGCGGAGGAAGAACGCCCGTCCGATGGCGGCTTGTGTTTGATCGTCCCTTGATGAGAGTCGTCTTCACTGCCTACAGTGACACCTCCTCCTCCCCCTCCTCCTCCTGGCTCCTCTTGTCCGCTGTCTTCTTCTCCGCTGTCTTCTCCTTCTCCCTCCACCTCTCCCACCGTGTCTCCTCCTACTGATGTGGAGTCCTGTTCGTAGGGCGGCCGGCCGATGGAACCTCTGTCAGACCTACTGTATCACGTTAGATAGATAAAAGAAGACACAGCACAGTATTCCAAGTCAGTAAGTTTAAGTGAATAACTTGAAAAGCAGACATCTTGGTTTATTATGGCCACTGCTGGTTGACAGATATATTTAAATAAAAAATCATGGTTGATCATTTAACTCTGACTGTACAAATTGACCCATTTGGATACATTTGCGCACACAGCATTTATCTCTTTATTTTTGCATCTTGCACTGATAACTAGCTAACAGACGTGATATATATAGAATTTCAAATGCATATAAACTTGAATAAACAAAAGCGAAATAATGTGTCTGCCAATTTAGGTGAAGCCTACTCATGCAAATGAACGTTAGCATATCTGAAACCCAAGCGTATCGCGAAAAAAAACGCACTTTTCATTATAACCAAAGAATATCACTCATCCTACTACTACTACTATCAGTGATCTCTGATTGGCTCCCCTCACCTGTCACTCATATCCACAGAGCTGTCACTGGGCGGCTCTATGGTGAGCACAGGGAGGTGCTCTCCCAGCCCTGCACCTCCTCCTCCTCCTCCTCTCCCCCGGTACTCCCCCCGACACTCCGTGCACGGCGTGCTGCTCCTCCCCGTCTCCGCGCTGTTCTCCCTCGCTGCCCCCCCTGCTCCCCCTCCCCCTCCCCCTCCCCCTCCCCCTCCTCCTCCTCCTCCTCCTCCCACTCCCCAGTACTCTGTGTCTGTGCTGGAGGCCGGGCGGGAGAGCGGGGAGGAAGGGAGGGTGACGTCACTGAAGGAGGTGGCGGTGCTGTCTCCCCTCACCCCTGCTCCTGCCCTCCTCCCTAGCCCTCCTCCTCCTCCTCCCCCGGCAGCTCTCCTCTCCCTCCCTCCTCCTCCTCCTGCCCCCCGCTGGGAGGTGTTGCTGTTGCTCCACTGTCTGTACGCTTCCTCCTCTACCTCCTCCTCCAAGTCCTCCTCCTCCTCTTCCTCCAATATGTCTTCTTCGTCCTCTTCTTCCTCCTCCCCCTCCTCCTCCTCCTCCTCTCCTCCGTCCTCCTGGGAGTCTCGGTGTGTCGACTGGCAGGTGAGGGAGCCGTCCATGGAGTCGGCCAATGACTTCACCTGGAGGGGTGATACGTATGGTCAAGAACTGAAGCTCATAATATGCTTTTTTTTTTTACATAAAAAGATTTTCGTCCCGGTCTTATTGCTGCTTGTAGCTATATTTAATATTGTTAGTAGTAGTAGTAGAAGTAGAAATAGTAGGAGTAAAAGGGTAGTACATATGTAGTATGTATGTGTGTGTGTCAGAGCATGTGAGCGGAGCGGAGCGGCCGATAATTCCGCTCTTAGCTCTCGACGGCTTTTGTTACGCTCGCTCCACGCTCAAGTTCATCTCCCCCCACGCCGCTCCTCGCTCGCTCAGCGCTCACCTTCATTTACGCATGGAGCGCTCCCCGCTCCGTGCTCGCTCCGAGGCTACACTCAGATGCCCGCTCCGTTCAGCAGAAAGAAATGACGGGGGAAAAATAAAATGCTGTTTTCCTGAAATTGGCTAATTAAACCTGAAGGCCTTCGTTTCAGACCGCATGTTGCAGCAACATGCGGTCTTTTTTGGAGCATGATGTAAATTAGCCGTGCCGTGTGCATTGAGCGGCTCGGAGCGGCTCGGAGCGGAGGACAGTTCTCGCTCCGGAAGTCAATCTGACACATTTAAAAACCTGCTCCGCGCTCACGTCAAAATCCCCCCGCTCCGCTCCTCGCTCGCTCCGCGCTCCGCTCACATGCTCTGGTGTGTGTGTGCGTGCGTGCGTGTGTGCGTGCGTCTACCTGTTTGGAGAAAGAATCTTCCATGTCTCCTATGTCCTCTGACCCCAGTTGACCCTGAGGCTGTCGCTCATCAAATGAATACTGGAAACACACCACACACACACACACACACACACACACACACACACACACACACACACACACACACACACACACACACACACACACACACACACACACACACACACACACACACACACACACACAAATGGAACCAGATGGAACATTAATAATTGTAAATTGCTTCAAACTTAAGTCAACACTGAGGATTGTACAGTGTTGTGTGTGTGTGTGTGTGTGTGTGTGTGTGTGTGTGTGTGTGCGTGCGTGTACCTGCATCCTCATGTTAGACAGGATGATGCGTCTGGTCATGCGGCTCTCGGAGGCGGAGCTTCGTAGCTTCTGGAAGTTCTTGTTCATGCGGTACTGCCTGAAGGCTGTCTGGATGGTCCTGGCCGCACGCCGGGACAGGAAGTAACCCCCGTACTTCCTCTCCAGCATCTCCACCTATCAGAGATAACAACATCAGTACGGTTAACCAATCAGAGGAAAATCAATTGAGATACAGTACATTTTGGTTCAATTGGGTTGAAGAGTTGATTATCTCACTCGGGTCACCTGTGTGCCGCAGAGTGAGAAGCTCCGCTCCGCTGCTTAATTGATCCGACGTAAAGATATGCACAACTGACTGGCATGTGTAATTTACTGTGTAATTTAATTCATTCATTCATTAATAATATTAATGTGCACAGGACCTCGCATTTATCCCCAGACGACTCTGCCTTTGAGGACTATGACTTAATGAGCGTCACGCTTGGCACAGACATGCGCAGCGCAACTCAGCAGTTGTTACCGTTCATTGGGCCGCCTCAGCTCCACATCATTTGGTAACTCATCCAAACATCACACATTTCATTTCATTCTCAGACCGCTTTATTTATTTAAGCTGGAAGTTTTCACTACTCCTCCCTGCTTGTTTCCGCTGCTGCTCATGCTGATGCTGCTACGCTCACGTCACCACTGCCGTCTTGCTAAACGATTGCTGCTCAGTGCTCACCCTCCACCACCACCCCAGTTACCACATGCCGTTTTGAATCTGCTGTTTACTATTCGTAGTCCCCCGGTGGGGGGGATGCGCTGTATCAGAGTAACTTAAAGCAGATCCAATTAATTGCAAAACAATACTAAATATATTGCTCATTTTATATTCAATACAAATATTTCATCCATTCATGAGTTGTCCTGACTGAATTATGGTTATCATGTATTTTTATTTGGTCTTGAGTGTGGTTGTTACAGTTTTTCACGATTGTTAACACACAAAAATCGAAAACTTGGCACAATTTGCACAACCTTCACTTCATGTACCTAATCGCTTGACACAATTTGCACTACATCACACTCTCTTATCTGCATTAGACTCTGACTTTCCTTCTTTACACTCTGATGTCAATTACACATCACCTTGTTGTCCAAACACTACACACAATGTTCAGTTGTTGCACACACTTCTCACATGAAATCTCAAAGCATAAACCTACAACACACAAGTAGTCAAATCTCTAAACATTAAGATCCGGTGAGCAATTTGCATTCAGCACTGCAGCATAAAAGAGACTTGAGGGCCACTGTTTTGTTTGGTGAACAATGAAGAACCTTGAAGAGACGGAGGAGGTAGAGGAGTAGGTGGACAGAGAGAAGGAGGAGGAGGGAGAGAAGGACAAGGAGGAGGCAGAGGAAGAGGAGGAAGAGGAGGAGGAGGAGGAAGAGGAGAAAGAAGATGGAGAACAGTCTTATCTAATGAGATTCTGGGCAACTGTGGTTGACCATGTGCTCAATCATGGTTTGACCATGAGCCAGAGGGTCCAACCCAATCTCAGCCACTACACAGTCGCTGGCATCATTAGAAATTTTTTCTGTTCTATTCCTTCCACCTTATTCTCCTTTCCTGAATCCTATTTTAGGAGTTATTTTCAGCTTGGAGGTAGAAGGTATATGAACGGAACCCACCCTGGTTTACAAAATAAATTAAAATTTAAAGAAATAAAAACGTTTTTCCGGCTGCATATTTGTGTGCTGTTTTATGTTTGACTATGAAAAAGTAGGCCTACATGGAGTCATTGTTCATTCATTAGTGTTCCATTTCTATGATTGTGTTTTCAATTTTTCACTTCATTCTGCTGTAAATGCTTGGTAGTGTGTAGCCAATGCTTAGTTGTGTGTACTCAATGAATGGTATGTGTGTGTCATTTGAAAATATGGCTATATGTACCAAATGAAAACACGAGTTCCATTTTGGGAACAGTTAAGTGATTTGATGGCAAAGAGTCATCATGGAAAAGGAGAGTCAGTGTTTAGCATTTTTTGTGTTTGTGTGTGCAGTTTTGAGAATGCCGAAAAACGTGTGTTAACAATCGTGAATACTGTAACACCTACTATACTGAGGCTCCTCAATGTTGCAAAGCAATTGCCAATTCGTCCAGTTTATCCGTGTTTACTGATAGACAGTTGGTTGTTCCGTTGAGCAAAGATGATGGCAATTTTGACACATTTGACTTGGAATACATTTGGGAAGAAGACTATACCTTCTTATCCTGGAGGTCTGTAGAGAGCTCATAGCTGTCAGAGAGAGCCTTGCAGCGTTTGCTCTCTACCTCCTCTTGCTTGCGGAGCGCCAGGCTGGCAGGCTGGTGGCGGCTGTGCTGTGCCCAGGCCAGACTAGGGCTCGGGGGGAGGATGGGCGTAGGAGGCCCCTGGGAGACAAAGCTGGGGCTGCACAAAGGGAGCTGGGGAGAGAAGAGAGGAGGACAAATATTGATATATATAGTAAAAGGAGAGTGGGAAGGGGAAGATAGATAAAATGGAGGGGTGGGGGTATAGAAGACAAAAAAGAGAAGAGTGGATATATGGACAGAGAGCGCGGAAAAGGCTTACTGTATTTAGTATTATATGCAGACAAATAGAGTGGAGAACAGAAAGGAGGGGAAGGGAAAGGAATAGTGTGCCTCAGAATACCCTCATGGTTATTAGGGAAGGTATCCAGAGGACCCTATAGCCCAGGGGTAACCAACCAGGGGTTCGCGAGCTACCAGTAGCTCGCGGGAACCTTTCAAGTCGATCCCGAAGTGTCAGACTGACGGGCAGCCAGCCATCACTGCCAATACACAGCAGAATGTCGTTCGCAAAAAAGAGCAGATCTACAAGCTAACAACGTGTAGAGGCTCGATGCATTTTAGCTTGAAGATCTGTTCCCCTTGCTTCCACCGCACCGCCCTCGGCCCTCCCCCTTTTAGCACTCTGTGCTCATGTGCTGTGTCCTGTGTGTCTGTTGTTCCCTCGCAGGCAGCACAGAGCGTCAGAGTGAACGCAGCATGATAGCGTCCCCGACACGTTGAATACAAAACTTATTTGTAAAGTTCGAACGCCAACTTTTAACCAAACGTGGGAGAAACACTGTGCACGGCTGCACGCACAAATTAAGAGTGCACTCGGCACTCGCGCACGCACATGACGGATTATTATCGATCAAAACAATCCTTAGCGTCGCTTACAAAAGCATGTGTTGCACAGCATGAATGATAAGCAATCACCGACCTGGCTGGATAAATATCACTATGACAAAGTGTCAAAATGTTTAGTGCCGCTGTCAAAACATGACACAGTGAGAGTTGAAGATTCTAACTATTGAACAAGAAAGCCACAGTTTTGAAGGAAGTGGGTCCTAGACAGGGCTTGACGCTTAGCTCATGGATGCATGGATGATAGACAGACTATCCGTTTTTATCCTGCTGTTCTATCATGGGATATTCGATGCAGGGCAAGATGCTCGATTGTGAATTAAATTGTAACATTCTCCTTGGCTTTGACTACTTCAGACAGAACATCTGACACACAGCTACAGTAGACTATTAATTTACTAAGCTGTTAACTTACTCGGCTGCCTACCGTTGCTCGTTAAGCAGGTCACACAATGGATATGGACCACTGATATTTATCCTGCCAGGTCGGTGATTACTTATCATTCATGCTGTGCAACACATGCTTTTGTAAGCGACGCTAAGGATTGTTTTGATCGATAATAATCCGTCATGTGCGTGCGCGAGTGCACTCTTTATTTGTGCGTGCAGCCGTGCACAGTGTTTCTCCCACGTTTGGTTAAAAGTTGGCGTTCGAACTTTACAAATAAGTTTAGTATTCAACGTGTCGGGGACGCTACCATGAACTCGTATGACTGACTCACATCTTAATGACACCCTCAGACTGGCAATCACTAAATATGAACCAGATTTCAAAACGCTTGCAGATAAAGTGCAGTCACAGCAGTCTCATTAAAGGTGGGCTGACCCTGAGAGTATGTCACCATATCTGTGCAAATATATATGGTCATGTTATGCCTATGTCATTTGAACATCTGCCAATGTGAATATTCATTGAAATGAGAAACAAAATATTGTGCTGTAAAAGCAATTCATGTCCTTGAAAATGTTCACAAAAATAACAATAACCACTGTGGTTGCCGTGACTCAGACTGTCTGTCTGGGCACCTTGACTGTAAATCGCTCTGATTAAGAGCTTCTGATAAATGCCTAAATTCTAAATTGTACCATGTTTCCACCCGACAGGGAGGAGTGTCCAAGGAAGACATTGTGCGTGGAATCCGTGGACACAACCACTTTGTTTCAAAACCTTTTAGGTGAGTCAATATATGAAAGAATAGCACTTAACCCCCAAACAGTTGATTACAGTTGGTTATTGGTCATGCTAGATAACATACTAAAAGTCTACCAAAATATACTCCCCAGAAAGCCGTCATTTTCAAGATGGCATCCCAGATGGCTGCGGGGAACTTAAAATGGCTATAAATGGAACAAAATATTGCAAAGGATTTCTTGGTAGTTAGCAAAATACAAATGTCATTCCCACTCCTATAGACCAGATTTCCTTGCTCATTTTCCCAGGCTTTTTTTCCTTCTTTTTCTTTTGAAAACAAAAGGCATACGGTCCCCAAGGCTATAGTTATCTTGATCTTTGGGTACAAGTGGACCTTTGTGCCAACTGCCAATTTGAAGAAATGTAGACATCCTGAGTTATCATGCTTACGAGAATGGGACGTACTGTACGTACATTCTGTGTGAGTGCGGTATGTATACGAACAGATGAACGGAACCCCAATAATGCCTCTGGCAACGGCTGCCATAAAAATAGTTGCTGCTAAGATAATGTTGGTCACCGATCACCATAATGCTTCCACAGACCTCCTTTTGTATGCCGTGAACTGCATGTCAGCAGCATGAGGCTAGAAACAGGAGCTTTCCCATTCAGATGACAGCTGACTATGGAGATAATATATTCTCTGTTCAAGCGCTATGTAAAATACGTCTACACTATATACAGTATATAGATCAAAGGTATAGCAGATTCGGAAAGAAAAACAATATTGTTTTCATCCAAACGTGCGTGCGCGTGTGCGTGCGTATGTGTGTGTGTGCGTGTGTGTGTGTGTGTGTGTGTGTGTTCCTATGCAAATGGTTGTGTATTTTATTGCACCTACTTCCAAGCTATACAGAGTACATACCAGTGTGTGTGACTGTGTGTGTGTGTGTGTGTGTGTGTGTGGGACTGTGTGTGTGTGTGTGTGTGTGGTAGTCTTTGTGTGTAATTATATCATCGTCGCGGGACGATCGCTAATGATGTAATGGCAGATTGCACATTCATAGCACCGCACGTATGTTTTTATTTCGTTTTCGCTTCCCCTATGAGCCGTAGGCGCTGAATGAATCACTGTGAATCTCAGCTTGTGTTGTTAATGGAAGCTGGAGGGGTTTCAGTGTTACATTGACATCTGTGACTTCAAGTTGTTTTATCAAGTTTCTCTGAATATGCTACAGCACACATTTCAGTGTATTTGATATGACTGCAGACCTCCCATTACATCTACTCAGTGCTAAAACAAATGCGTGAAGAAAATGATAGACGTGCCGAAAAAAGGAACCCACCATTCAGCAGAGTTTTCAAGAATGCAGCTGCCAGCAGTTACAGTATGTGTTCAAAATGATTGATGGTTAAACCACGTAAAACACTTATATACTTCATGGCACATGGCTTTTTCTGTCAATGGCCCAACCTCGTGGAACGAACTTCAAAACTCCTGAAAACTGAGCTCCCGGCTGCCATCCTTCGGTCAGTTCAAAGGAATGCTCCAGAACATTTTTCACCGTGATTGCTCCTGCTTCAACTGATTTATTTTACTGGTTGTTCTGCATTTAAGTTCCTTTGTAATTGTATCCTGATTTATAATGTTTTGTATTGTTTTGACTGTATTTGTGAATTGTAACGTCGGCTACATTGAAAATGAGGGCTTGCCCTCAACTGTATTTCCCAGAATAAATAAAGGTGATGATGATGATGATGATGATGATACTATTTTGCCAAATATTTGCCTATTTGTGCCGATTGTATGCTTAGAATAGATGCTAGGGATCATGTGGTTAAAAGCCTTGACTCGTAATTTCTTTGGACGCTAATATTGACAAAAATGTTTTTTTTTGTCTGTTTGCTGAAATGTTTTGAATATTGAACCATTCATATCAAACAAGCCTAGTGTATGGATGTGTTAACCCATTTTAAGCGGGAACCCCTTTTTATATTTTAAACATGTTATAATTTATCTATTGAAAAATAGCAGATCTACAAGGTGGCCACCCGGTGGCGCGCTATGAGCTTGTAGGTCTGCTATTTTTGAAAAATTGAGCACCACTAACACAGAAACATGTCAGAAAACTGTCAGAATTTAGAAGTATGTATTTTGTACTATACTCATACTGTACTTGTACTGTACTCATACTGTACTGTACTGTACTTGTACTGTACGAGTACTGTACAAGTACTGTACAGTATGTCAGAAAACTGTCAGAATTTAGAAGATTATTTTTAAATTCCGACATCAGGCCTAAATGGGTTAATGAAAGCAGGTGTGTGCAGTGTAGTGTGCTTACCTGTGAGAGAGTGATGGTTCCTCCCTGCAGGTGTGTGTGTGCGTGGAAGGGTCCAGGGGTGCACGCCGCGCTGCACGGGACACAGGGCCCCGAGATGGGGATGTTGCTATAGCGATGGAAGGGGACCACGTGGGAGAAGGACCCGTCAGAGAAAGCAATAGTCTCAGGACATGGAGGCTCTCCTTCCACACTGAGAGAGAGACAGAGAGACAGAGAGAAAGAGAGAGGGAGAGAGAGAGAGAGGTTGTAATGGGAAGCTTCCTTTCTCAGTAACTCCTCCTATGAACTGGAACTACAACTGAAGTGAGGAAAACAAAACACAAGCTATAACAAGTGGAGAAGAAGCAGTGAATTAAAAACACAGAGAATGAGATCTCCCTCAATCTCTCTTCCTCTGTAGTGTCACCGAAAGTGTTGATTTTGACTCAGTTCATTTTGTTTAGTCATAGTCTTAGGAATAGAAATGGTTTAGCGTTAGTCTAGTTTTAGTCGACAAAGTCTACAGTTGATTTGGACGACTAAAATGTATTTTGGCAGGACTTGATGGTGGCGTAATGCCCGATTCTTCACTTGGTTGGATGCTGAAAATAGCCAATCTACAAGAGCTTGTAGAGCTGCTATTTTCAGAGCACATAAAAGTATTTTAGTTCTACTGGATCTCCTCTCCATGTAGGCTAGTTTTTATTTGGTGACAAAATCATCACTATATTTAGTCTTAGTTTTAGTCATCATAGCTTAGTTTTCATTTAGTTTTTATCAGTGAAAATCACACCTGTGAGAACTGAGTGGTGGAACTATACTGTAATTGTTTGTTACTGTACTGAACTCCTGTACTACTCGTACTAAAGTGTATTGTGTACTGTACTGTACTCATGCTGTATTGTACTGTACACTACTGTACTGTACTTGTTTTGACGAAATCAACACTGATAACCAATCACCATGGGAACCACCATGCCTAGCGACTAGCGTATCCATGATAGCACACATCAACCTAAAATAACCTGTGCATTGCACGCACGCGCGCACAGAATGAAAAATACATCAATATATTTTTAGTCTCTGTTGCTACTGTCTGTTTGCTGCTCAGGTCTACATGTGAGTCATATCAGCCGTCATCCAAACTGTTCCATTCCATGCTACGCCAAGCTGTGGCACGCCAGTTATGTTTAGCCCTTGGCCAGTTGGACTGGCATGTCTTCAAGACATGTCAGCTATCATCTGTAGCTGAACAGAGATTGCACTGACTCATTCCTCCTACTGACATCACTCATTATTACACTGAGAGCAGGCAGAGAGACAGACCGCAGGACAGCGGAGAGAGAAAGCTGAGAGAGAGACGACCCATGCCGCCCGCTGGTCGGCCCCTTGCCCCCTGGTACCGCCCGCTGGTCGGCCCCTTGGCCCTGGTACCGCCCGCTGGTCGGCCCCTTGCCCCCTGGTACCGCCCGCTGGTCGGCCCCTTGCCCCTGGTACCGCCCGCTGGTCGGCCCCTTGCCCCCTGGTACCGCCTTTGGTCGGCCCCTTGCCCCTGGTACCGCCCGCTGGTCGGCCCCTTGCCCCCTGGTACCGCCCGCTGGTCGGCCCCTTGCCCCTGGTACCGCCCGCTGGTCGGCCCCTTGCCCCTGGTACCGCCCGCTGGTCGGCCCCTTGCCCCCTGGTACCGCCCGCTGGTCGGCCCCTTGCCCCTGGTACCGCCCCAGGACTCATGACCCAAAGACCAAGGCCCAGGCCTGGCCTGGCCTGGCCCGGCCTTGCCCACCCAGGTCTGTGATGTCCTTAGATGCCCGGGCCTGCACGCTCGCCAGCCGCCACACTGAGCGGATCAGCATGCGTCTACCATAGACTGTAAAAAATATGGACAAAGCGTTCCCCGGGTCTAACATGAACGTAAAATGAAGCCTGTAATGATATGCTAATTCCTGATGTAAGTCGCCATCTTTCTAGATCCGTTTGGTACCAGCTGGCCATTGGCTGGCTCCGTTTTGTACCAGCTGGTCATTGGCTGCCCAGACAACGAGGCGGGACTTCCCCCCTTTTTCTCCGTTGGTTTTTATTTTGACTCGAGTGGGAGGAGAAGACTCTTGAGTGGGAGGGGAATCCCGATCATAGACTGTAACGGTAGCCACGCCCCTCAGAACATACGCGACTTTATGGTCATTTTTTTAATTAATGGGACCATAATTTTCCAAAAATAATATTATGACATTAGAAATGAGACTTTAAACTAGTGACTGGAAGAAGAAAGTATTCATGACCATGTTTATTAAGGTAATACAGTCTAGGTGAAGTTGGGCCAAAATACATGGGCCTCTATGGAGCTATGGGGCTTTTTGGGTCCAGTCCAGCAGTCCAACAGGCCATTATATGAACTACCGATTTCAAATGAGGCTTCACGAAATATCTGGCTGACTGCCCCCCTGGCGTCTACCCTTCGCCGAGAGGCGCGGGTAACCCGCTGAGCCCCGCTCGTGATGGGGATTGGGGATCTCCATATATGGGCAATTGAGCACAATTGACACACAGATATAGAGATCTATATATCTCTGCTGTTGGGAAGAAACCACCAAACTCCAAAATGTTCATTTTTCAGGAAATAAAGAAAACCTAAAACAACACAACACTGCCTCATCAAAGTTGGTATTGTGATTTATATATTCTCATTTTCTTGCATGAGAGGAGAAGAGGTTGTGGAGTTAGCTGCTTTAGTAGACAGTTTGAGGGTCCAATGGAGGGTCCTAAGAGCTGTATACTAGTTTTCATTGGTTCAATATCTTTTTTTAACCAACACGCAGACTTAAAAAAAGAAAATTAAAACCTCAAAAATGGAGTTTCCCCAACAGCAACGCCAGATACTATGACAACGGGTATAACAGGTATTGCATAACAGAGTGGGACATGCATTTCCATTTTTTATCTGCATCGTTCCCGCACTGTTCTAGTGTGAGATAAAAGTAACAAACGGGGCTAATAGATGAATGAAGTACATCACCACTAAGCAGCACAGCCATTAGGTAGAGAGTGCATCGTGTTCAACTCAGCTAAAACAAAGTACTCAATGTAACAAACCAACAACAACACACAGTCAAGAAGAAGACAGTGTTCTCCTCCTCTCAAGACAGCATGACTACAGTGAGCTGACAGGGAGACATAAGACATCATCTACAGTATACTGGAAAAATACACCTTAGCTAACATGATATAATGACAGAGGAGAGGAGAGGAGAAGAGAGAGAGGAGTGTGTGTGTGTGTGTGTGTGTGTGTGTGTGTGTGTGTGTGTGTGTGTCTCTGCCAGAGTCACGAGGGCACTGTGTGTGCGTGTGTGTTTGTGCATCTCCTACTGTACTGCCAACAGCTACACACTCACATGATGATGACTCATGCCACACAGAAGTGTGCGTGCGTGCGTGCTTTAGTGTATGTGGGTTGTGGGAGGAATATGTATGGTATTTTTCAGACCAATATTGTGATTGTAAGTTGTAAAGCTTCAATTCAATTTAGTACTACAGAACATTAGATACAGTTACGGTTAGATCAGTTGATAATATATTAAGTTCCACACCAGTTAACAATTACAATGTACAATTTAGGCATTTAGCAGATGCCTATCAGGAGAGATTGGAATAAGCAGAGATATTGCATGTTTAGCCCACAAGTTATGAATACTTTACATTACTACCATAGTTTGTTTAAAATGTTGTACAATTACCCGATTTCTTTCATCTTTTTCCTTTTCAGATTTATTTAGAGAGAGATGGGGAAGGACGTGCAGTCGTGTAGCATTTCAAAACCAGGCACACGTTATAGCTGAGTCACCAGAGCACCCCTGATTACCTGATTTCTCTAATATTAAAACCTCAAACTTCCAGATGATAAACCCACAATAAAAATATGTGCCTCTACAGCTAATATTCACATCACCATGAGGAAGTCATGGACATCTGCATTTTATTCATGATGAAGCCTTTCTCCAGGGAGCGAGGAAGATGTTTCAAATTAATCCACATCAGCTTCAACGGCATTAACATTAAACAATGTGACGTCGATGACAAACAAAGCCGATGTAAAGATCACTGTGTTGGATTATCTATCTCAAGCAAGTGTCAAGTCTCTGCGACTTGATTTGCGTACCATAATTAAATTAATGGAAACCAATGGTTTCCTGCAGGTCAAGGGAACAGAAAATTGTCAGAAGTAATGTAAAGATTATGATTTCTGGACAGTGAGCTAAACATGCAAAAACACAATGGTCATTTTAGTATACAATTAGGTGTGAATTCAGTCTGATTCATTGACCAGATTTAGCCTAAAAGGCCTACAGAATACGTACAGTATCAGTGTAAGGTTGAGTATTCTTGCACACGCACGCACACGCACGCACGCAAGCAGTAAGTGTTCAGCAGTAGAGTGAAGGAGGTACTGAGGATAATACTCTAGTCTAGTCTATTCTCTCTTAAAGTGCGTTCAGACTTGGATGGTTAGAGCAGCGCGATTACATACAAAGTCAATGCAAAGACGAGAAGTTGCGCGAGTGCCGCGAACGGGTGCGGTGCGACCTGGCGCGGCACAAACGGGACGAACCGAGGTGAATATTTAAATTAAAGTCTGAGCGCACCTTTAGGCCTACTCATTTCATTTCTCGTCTCTCTCACTCTTGTTTAATGTGACTTTCTGTCCTCCTTATGTTCCCTCTCTCCTGCAAACTCCATAACTCCCCCTGCCAAAATTATCTCTGCACCTTACAGTACTTGCTCCATCTTTCTTTTTCTGTCCTCTCTGTCCATCCCTCATTAGACCTCTCCTTCCCAAACTCTTCCTCTCCCAAAGGCACTATATGCCTCCAGCCCTCTCCCTTCCTCCATCAATCAACCCCTCTCTCATCTCTCCCTCCTCCTAATATACTATCCATTTACTCTCCTTGTCCTCGACGGACGTCCCACTGGGAGGAGACCCCGGGGCAGACCAAGGCGCAGATGGAGGAAACACATCGACTCACTGGCCTTGGAGCGTCTCGGGATCCCCACAGGAGGAAGTCACTAATGTTGCTCTGGAGAGGGAAGTCTGGAGCACTCTGGTGGAGCTGTTGCCCCCTGCGACCCGACTACGGATAAGCGGTTGAAGATGGATGGATTCTCAATCTCTCTCTCTCTCTCTTGTGTGTGTCAAGAGTTGAGGTCAGGTGCATTTCATCTTTCCTTCAATCCCACCAGCCCTCTCCCTTCCTCCATCCATCAATCCCTCTCTCATTCTCCCTCCTCCTAATACTTCCATTTAATCACCTTATCCCCAATCTCTCCCTCTCTCTCTCTCTCTCTCTCTCTCTCTCTCCGTGCGTGTCAAGAGTTGAGGTCAGGTGGATTTCATCTCTCCTTCAATCCCTGCACCCTCTATCTCCCCTCATGTCTCCCCCCTCTCTCTCTCTCTCTTTCTCTCACACCCAGCTGGCCGTTAGTCTCTCCTTTCCTTCCCTCACCTCCCCTGTACATTTCACCTCTCCCTCCCTCCCTCCCTCCCTCCCCCCCCCCCCCTCTCTCCCAGCCAGCTGCAAAGGTTGGGCTGAGGTCAGGTGTGATATGAGAAAAGTGAAAGTGTATATGGCAAAAATGGCGGATAATACAGCTAGAGTTTAATAGTTGTTGATAGTGTGGTAGAGTCACACATGGGGATACGGCGTTGGCCAGAGGGCTTTTGTTAAATATTGCCGTATTCCACTAGGCAGCTCTCATGGGCCGTTAAGCAAAGCACAATGAATATTATTGAAAAGTGAAATGCAAAGCTGCTTTCTCGTTTGCCTGGATTCATTCATCTGGGTTCAACGGTAATGATTTCCAGGGGCAAAAACTTCTGCCAGCTCCAGTTTACGTAAATTAAAACAGGTTCACCTCGACCACAGTCGAGTGACCCTCGACTGTTATGCAAGTCCCGTATACTGTATGCACATAACCCCATACAGTACGGCCATATCGGTCGGATTTGTGGCTCTGTAAAACCCAATATCCATACAGTATATGCCTATACCTATATATGGGCATATCAGGTTTATTTATGGTTATGACTGAGTCAGAGTGACATGGCCATATATGGGCATATCAGGTTTGTTTATAGTTACGTCTTCTGAGTCAGAGTTACATGGTCGTGTTTCGCCCCCACACATTTATCCACCCAAAGAAATAATGCAAATCCCTAATGCCATACTAACACACACACACACACACGCACACACACACGCACACGCACACGCACACGCACACTCCTGTTATGAAGTTAATGTTAATGTTGCCCTGCAGCTCTGGATGAAGTCGAGTGGTGTTCGTCATCACTATAGTGGCTCACAGGGACAAAGAAAGGATCCAATATTAGAAGCGAGCACTTGTAGGACTAATTTGTGTTAAATGACTATACTGCCGACGGTCACAACGGAAAAACACAAAGGTAATGTACCACCACTGCCAGAGCACCGTGATGATTAAAACTAAATATATTGACAATTTAGTGAAGGACTTGTAGAGAAGAGATCTTAGATTAGAATAGGTTAAAAAATAAGACAAAAAAACAAAAACAAAAAAAGTTTTTATTGGTTATTGGTTGGGTTTTTTTGTACTTTTTCTGTGTTTTTGTTTCTTGTCATGTCTTTGTCTCCTGCCCCTCTTCCCCAAAAGGAACAGGGTCAGGGCAAAATACAAATGGTATCTTGTTTTTGTCTGTTTTGTTTTGTTACTCCCCATGTCCCCTTTCCCCAAAAGGACCACAACGGAAACAAGCCTAACGGCTTTCTTGTGTCTGTATCCTTTTGAATTCATTTTCAATAAAGTTTTCAATCAATCAATCAATCAATCAATCAATCCAGTAGAACTAAAAGACAAGAAATGTTAGGCTTGGATGTGTGCAGGTCACGTGTCACTCTCTGAAAATAGCCAATCTACAAGCTCGTAGATCTGCTATTTTCGGCACACAGCTGAGTATAAATCAGGCATTTCAACGCCATGCATTAAGGCCCACCAAAATATATCTAGTCGACTAGTCGTCTAGACTAAAACTAAAACATTTCACATGACTAAAACCAAATGGATTTTTATTCAGAAGACTATAATTATGACTAAAACCACATCAGAATCAAAATCAACACTGCTGTAAATGATGTACACTGCAGTCCTGTTAATGTGCATGAGCTCCGTCCTGCAGCTACTGTATTATCTTCCTGCAGGTACTGTATATCTACTGGGATCTCTTTGTTTCGCTGACGTTGATGGAGTTGTTATCTTTCCTGACACCGCAATGTCAGAGGAGCTCTCAGTTCCTCTCTGTATATAGGCTGTCTCATCATTGTCTGTCTGTGGTCAGGCCAAATTGGCCAATGACGGTGGTTATGTCAGCAAACCTCATGGTTGGTGTTTGAGCTGTTTTGTGGCAGTGGCCACGCAGTTGAGAATGAACAGGGAGTATAGCAGCCATTAACACTGCATAGCAGTGTTCATCTCGTAGAAAATGCTTGTATACTATATCGGCTATTTTCAGCATGCATGATGCAACCAAGTGTAAAATCACTATCAAGGCCGCCAAAATACATGTTAGTACTAGTAGACTAAATCAACAGTACATTCAGTCGCGTCAAGTTGGCTAAAATATTTAGTTAACTAAAAGTAGACTAAATAAATTACATTTTATGCAAAAGGCTACGACTAAGACTAAGTGCTAAGAGTCCATGTGGAAGAGGTGCTTGGTGCAACTCTCCTACGCCCATGTTTTCCATCACACACACACACACACACACACACACACACACACACACACACAAACACACACACTATTTTTTTTTCTTTATTTTTTATCCCACGATTTTGTAACCCATTTTTCACCCCTGTGTCAATCATCTAATGTGATCCTGGGCTCTACACACCCTCCACCAACCTAGTCCCCATATATGGGGGGGACATGGGGAGAGCAACGGACTTGAACTCATGCTTCCTTCATGCCTGAGTGTCCAAGTTGCTCCTTTACACCTGACAGGGGGGAGTTTCCCTGGTTGGACGTAGCGCGTGGAAGGAACACGTTATTCCAACCAGTTCCTTTCCCCTCCATCAGACGCCCCGGCTGGCCAGGGGGAGGCAGTTTAGTGACCAGGATTACTGCATGTTTTTTGTGAGGGTACCTACCCTAGGGGACACGGGGAGAACATGCAAACTCCACACAGAAAGGCCCTTTCGCCAACCCCGCCTTCGGGTATGGGCACTGATGACGCGGAGGAGGAAACACGCCGCCAGCATCCACAGCGTCCCGAGCGGGAATCGAACCCAGGACCTTCTAGCTGTGAGGCGACAGCACTACCAACTGTGCCACCGTGCCCCCTAGAGTTCTAGAACTAGAGTTCTCAAACTCTGCCCGAACCTGTGTGTGTGTGTTCCTATTACATTATTATATTTCCGGCCCAACCACCTGTGAATGTAGAGAGGAGGACCATACGATGCAGCACTGCCTTGTCTGCCCTCTACTACCCAAACATTGCAGCTTAAAGGTATATTCAGTGATTTCACTCAAAAAACCGTAGGTTTCGTTTTTGGCTGTGGGACCCAGCCTTTCGTCCAATCAGGATAGAGAGTCAAAAACGAAACCTAAGGTTTTTTGACCCCCAGGGGTTAACTGGGGACAGGGAGGAACTCCTTATATGGCCAGCACACTCTATAGTAGGGAGGATTATCACAACAAAACAAAAAAATAAGTGATATTTGAATTAAGTGAAATCACTGAATATACCTTTAAAAGATCTCGCAGAGTTCAACAATAATGCAGAAGACTGTTTAAAGAAATGGGAAACTGTCATCTAACCACATGCTTCAACAGACACGAAAAGAAGAAGATTTTTTTTTTATATATTTGTCATATTATCAATCTTAGTGTTATGTTCTTGCGGTTCAGTGTATGGTCTATGCATGGCGGTGTTAAGCTTCGGTACCGGACAATCAGCGCCGCTTCAACTCGATGACGTCAACAACAGCGCTGGACCAAACCTACACAAACATGGCTGCCTCCACTGCGGTGGGACCATATCCATCTGGCCATTAAATCGCCCTATGATAGATTCACGCTTTAGAAACATCATCCTCTAACATATTTTACTGTCTGTTTACATGCTAGTATAGCGCTTGTTGACCGTGTTTGTTTGGTTAGCAACCAGGTTAGCCACCAGTGTTGTTTTCGTCGACTAAAACTAAGACGAAGAATGTTCGTCGACTACCTTTTTCCACTGAAGAACGTGAAATAGAAACTAAATGAAAACTGTGCTATGATGACTAAAACTAAGACTAAATATACTGACAATTTCGTCAAACAAATAAAAACCAGACTAAAATGTTAGGAAGGGACTAGTGGACAAGAGATTCAGTAAAAGTAATTTTACACTTGGTTGCATGCTGAAAATAGAAGATCTACAAGCTCACAATGCGTCGCGCTGCGATTTCGGGGGCCCACTTGCAATATCCTCACAGCCCAGCAGTGGGCCTCGGCCCACACGTTGAGAACCACCGCTCTAGGCTCTAGGCTATAGCACTGCTCCACATTACAACACTTGACCACAACACAATGTATGCTAGTTGGACAGGAGCCACACAGTCACAGACCCACCGTGTGTGTGTGTGTGTGTGTGTGTTAGGCTTCATTGATAGCCTGTGAGTTCCTGCAGCTACAGAACACAGCTGACATGTGTCAGTGTGACGTGTGTGCGTGTCTGTCTTTGTGCTGTTCATGTATGTAGTATATGTCTCACTGTCGGGTCAAAACCCCAAAATTTGTCAAATCATCTCTCTTTGGGTTTTACAAATATTAAATATTTAACCACTTTTAAGGCCTTTAAATCAGACATTTTCAAAAACAACGAGAAAAACGGAGCTGCGATGCAACGTGTTGTGAGCTTGTATTGGCTATATATGGCTACACAATTTTAAATCTTTAAAGGACAACTTTAGTTTTTTTCAACCAAGGCGCATGTTTTAGGTTGTTATTAGATTTTTGACAGGGGGGCGGGGGCATTCGAGCATGGGGCTAAATATGTTTTTTTTTTACCACATTTTATGGTGATTTATTTTTGTATTATTTACTATAGTCCTAATAAACCCCAGGAAATTACATCTGGCCACAGAAGATCACAGGATCTACTGAATGTGAAGGTAGCCTACTGGGGGAAGGCTTATACTGTGTGTATAGGCTCAATATGTCAGTTTGTCACATTCAATAGATCCTGTGATATTTTGTGGCCAGATGTAATTTCTTGGGGTTCTTGGTGACTATAGTAAATAATAAAAAAAGAAATGGCCATAATATTTTGTAAAAAAATACATATTTAGCCCCATGCTCAAATGCCCCCGGCCCCCTGTCAAAAACTGCTAAAATCCCAAAAACGAAAAGCAGCAGCAAATGAAAGAAAATGAACACTCACCTTTTAGTTTCTCTAATAACAACCTAAAACATGACCCTTGGTTGAAAAAAACTAAAGTTGTCCTTTAAAAGAATTTGGCTATAACGACACACCGATAATTCGAACCATCAGGTTGAAAGTGGTTAACCCATTTTGGGTGGGAACCCCTTTTGGTGTTTTAACTAAGCATTATGTTATACTTTAGCTATTGTAGGTCTGCTATTTTTGAAAAATCGTGAAAATGCGGAAACAAATCTTTGAATATATATTCGTTCAGAAGACTTTCAGTAGACAAGCTGGAGTATTCCAGCTTGTGACTAAATCTCACAACTCCCATTGGAAGAGGTTTTGTACCTTTTTTGTCCATTTCATAAAAAGGTACCTTTGGACATTCAAGGCTTACAGCCGACAGCAACATGCAGTGTGTGTGTGTGTGTGTGTGTGTGTGTGTGTGTGTGTGTGTGTGTGTGTGTGTGTGTGTGTGTGTGTGGTACTATAGTATAGGCACCACATGGTAGGCCTGAGGCAGCATGCTATCACACGTGTGCCATCTTTCTGTTCTTCACTCCCTCCCACTCCTTTTGCCTGCAGCTATCTAACTCTCTCTCTCTCTCTCTCTCTCTCTCTCCCCCTCTCTCTCTCTCTCATTACAGTAACCCATTTGGCAAAGCCTGTTCTATCCCATTATATTCTCATATTTCATTACTCGTCGGCTGTGATTGGCAGGATAAAGACAAGCAGAGACCTGATTGGATGAATGAGAAGAGATTAAAATAGGGTGCATTTCTTTTTTTTTGGCTTTCGCCTTTATTTTATATATTTTATGGAGGGACAGACAGTAGGCTGACAGGAAATGGGGAGAGAGATGGGGGGGAAGACATGCAGTAAAGGCCGTCTGGATTACCAGCCACGGTGCCTGGACCACTGAGCCACGGCCCAGGCCTAAAATAGGGTGCATTTTATAGTTAAGGGACGCAATACAACAACGACCTCTGCATCCACGGGATGCACTACTGTACTCAGCATGTACAGTAAAAATAATACATATAGCCAAAATAATATGAAATACGTAGAGCATTGTTTTATTCTAGTTTATTTTGCTAGATTTAGTTATAATAATCATTTATTCATCTGTTTTCTACATGAATATAAACACATTATAACCATATAAAATGAAATGGGAGTTAAATGCTGCAATTTGTAAAAATGACAAAATATGACTTAACGTCGCTGAAGGGACTCGTCAGATGTCCCTGGGACTCATCTAAAAGACCATCCCTGCATCATGGGACTCATTACATTGAAAACCTATTCACATCACTGATAGATGTCTGCGATGGGATAGAAGCAAGACTGTGGTCGGGAAAATCAGTTCAAAGTCAGTTCATACTCCCACACCAGCCCGTGAATACACAATGTGTAGTTCTCTAAGGCAAATAAATCAAGCACTTCTTTGCAACATATTACATATGTGTATGGCGTGCGTGCCGCACACACATGGTGTGTATACACGCGTGCGAGATTTCACTGTTATATTTTTGACATGAAAAGCCAGGCAGCCAACTGTCTGAGGTGAGAAGAGGCTGTTTTTAAATTGTGTGAGACACATTTCCATGATGAGTCACTGTGGAAAAAGTTCCTCTGAAAACTCACATGCTCTGTAGTTCCTATCCTAGACTCACAGGCTGGTCTGTTGGCAAGGCAAGGCAAGATAAGCAAGTAAGTAAGCAAGCAAGTGTGTGTTGTGTGTGTACAGTACATATAAAACATGGAATTTGTAATAATAAAGTAATGAGAAAAATCTGAAGTGTCTTTCAGGTCTACTATATAAATAGTAAAGTGTTGTATTGTGGTATGATATCTCTGCAGTCGGGTAGAAACCAACTCCAAAATGTTCAATTTTCAGGAAATGACAAAACCTTTTTTTTTCTTTACCAGGGAATGAAGAAAACCGTATATTTTTTTTAAACAAAGCAATACTGCCTCAAAGTTGGTATTGTGACTTTGTCAGACACTTGCATGTGTCATTATTTTATCACCACTTTACCCCAATCCAACTCAAGTGGAGTTAGGAGGTTTTGTCCATCATTGATATAAGAACAGCTGACAATGGATCTCCAAGCTGCTCTGCTGCAAAACGTAACCCCTCCCACTCTGGTGGAGTTAGCTGATTTAGCAGACAGTTTGAGGATCCAATGGAGTATTAGCTGGTTTTGTCAGAAGTGCTTTTTTTTTGTTGCTTTTTTCACTGTTTGTTTTTTACCAACACACACACTGGCTTTGATTTAGTAAACAAAAAAAAGAAAGAAAAGGAAAATCGACACCATCAGCGACGAATCGACGATATGATCATTATGATCTCTAGTTGATTAATACCAGTCTACTGGGGATATGACATCACTAGAATGAGTCTAGCTCTAAACCAATCAGATACGTGGTCGCCTAAGGGTGATGGCAAGGGCACAGAAAGGGCAATGATGAGGGGCAGCCAGGTGGCCAGGAGAGGAAAGGAGACACGCAGGGCAGACAGACAGACAGGACACAGAGAGGAAAGGAGGAGACACGCAGGGCAGACAGACATGACAGGACACAGAGAGGAAAGGAGGAGACACGCAGGGCAGACAGACATGACAGGACACAGAGAGGAAAGGAGACACGCAGGACAGACAGACAGGACAGGACACAGAGAGGAAAGGAGACACGCAGGACAGACAGACAGGACAGGACACAGAGAGGAAAGGAGACACGCAGGACACAGAGAGGAAAGGAGACACGCAGGGCAGACAGACATGACAGGACACAGAGAGGAAAGGAGACACGCAGGGCAGACAGACATGACAGGACACAGAGAGGAAAGGAGACACGCAGGGCAGACAGACATGACAGGACACAGAGAGGAAAGGAGACACGCAGGGCAGACAGACATGACAGGACACAGAGAGGAAAGGAGACACGCAGGGCAGACAGACATGACAGGACACAGAGAGGAAAGGAGACACGCAG
>NC_139705.1:10210844-10228344 GCF_964188405.1 Protomyctophum parallelum
TAATTCTTTCTTTGTAACGGTTTGTGATATTAATTATGCTGGCCACAACATTGGAGCTGAAATAATCATTCATTTAGCTTCAGAATCAAAACTAACACAAACAACAAAAATGACAAGGACTATGGCAGTCTGGCACACTGACAAACACAGTTGAGGCATTACATTTAGTTTGACTCAAATTCCACAGATAAATATTGTGAATAGCCGATCTACAAGCTCACAACGCCTCGCAATGTTTGCCGCTTTTTTATAATAATTGACAATTAGGCTAATGTTTGACCAGTTTTTGTAGTATATTAGTTTGTTGATTACTTTGATGCAGGAGTGGTGAGTCTTTTTTATTTTTTTATTATTATTATTATATTTGATATTTGGTATTAAAAAGATCATAAAGGTCCTTAAATTGTCACTTCACTGTCATCTGGGGACCCGCCCAAATCATGTGGGGACCCCCCCGGCCCATAGATTGTGAACCATTGCTCTAAGGTTTGGCAGGTGTCTGGGCTGTGTGTTGGAGGAAACGTATACACTGCATACGTTTCTTCAGAGAAGAAACGCAAAACGCAAAGAACTCTGGGGGAATAACATGAAACAAGGAGGAGAGAAGGTAGGTAGAGAGAATGATAAAGAGAGATAACATGAGACTTGGAGTGATGGGGAAAGAGAAAATAGAAAGAGGTGAGATGGAGCGAAGGACTGAGTAGAGAGAGAGAGAGAGAGAGTAAAAATAGAGAGGGTGGGAGCGATGGGAGATGAAGAGATAGTGGTAGAAGTAATGTTATTTCCAGTTTGTCTGACATGAGTGAACAGAAGAAACTCTTCACAAAGCAGCAAAGTCATGATGATCATCTTTGGGCTACTTTTGTGACCTTTCCTGGTCTAAGTTCAAATGTTGTACACGAGGATGCTTACGCACACCAAAGTCCTGGCTTGTTGTGGTACCGGTCCACAGGAAGGAAACTGAATAGTATAGTCTTCAAGGGACAAGAAGGTGGCCGCACACACTGGTAGCCAATTAAGTGCCAAATTGCCAATACTTTATTTATAGGACGCAGAGCACAGAAAGTGCCAACGTTTCTGCAGTTAAGCCTTCTTCAGGGAATACAGAGCACATAGTCGGTCACACAAAAATGTGGTGCCTGAGAAGTAGGTTCAAATGTTACCACAGCCTTTTATCTCGTGCCTCTCCACTGTCTCCCTATCAGCTGTACTGTCTGTCTCTGTCTGTCTCTCTGCTTTCTCCTACATTGTGAACCTCTCAGCTGTCTTATCTCTCTGAGAAGGGCTGTACCCAACTCAGAAGTTATCAATTCAGATTCATTCAGGACTTTAATGCAAATATTTGACTTTTTTTTGTTTTATATACGCTCTGTGAAGAAAAGAATAAAGCCTGCAGTGCAGAGTAGACTCATGCTCCAGAATACTTCATTGACAATGTCAATCAAGCCAAGGCTCTCAAGCTCAAGATGTGTGTACCACACCTACATACGCGGTGCACAGTAAATAGACACCCACAGGACAGGTCAAGTTGTTAATTAATGGATTCAAATGTTGTATGCGATATTGAAATGCTGAACACTGCGTGTATTTTACATTTGACCTTATCAGTCTATTGCGACGTTCCACCCAATGAATAACAACGTGACCTGTGGGTGTCCATTTATGTGGGTGTAATACACACATGACATCACGAGTTTGACCTGCTCTGAAGAGCCTTGGCTCGAAACATTGTCATAAAGGTATACTGGAGCATGGTACACACCGCCTACAACTTAAGGCAACCTTGATTTAAATCCTCATCCTATTCCAAGATTCGATGAGTTGCGGAATTCGCACAGCTCCTACCAGCTCATCTTGGGATGCGTAGCTTGTAGAACTACATTGAATGCACAACACTGTTTCACTGAACTATAACTATCATTTACGGGTTTCCAATTGTACTCTCTCTGAGTAAAGACCTGTAAGGGTCAATCTGATTCATAGTAATTAATCATTTAGTGCGGCAACCCTGGAACCCACTAAGGGTCTTTCCTAAATGTCATATAAAGTTCAAAGTCACATGATTCTGATGTTGGTGGAAGGTGAACTGGCCTTTTCTGCATACACAAACTGTATATTATGCTAAATTGCAGCCACGTCACTCTTTTTCCTTGGAGAAGTAGGTTCTTTGCATTTGTACACAGTGGCCACTGACTGTATAAAACGTTCACTCTCTCACAGTGTGAGAGTGTGTCCGTTCTTCTGATTATTTCCGACAAGCATCAGTTCAAGACATCTTCAATAGAAATTGCATTTCCTCTAAAGACTGGGCGGATTTCTAAACATGAAGAACGACTTTGATGAACACTCGTTGTGCACCGGCCCACTCGGAAATGATGCCAGTTGGGAACTGTCTAAACTAAGTACTACACCCGGGAACGATGCAAATAGGGAACGCATGCGTCACGCTGTTACTGTTACTGCGCATTTAATGTAAAGATGAATAGTCTACTGAGAGTCTACTGGATGTAGCTGAAACACAAATCATAATAATCACAAATGTGACCAAACGTCAAACTGTTACTTGAAGGAGGGACAAATGTTGACTTTTGTGGGGAAATTATTTATGATTCTGTCCCTATCGTGACTTAACTTGAACGTCACAATATTACTTTTTGGGGGGTTGGCCACTTTCAAAATTAGTTGATATTCTACATCCCTCTATTATGAAGCCAAAATATAGAGCCATACCAAACCACCAACCAAAAGGTTGGTTATATTATGATGCTGTCATCCAGACAGTCCATTATACAGTAGAATTAGTAAATCCTACAGACCAGAGACATTGTGACAGCACACATACAATGTCCCTGTAAATCCATCCTAATCACAGCAGGTAGAAAGAAGTGGCCGAACAGCTTATTGCTGCCTTGCCTGGTCGTGTTTCATCATCATGTTGTGTTCTATAGCGCTATAACCATATACTCACATCCTACTGTTAAACGCCAACACATACGTAGGCCTACGCTGACGGAGGCTGCATGAGGTGTCACGGCTCACGGGTGGGGATGTGGGTGGTGGTGGTTGTCAGCATATGTTTAACAGAGCCCTGGCACACATGCACGCACACACTCACGTACGCACGCACACGCACACGCACACGCACACGCGCACACACACACACACACACACACACACACGCACACACACAGATTTATGACTAATGTATGTAACTGTCAGAGGTAATGAGCCCCTAATTACCAAGACATCTAACCCATCATGAGAGAGAGAGAGAGAGAGAGAGAGAGAGAGAGAGAGAGAGATTGAAGGAAAAATGACAGTGGATGCTAGAGAACATGAGTTCTGTACAGTTTGTCAGCAGTGTGGTCAACATTACAACACATACAGTTGCACACGCGCGCGCGCGCGCACACACACACACACACACACACACACGCGCGCGCCAGCTCGATAATAACAAATCTCTTTCCAAATGCCTCGGTACATGGGCAGTACACCGCATTGATCGCTACAATTCACACACGAGCAACTGCAACTGCAGGCACACGAATGGTGCAGATCACATCAATATAGGTAATCAATATTTCCATCACCAATAGAGGACGTATAGCTATATACTCTCTCACACAGCAGGTTACCGATCAGCTCTCTCGCTTTACAGACGCCAAATTACGCCCAGCAACTATAAGGGCAATATTAACGTGTTGAGAAATAATACAAAATGACCATTTGAATGACCCAACAACACCAACGTAGCCGTATTGCATTCGCATGTACATTTGAAGACACAGGAGGAAAATATGCAGCTCGATCGTTTTGAAACGTGAGCCAGGAAACGCCGTCGTGCTGTCTGCTGTTGTTGTCTTACCAGTAGACCAGCTTGTTGTGCAGGATGGCAGGGGTCTTGTCTGAAGCGCAGTTGATGCACCACATTGTTGCTGCTGTAGAATGTTGTTACAGGGGAGAAGAAGCCAGAAGAAGTATATATGGACTACCCTACAGTGCAATTCAATCCCGGTACACCTCTCAAGTCAAATCGATACACCCCTCCCCTCTCTCCGATGCTCTCTTTCTATGAATGTCACTCTCCCGTTTCCGCTATTCCTTTGATTACTCGCCGACGCGATAGTTCTCTCTCCATGGGTTTGTAGTCTCTCTCTCGCTCACTCTCTCTCTCTCTCTCTCTACTTCTCCCCTCTTCTCCGTACTCTCTCTCGCTTGATCGAATTCGTTCCTTTGGTTCCTCCACTCGTTTAACTTTCATTTATGCCATTTCATTGTATTTCTACTGTTGTCCCTTTGATAGGAAGGAAAATCCCATGCACCAGCCTCCTCCTATCATTTGCTTTCGCAGTAATTAACATTGAGAAGGATGACTCCCCCACCCACTCACTCAACAGCGTGACACAGCAGTCAGCAACAGCTCAAGTGTCAAACTTATCTTGAGTTTTTTTTTGTGTTGTTGTTGTTGCTGCTGCTGCTATTATTAATTTATTAAACATTTAAATTTTAATACTGTTTTAATAGTGATTGTCCAAGTGGGGTCTGGGTCACCCAGAGTCTCCCCAAAACATGTAGGCCTACCTGCTAGGCTACTATACCTACAACTTATTATGAACTTCTGGTATGTAGTTTGTAGAAGGAGCACGGAACTGATTACCCTTTTGCTTTCAACAGCAAGTAAAGTGCAGTAAGTGATTCTCTTCTTAAAATAAGGGTTAAATACTAAATAGCTACCGGTATATATTCTGATATATTCTAGGCTAGCCTAATTATTAGTAGTGTAAGTAGTGTTTGCTCAGTAACGCCCCCCCCCCGCTCTATGGCAGCAAACAGGACATTATTACTGTACATATTTTTATTTTCGTTTTCATATTTAATATTTTTATTAAAGGGACAAGGGACAAGAACAACATAGTCCGGCAGCCGGGGGTGTGGGTAGGCCTATATAGTTTTTTTAATTGGCCTAGAATATTGTCTATATACTATATATTCATGAATCCACCTGCTGACCGGCTGTTGGTTTAGATTTAGAGGTTTAGATGTGACCATACCATTAACAACCTATAAGGCTCAACATTTCATTATGCTTTAACTAGCATGTGGCGTGTCAAACTAGGGAGGTTTCATGATTCTGAATCCATTCCAACCATTTAGGCCTGACGTCGAAATAAATAAAAAGTCTTTTGAAGAAATATAAATTCAAAGATTTGTGCCACATTTTCACGATTAAAAAAAAATAGCAGATCTACAAGCTTGTAGCGCGCCACTCGGTGGCGCGCTACGAGCTTGTAGATCTGCTTGTAGATCAAAAGCTCTGTACCTCTATGATTCCTTTGTACCTACACTGACCCATTGAAATAAAGCACACAATATATACCCCAGAAAGTCACCTAATAATAATAATAAGGTTTCATAAGGACAACATTTTAATGTATTTATTCATACTGTACAGTGTGTGAATCACAACAGAAAAACTGTATAAAGGGATGCAAAGTTTCAGGAAAATAGTAAACAATCATGCATTAAACCATTTAGGTCTGACGTCGAAATAAAAAAACAAGTCTTCTGAAAGAATATATATTCAAAGATTTGTGTCGCATTTTCACGATTTCTTTAAAATAGCAGACCTACAAGCTCTTAGCGCGCCACTCGGTGGCGCGCTACGAGCTTGTAGATCTGCTATATATAATAGAATATGAAGGCTTTAGGCTACTTTATAACAGTATTATGTTGAGCTCCATCTCATCAAGTTATGTACTTCAATTCTGTATTTCAAAGAAGATCAGTAGTAGGTGTTGTTACGTAGCTCACGTCAGCTGGTTGCCTAAAGTCTGTATCGTTCAGTAATTAGGATGTTTGGGTCTTTGGTGAAAATGGCCTTATTTATTTTCCTTACAGACTTACAGACATCTCATCTAAACAAAGGAATTAGGCGTTCAGCGTCTTGCTCAAGGGCACTTGAGCAAGACGCTGAAAAAGGACACTAACTCTGGGGGAGCCCGGGGAATTGTACTGGTTCTCAAGCGTCCGCTCTACCTCTTGAGCCACTGCCGCCCCACTTGTGAAATATAGATTGCTTCCAGACAAGCTGACAACTCTCTTCAGTGCTTCCGGTTAAATGTATAAGCAACACATGCATACAAACTGGCTACAGTGACAAGGAACCCAGGCATATAGGCAACAGCGACATCGACTTGGTGACATACCAACGAAGTCGCTGCCAGTGTGAGCACATGGTAAAGCCCAATGCATAGTCCATCAGAATACCCAACATTTGTTTGGTTTGACTGGCGACAAACTACAATGGCATTCAGAACGGATGGATGGTCTCAGAACTTTTTTCTGGTTGTTTTGCGCCTCCGATGAAAGTCTGCTGACTATATCCGAAGTAGTTCAGCTACTGTGATTGTATTATTATTATTATTATTTAGATACAACACGTCTGAAAATCTCTCTCTGAACGATTAACGATAAACGATAAACCAGGGCAGGGGGTCATGCCACATATAGGTAGGCCTACAGTCCCAGGGCCGCGAAAGGGGACAGCAGCTGCCTGCCAAAGCCCACATACTGCACAATCCATCGCAATTGCATTTCCAACACGAAAACACATCTGCCAGTATTGGGTCAACATAACTTGTTTGTTTTCTTATATTGCATCTAAAATGTTTTCTTTTGTATTTGAAATCTGCGCACAAATTAAGTGGTGATGTTTCATGGTGTTCAGTATTCCTTGCAATAACAGACCATTGTTGACGAATTCCATTAATGTCAAGCAGCATGATGTCAATTGCTTCTCCTTTTGTACACCTCAAAGGCGCTAGAAATGGAATGAGTGTTCAGGGATGCATGAAGCACGGTGTGGGAGGAGAAAGATTTGAAGCGATGAAGGCTGGGGTAGCAGTATGGGCAACGTACAGCTTCAATCTATTTTCACGACTGCTGACTAGTCTTGTGTTGTCAGAATGATCGGAGAACTCTGTCTATACCAAAGACTGGGGAATTCTAAATGCAAGGTATAGTTGCTAGAAGCTGCTATAGAACGGCCACTAACATATACGCCTAGTCGCCCACTGCTTTGGGAACCAATCCTGTCACCTCCCCAAAATGAATGTTTTTTTGCTCTAATTGTTTCTAGCCATTTTTATCATCAGGAGCTGGGGGATTCTCTCCAGTCTCTATTGAGCAAAGCCTTTATAGAGACTCAATGTGAATGTACCTGCCTACTAACCACGTAGACTGAGGGATGCAGTCGTTCACAGGTCAAGAGAACATGTTCTAATATTTACGATACTGCCATCATACATGCTCCAGACATGACATGAATTTATGGACAATACGAGCACTTGCATAACTCTGAGTCATGTTCTTTTTTTAGTTAGTATAAATCACTCTCTAGTGGTCAGCAGTCTATCTAGTTTGTCACTAGATAGCAGTCTATCTAGTTTGTCACTAGATAGACTGCTGGCCACTAGAGAGTGATTTATACTAAATATATATACTATACTATATTCTAAACTAAATCACTCTCTAGTGGTCAGCAGTCTATCTAGTTTGTCACTAGATAGACTGCTGGCCACTAGAGAGTGATTTATACTAACTAAAAAAAGAACATGACTCACGTTTGGCTGTTTTTCAGCCTCCTTTGCCACTTCATGTTTGGCACCCAACATCTAGTTGTTTTCTGCTTCAGTCCAGGGATGATTCAGAATTGCATTAATTATTCATCACAACTGCCAACCTTTGGTAGTGCTTTAAGATCAATATACTGATGGTCTGTCTCTCTCCCTTCTTATGAATTACGTAAAGCACCTTGGATTGCCATTGTGCATGACATGTACTATACAGTAGTATATACAGTTGTACATTTGTACAAGTACACTTGCCTTGCCTCTATTATATCACTCTCTAAGAATCAATCAATCAATCAATCAATAAATCAATCAATCAAACAATCAATCAATGTTGGAGTTGGCAGACCCACACCCCGAGTATTTCTCCATTTCTGTCTGAATATTTCTTATTGACCAACGGTGTATGGAAAATGAAAGATTCCACTCTGTTACCATGACAACAGTATGTACCATTCTATACAGTAATCATCTTCTGTGACAATATTATATTGACACACTCAATGCTCTCTCTCTTCTTCCTCATCTCTCTCCTCTCTTTCTAGCTCTGTGTACATCTTCCTCTGACACCCACTTTCCCTCTCTTTCTCTCTCTCCTTCCGTCAACCTCAATCACTCTCGATCCTGGCTTGTCCTTAAACCCACTCATAAATCTCTCTCTCTGTCCCTGTCTCTCTCTCTCTGTCTCTCGCGCACACGCACACACACACACACACACACACACACACACACACACACACACACACACACACGCACACACGCACACGCACACGCACGCACACACGCACACACACACGCACAGTGTATAATATATCCCAGGGACAAACTTCTATAATTCATCCCTTCTTCTCATAATCAGCCCTCCTCTCCTCTCCTCTCCACCAGTCCCCGTCTCCCTTAATCCGTCCATCCTACCATCTCTCCATCTGTCCATTGGAGAGATGGAGGGGTGGCTTCATGGACTCATATATCACTCCCTCCATCTCTCTTTCACTTCCCCCTCCCTCGGCCATTTATCCATGCTACAACTTCTGTATATATAGCCTATTTTATGCCAAGCCTCAATCTAAATCTCTCCCAAACATCCATCCATCCATCTCCAGTCTCCACCCTCCCACTCTGTCATTTGTCTTTTATCTTTTCCTCCTAGAGACTCAGTGATTCACTCGCTCACAATCCCACGTCTCTCTCTCTCCCTCTCCTCTCATTCTGCTTTGATCTATTCCTACTGTCCTCTGCACGTCTGCTCTGTCATCTCACACTCTGTCGGACATCTCTCCTCCTTCACCCGTCTCTATTCCCTGACTCACTCTCCAGCCTTCTCTCTTTCTTCTTACATGACCGCATCAATTTTCGCTTTTGCCGCCAAAATATAAAGAACAGGATTACATCAGTGGAAAAGGAAGCCCGACAGTCCGACAGTCAAGTCAGTCTTTTACAGTAAGAGACCTGCAAACTCATAAGCGGTGGGGAAAAAAAGGTGACAAGTTCCAAACACAACCCCCTTTTGTACGTTCCAAGTCATGCCTTGATATTCTACCCTAGCAAATGTATAGCAGTCTCTCAGAGTTAATTGAGAGGCTGCTATGTCAAACAGTTGGGTTCTTTTATACTTTTGGGTTCTAAAAAGTTGGCCTTAGAGCCACTATTTTCAATATATATATATATATATATATATATATATATATATATATATGTCCTTAGCTTGACATGCCTATACTGTATACATGCTGATTGCAGCCTCATCCTTTTAGATGTGGTGGGCGTGTCTAGCTTGATTTTCATCATTGCAACAGAGCTTGTTCCTTGTAGACCTGCCCATATGCTGTTGTATATAATACGCCTCTTGATGTTGTATGCTCATACCTGACGAAGATACACAGAGGTCGAAACGTTGTAACAATAAATAATTCTCCTGGGAGCTACAACTCAGTGTGCGGACATCCCTTCCTTTTTCATTGTACGTATATTTTTGACCAGCACCTGTAGAATTTCTGGAGATGTGCGTGCTTCCTGTCAATTTACAATTTAGGCATTTAGCAGACGCTCTTAATCCAGAGCGACTTACATTAAGCAAGAACAAAAAGCATGGGAATACATCACAAAAAAGCATTTATCATGAAACATGCGTAAGCTAAGAAAGTAACAGTGGAATATCTATATTATGAGACTATACATATAAACTATATATATATACTACTATGTTATACATATATATGTACTATGGCGTGCTATGACTACCGTAATTTCCGGACTATAAGCCGCGGCTTTTTACCCATGATTTGAACCCTGCGGCTTATACAACGGTGCGGCTAATCTATGGATTTTACAGCTAACGCAGAGCCATCTCAGGCTCTGAGCTAACGTAGCTGCGGCTTATAGTCCGGTGCGGCTTATAGTCTGGTGCGGCTTGTATATGGGATTTTCCCTAAATTTGGCTGGTGCGGCTTATATTCAGGTGCGGCTTATAGTCCGGAAATTACGGTATATACAATGCAATTATAGTGCTATCTACATAACATGCTATAAGTCTGTATCAAATGCTATCTAAGTCTACAGAAATGCTATCTAAGGGGGTGGGGTAAGTGCTATGGGCCATGATGGAGTCTGAAAAGGTGGGTTTTCAGGCTACTGTCGTATCCAAACAGTGATTTATTGACATAGCAAACTGCAAAAAAACACACCTCAACTAACTTTCTTCAGAAACGTCGCCAAACACTGTCAGCTGCCGCTTGGAATCAGAATCAGAAGCTGAATCAAGATGCCTTTATTTGGAATCTGATCTGAACAGATTCTTTTACTGATACATTTATTTTAGGTTAGGATGGACGGATTAAGGGAGACGGGGACTGGTGGAGAGGAGAGGAGTTTTATAGCATCCTTTTTCTGGGTCAAACATTCAGCGACAATATAGCAGATCTGCCGGTACAAGCACATCAAACAGCTATTTTCAACACAGATATTCAGCGTGGAGGGAAAAGACGAGCCAAGTAAAGACCTGGGGGACTCGGGGACATAAAGTTTTTAAAGTTATTAAAACTCTATTGTAGTGTAATTTCCATGTAGTACAATCGTCAATCTCCGTCACCATGGGGTTTGTGATTTGATAGGAACAATTCCTACACTATACCAGCATCCAAACAGGAAGGAAGTGGTGAAGTATAGCAAACCCCTGACTGAGAGAGGAAAGAGGCCACACAGCTCGCGGGGAATGAAGAAAGGCAACTTGTTGCCGAAACGTTGGAAAAATAAACATTTGATGGCATCGTGACTACGAGCTGTGCGGCCTCTTTCCTCTCTCAGTCAAAGATTTATCTCCTGCGGTCAGCAACTCCCCACTACTAGTGTGTGCTCCTACCTTTTTGTTTGTTAAAGTAGCAAACCCCGCCTCTTAATCTGGCTCACAGTGGCCAGGCACAGCGCTTCATGGCGCTCCACAGGGCGGTGGTGCGGTCAGGTGACTTAGGCCAAATAATAGTAACTGACTTACTCCAGACATTTTCTCCTTTTTTTATGTTTTTCTTTTTGCGGCTTTCGCCTTTATTTAATATTTTTTTATAGAGGGACAGACAGTAGGCACTCAGGACATTTTCCTTAAAAAACGACTTAGGCCATTATTTTAAGAAGGTGATAATAGTATACATTAAGTTCCTATTTATCGGTATCGAGAACACATTTTAAAGGTTTTGAGGAATGAATACCATGACATGTTCTTTACATTATTTTATTTATTATATTAGTGTTAATATATCAATAAAACCTTAGTGTTTTGCCGATTATTTGGGTGCACACTGGTTGCAACATCCTTATGGCCCACCAGTGAGCCCTGGCCTACATGGTTGAGAATCACTGCATCACACCATCATGGTAAACTGTAAAATGAACATTGTATAGAGTTTTCACTGTGTTGGACTATACCTATAGCTCAAGCAAGGCTCACGTCTCTGCAAGAGGTTTTCATTATGCAAATACTTGAATGAACGGAATTCGGAAATCGAAAACAACCACAGCATGCTTTTGAAAATGGTCAGCGGTATAATGTCAGTGGACTAAACAACCAGTGTGGTCCAATTAATGTCCATTAACACTCTGGATATCACGGTGCAGAGGAGACAATGAGCTGACCTTGACGTGTTAGGAGAGAGCCAGAAACGCAGGGGGAGAGAGAGGGAGAGAGAGAGAGAGAGAGAGAGAGGGAGAGAGAGATGAAGATGAAAACAGAGGAAGGGTGAGTTGTTAAGAGAAAGATGGAGTGAGAGGTGGGAGAGAGGGAAAACAAGATGGAAGAAGAGAGGCCTCTCTTCTGCACTTCCTGGTGTCTTCCAGGGTCAATCAAGGTCAGACAGGTGCACACTGAAGCCAAAAAGAAGAAAGGAGGAGAGAGCAGACATGAGGTGGAGAGGAGATTCTCTCTGACTGATCCACAGCTCACTGCAGGCCTCGTCTCCTTTCTCCTTTTCTCTCGCTTCCTTTCCTCGACTCTCAGAGTCCTGCATGGTCTCCTTCTCTCTCTGCTCGTCTACCCTCTGCCCCTTTCCTCTCTTCCCTTCCACACCTCCTCTACATTCTGACAACCCCTTTCCTTCATTCTCGTGATCAAGTCTGGACGCACAGATAGACTGTGTGTGTGTGTGTGTGTGTGTGTGTGTGTGTGTGTGTGTGTGTGTGTGTGTGCGTGTGTGTGTGTGTGTGTGTGTGTGTGTGTGTGCGTGGGTAAGAGAGAGGAGTGTGTGTACAAGGAGGGGGGGAGGAGGATGTTGCTTGGAGACGGTTGCCGTGTAACGAGAGGGGATAGCAGGAGTCAGTGTGGTGTTGCCATGACTACGGAGGTTTCGTGCTGTCACTCTGTAAAAGCGTGCGTTGTTGGTTTTAGCTGAAAGTACACAGGCGTGGCCTGGGATCAGCAGCATGCGGAATGCAGCACGCACAAACACGCACGCGTGCACACTCTGCAGAAATGCAACGTAACTGAAATATTTCTGGAAGAGATCACAGAAAACCCACACAGTCGGTGTGTGTGTGTGTGTGTTTGTGTGTTTTTCAGTTTTATGCAGTCACACTATAAATACATATACACATACAAAGTATATAATAATATGCTGTGTCTGTGTGTGTGTGTGTGTGTGTGTGTGTGTGTGTGTGTGTGTGTGTGTGTGTGTGTGTGTGTGTGTGTGTGTGTGTGTGCGTGCGTGCATGCGTGCATGCTGTCTTGGAATGATGTTTGTGTATTTAAACCATACAACACCATACAGTATAATTATGCGTGCATTTGTGTAATGTTCCTAGTTATATGTGTGAATATATACGAGTACAACTGCAGGTCCTACTCACACAGTGTGTTCAGCAATGATAGTGGTATGTGTATTTGTATTTCCATGTAAGTATCAGTAATATAATCCCATGTGGGATTAGCCAAAATGGTGGCATGACATGACAATAAAAATATCATTAAATAATGAATTACCTTACTGTTCCCCCACACACTGTTCTATGTTACAACACACAACTTCAATAAACCACCCCTTGATAGGCTATAACAAATGCTCTTATACCATACTAGAGGTTTGGGCCCTCGCAGCTAGAGTTCGGTCTGCTACGCGGCCCTCACACTGCTGATCTGACTGACTATATAACCATATATCTCTGTACCTGCCAGTTCTTGTACCTTTTATACCCATATATGGAGATCCGCATACAGAAGTTGTCATCCATACAGAAAACACAATGATTGCATCACATTCCACAGTAGGAGTGTGTGAGTGATGATTCCAGGACCATGGACAGTTCTTACTCAGGCAATGATTCCAGGACCATGGACAGTTCTTACTCAGGCAATGAATCCAGGACCATGGACAGTTCTTACTCAGGCAATGAATCCAGGACCATGGACAGTTCTTACTCAGGCAATGAATCCAGGACCATGGACAGTTCTTACTCAGGCAATAAATCCAGGACCATGGACAGCTCTTACTCAGGCAATGAATCCAGGACCATGGACAGCTCTTACTCAGGCAATGAGTCCAGGTCCATGGACAGCTCTTACTCAGGCAATGAATCCAGGACCATGGACAGCTCTTACTCAGGCAATGAGTCCAGGTCCAGGACCATGGCTGTCTTATTGAGTTCCAGGCCTATGGGCTCTTACTGAGGTAAATACGTAGAATGTTCTTTATGAATGCCAGACTCTTGTGTCTACATTACATTCAAACCTGCCACTCGAATTGGCGATAAATTAATTGCGATATAGAATCACATCCCTCCCTCCACTAAATGCCCATTTGTGCATTAATCTACTACTACTTCCTCTTTTGACTTGGATCTCATAAACTACAGTAGGCTACTGTTTAACCCATTCTGAACGGGCACCCATTTTGGTGTCAGCATCATGTTATGCTTTAGCTATTGAAAAATAGCAGATCTACAAGCTCATATCGCGCCACCGAGTGGCGCGATACGAGCTTGTAGGTCTGCTATTTTTGAAAAATCGAAGAGCGACTGACATTTCTAGAATCCGATCTCAGGTCAGAATGGGTTAATCAGACCAGTGTGTGTCCAGTGGAAACCTCGTATGAATCTGATCTCAGGTCAGAATGGGTTAAAATATCAGGGCTGCCTGTCTCATCTTCCCTTTGCACTGCATGTCCTCTGGTTGGATCCGCGTTCAGACATCTAAATGTTTTCAGCCCCTAAGATAGCATTAGTAAAAGCGCAAGATATACAGTCGTGTTTATTTCGCACATCTTCTTGACACACACAGCGAGCAGGGCAGATCCAGTGCAGCACAGCAGGCTATGCAGAGCTGATGGATTCTCTCATTTCAAATGAACGCAAATGAATGCACATCACACAGAGAGAACGTCAGACTTTGGAGCTGCTAGGACTCCAAAATGGAGTATTATGTATTATAGAGAGATGAGGGCCAACTTAATTTATGTTTAATCATGTAAGACTGTCGTGACTGTGTGCCAAAAAATAACAGATTTACAAGATACAGTATAATTCTACACTAGACATACAGTATAGGCTTTTGTAAGCCTTGCCGACATGCAGCCCATATAAGGCAGGAGTCTATCTCCTGTTTCTGTAGGCAGCGCTTTATATAAAGTCATCAAGATAAGTATCTGATATATGACAGCCGGAATGTAGACGGCACCCCGGGAGCCGTATGGGTTGGCGCCCCGGGCTGCATCCTCCGTGAGGAGGAAGCCCAAAAAACCTTCGGTGAGGGCCATTCGAGCCACTGTTGCCCAGGTGGAGCCTGCAGAACCATTGCGGCCAACCCACAGGGCACAGAGCCTAGTCCCTCCACTTTCCAGAATTGTGCCTCCCAGTCCCAGCAGAGTAGTTGCGGAATGGTCCCAACGTATTGTGTGACCCTGGTCTTTCCCTAGTATAGGTCTGATCGAGGGTAGCTACTGGGACGTATGTCGGGACTTGATCACCCCGGCTGGGTCACCCGAGTGAGGGGTATGATGTTGTGGAACGCCCTACCAACAGTCAACAAGACATGTGAATCCCTTGACTCCTTCAAAACCGCTCTCAAAGGGCACCTACGGATGGCTGCAATTCGAAACTGGCCTCTGTAAAATCTGAATCCCCCCCCCCCCCCACCCCATTTCCCCTCACTGTATATGTATCTTTTCCCTTTTTGCTTCCTATATGATGAATTCCTGTTCTGTTCTTTAGCTACATAGAAGTGTCTATTTGTATGTCTCTAAATGTTTTGATGAATTGAACAATGTGGACCCTGTTGTAAACAAGTGTAATGCTTAATTGGGTCGTCCACTCACAGTTAACAGTCTTTGTATTGAGTTTGTGCTTAAAATGTACTGTAAATTCTACAAACTGTTAATAAATATTTCAATCAATCAATCAAATGAGACCCGAAACCCCGATGACCTTGAAATACATCACTGAGGATACGTCCCAGGTGCAAGAACGATGTATTTCCGTTCTTATCTAATGTTACAATATTGTAAACTTCAGGCGTACACACGGTTAAGGAACCCAAAGTCAATAGCTACGTCATGTCTGGCCTCAACAGCACTCGCGGACCACTGCACATTGCACTGCCACCAAAATCAGCTCCCTGCATCCACCCTCACGCCGGCATTTCTTAACTACATTCACTATCGCCAAAAGCTCCCACACCCACGCAAGCACACACACGAGCACAAACCCCGCAATTTCCTTCTGCCCATTGTGTGGCACCGTAACTAGAAATTTTTGTATTTTACTATTATGTTAATCAATGCATTTTTTGGCAATTACTTTTTATCTGATTGTGCATGATACATGCTTTTCCAAGGTAAAACAACTGTGTGTTCTAATGTGTCAGAGAGGCATGTACAGTGTACGGTGTAGCAGTCTGACAAAGTGTTTAAGTCTGTGTGTGACTGTGTGTGTATGTGTGTGTGTGTGTGTGTGTGTGTGTGTGCGTGTGTGCGTGCGGGCGTGCGTATCTGACAGTAGGTAAGGCAGAACAGAGCTTATCTGAAGGCTGAGGACGAAAGGTCAACCAGCTTCTCACTGAGCTTTGAAGTGTGTGAGTGCGAGCATGTGTTTGGCTGGGAGCTGACTGTATGTGTTCGTGTGCGTAAGTGCGTGGGTGCGTGTGTTTGTGTGAGTGTTTGCGCGTACACGTGTGTGTGTGTGTGTGTGTGTGTGTGTGTGTGTGGCTGCATGCATGCGTTGAGTTATAGAAGCTGACATTGTGTGTGTGTTATTGTAAGTCTGGCTCAAGTGCGTGGGTGCGTTTGTGTGCGTGAGTGTTTGCGCATACACGTGTGTGTGTGTGTGTGTAAGGCTGCATGCATGCGTTGAGTTATAGAAGCTGACATTGTGTGTGTGTTATTGTAAGTCTGGCTCATGGTCAACGCGTGAGCGCGCTCCAAACTCCCCGCACCTGCATGACACATAGCTAATCTCCACCAACCAGGAGTGTTGCTGTTATTTCCAGTTGGTCCTCGCTGCAGCACACCCAGGAACTATATGGGTTCATTCTATTGGTCCTCTCTGCAGCACACCCAGGAACTATATGGGTTCATTATATTGGTCCTCGCTGCAGCACACCCAGGAACTATATGGGTTCATTATATTGGTCCTCTCTGCAGCACACCCAGGAACTATATGGGTTCATTCTATTGGTCCTCTCTGCAGCACACCCAGGAACTTATGGGTCCATTCTATTGGTCCTCGCTGCAGCACACCCAAGGACTGTCTAAAGAGGACAAGAAGCGAAGACCGTACGGGCGCTCACATGGTGGTCCATGGAAGGAAAGAAACATGCGCAGTTGCAGACCAAGGAAGCTGAACGCGGAAGTGTTGGCTGCATAAAGCCCATTGCGCATGTTTCTTTCCTTCCATGGAGCACCATGTGAGCAACATGGCGGCGCCCTTACGGTCTTCGCTTCCTGTCCTCTTTATACAGTCCTTGAGCACACCCAGGAACTACATCATGGGTTAATTCTATTGGTCCTCGCTGCAGCACACCCAGGAACTATATGGGTTCATTCTATTGGTCCTCTCTGCAGCACACCCAGGAACTATATGGGTTCATTCTATTGGTCCTCGCTGCAGCACACCCAGGAACTACATCATGGCCCCATGGGTTAATTATATTGGTCCTCGCTGCAGCACACCCAGGAACTATATGGGAAAATTAATTAAGTAAACCCCACTAAAACCACGCCTAAACTTAACTGTACTACAGTAACTATAACAGTGCCTAAGTGCTGCTGTACAGCACTTTGGTCGGCCGTTGGCTGTTTCTAAATGAGCTTTATGAATACAATTGACTTAACTAACCCTTAAAGCAACAATCCATTATTCAAACTGGGTCCCAGGTAATCCTAACCCCTTTCTGG